>NC_063078.1:731045-1096568 GCF_022605165.1 Purpureocillium takamizusanense
TGCATCGTCGTACATAGCCTGCAACTACCTGCCCATCCACCTAGCGGGGTAGACGCCGCGACCCCTTGTTCCGGCGCCGCGCCCCAGTCTGCCCAACTCTACAGCGAATAATTTCGCACATGCTCTTGGCCGATGAGACTGGACCCGGCTTTACATGACTGTGCATTCCCCATCTTGCTGCTTTTCGATGCGACTCCGCGATATTCGTTCACGTTGTCTTGGGTAGCCGTTCTTGCCCGCCCGTTTGAGGTCCTCCAGCCTCTCTCGTGCCTTTGGGAAATCTTGCGCTGTTCGTTACGTCAGCTCTGTACCATTCTTCTCATGCGAGGAGAGCATGCTCACCCGCAGCCCTCCAATACCACCGCTTGGCATCCTCGAGATTCGCTGGAACACCGATACCCGTTTCTGTAAAGTATCCCATGGCGTACTCGGCCTTGGCTAGCCCCGCTACCGCCGCCTTCCTCGCCCACAAGTAGGCCTCCGTGTCGCTTTGGCCCAAGACTCCCTCACTTCCGGTAAGGTACCAGCCACTGAGGGCCAACTCGGACTGGTGCTCCTCTTGCGTCGCTGCCTTGCTATACCAGAATATGGACTGTCTTGGGTCGATTGGGCAACCAAGCAGCCCAAATTCATACGCGCATCCCAGCCGGAATTGTGAGAACTTGTAACCAAGTTCAGCTGCTTGCTGGAACAGATTCAGGGCATACATTTCGTCTCTGATGATGGCGTCGTTTGGCTGCGCAGACTCATACAGCAGTCCGAGTTCGTGCAGAGCGTGAGGATTCTCCGTATCCGCTTGGTCGGCTGCCCGCTTCAACCACCCCACCGCCTCTCGCGGGTTTCTGGGCTGGCCCAGCAATCCCTTCAAGAGGATCATTCCAACCTTGTACATAGCGGGCGGATCGCCAAGCGTCGCTGCCCGCTTGTACCACTGCATGGCTTTCAAGGGATCCTTGCGTGTCCCACCACCCTCTTCATGCCCTATCTCGCAGCACACGGCAGTCCGGTACGCCGCAGCCGCATGGCCAAGCTTGGCTGCCGACTGATACAGTGTGAATGCCTCCTTGTTATCCGGTTCGTGTCCGAAAAGACCCCGGCCAATGCTATCGGCCATGACGAACATTGCCTCCTGATTTTGGGCGTTGGAAAGCTTCTTCAAAACCTTGTGCGCGTCCATCAGATATCGCTCTCGCGCTCTCACACGTTGCTTGGGATCAGGTAGCCTAGGCGCAAGCACATCGGCCGCTTCGATGAGTTTCTTTGCTAGCCTGAGAGCCGAGGCTTGGTCGTTGGCGTTGTCCTTGATAACCATTCGAAGTCTCTCGAGCTCCTGCGGTGTCACTGGCTCCTCCAAGGGCGCGACCTCCGGAACCTGGTGGCCCGCTCGTGCGGCTATGCGCGGCTGCGGCTGCTGCGGCGGCTGTGGCTGTTGCTGAGGAGGATGGGGCTGCGGTTGCGGCTGCGGCTGCGCTGGTACGCTCTGCGGTACGCCGCTGTAGTTGCGGACAGGAGGTGGTCGGTCTTGCATGCTCACCATCGAGTTCGTCATCAAACCTGGACGCACCGGCGTGGGATGGGATGGTAACGAGTCGGAGTTGGAGCTCTGTGACAGGCCCGTGTGTGTTCTGGACATGTCATCGCGCCCAAACCCTCCCGGTCGCGCGCCGTGAATAGGACCAGGCGGTGCGCTGGGCCCGCGAGGAGGGGGTGGCATCGCTTCATAGCCCCCAGAGCCGCCATATCCCCCCGAGAACTCGGGCTGGTACGGCTTGATGTGAGATGCTGTAGGGACTGACGGTATATCACCGGCCATTTCGAAGACGGCCGCCTGCGGCTCGCGAAAATTCGCCTCCGATTTGGCGTGGTGCAATCTCGGAGTTTGGTGAGCGCCCTGGTGAGGCTGCTGTGGCCCTGGAAACATCGCATGATCGAAAGATCCTCGCCTCTGAGGCTGGGTGGAATCAAGATCGGGAAGACTCGAACGATGTGGCTGTGGCTGGAAGCCATAGTCCGCATTGCCTACGGGGTTGTTGTCGAAGTATGAGTCGAAGACTTCGTCGACAGAGGGAGCGGGTTGGTTTCCGCGACCCCTGCCGTCGTTGTAGGTGCCTCCATACTGATTCTGTGCGTTCGCGTCTTCGGGGTATGTCCGTTGAGGCACTGGGCGCGTGCCGGTTGTGGTTGACGGCCTCGGTGGCATGCCACGCCCAGCGGGGCCACTGAACGGCATCGAGTCTACTCGCTGAGGTGGAGGCATGGCTTGCCTCGCACCCGACTCGTGGACAGGCATGGTCATGCTCCGGCCAGGAGGGCCAAAGTCATGGCGGGGGGCCACGTTAGGCTCGGCGCCATAGCCGTCCTCGTAGCCTCCATACCCTCCGGGTTCCCGACCGGGGAGCGACCCCTGTCTTGGATAGTCTCGCGACTGAGGGCCCGGTGCCCCATTCGGAAACTGTCGACCGTAATCTCCGGGTCCTCGATAGCTTTCCGAGCTGGAACGGCCTTGCGGATGGCCGCCGGATCGTTGACTATGAAGAGACATCGCAGACATCTGGTCAGGGAGACCCTGGTCTTGGCCGTACCCAGGATCTCGACGGCCCGGCGGCCCATTCATCGGCGGACGACGACCTGCATGTGGAGCTGAGTTTTGAGCCAAACATTCTGAACGTGCTCGACGAAGCGGACTTACCATGAAAGGCCGAGGCAGGGCCACCTCTGCCAACGGGCATACTTCGGTCGGGCGCAGGCCCCATTCCCCTGCCCCGAGGCGGATACGCATTTCCACGATGATCTTCGGCAGTTGAAGGCCGGGGTCCTAGACCTCCACGACCGCCCGGGGGCATGGGACGGCCACCACCTCCGACTCTAGGCCCGGAGTAGTCTTGGGGCGGCAGTCGCTGGCCCGAGTGGGCGTGCCCGTAATCCTGTTGCTGGTGGCCATAATCTGCAGCCTGGCCCTCGTAGCCGTACCCGTCATCGTAGCCGTTGTACTGAGGGTGCGGTTCGTACTGCCTCGTGGGCGGCGGCCGGTCGTTGTATCCGCGAGGGGCAGAGCGTGGTGCTGCAGGTCCAGCATATGGGCGATGCTGGCCAGTGCCGCCGTAGCCTCCTTCGTAAGCCATATCGCCGGCAGCGTTGCGGAGGGCAGGTATTCGATGACGTCTAGTGTAGCAGCGTCACGATTGTCCGCGTAAGAAAAGCCTCTTGCCAAGTCTGAGTCGTTTACGTTGAACGAATGAGGGCAGCCAGGATATGCGCCTCCATGTCCCAAGGCTCGGTGTCGTCGCCGTTGGCAGTTGTCCTATTTCTTCACTTGTGAAGCCTCGAGAAGCCAAAGACCTGCGCGCAAGGATCTCGCGAGCGCCGTCCGTGTCGTAGCGGTATTGTGTGTCGTTCTTGTGCGTTGCGAATGCGAATGTCAGCCACGAAAGACCCCTCGGTCGCCGTGATGACCCGCTTCAAGTCGGCCGGTTGCGACCAACCCCGAGACGCATGCGCAAACAGGAGCAAGCCGTTGTAGATTCACGGGACCCGCCCGAGCGAGCCAAAGGCGAAGCGCTGGCGGGATCGGACGAGTCTGGCGTCGACAGGTCGTCGGAGCGCGCGTGGGCGTTGCACGAGGCGCGGTGTCTCGGAAGAGGCGCTGGACGATGGGCTTTTGACAGATGCGAGGATGGTGGGGTCGGCTTATTAGGGGGGCGCGAAAGAGGCGATGCCTCGCTAGCCGCAGGTGGAAGGCGGGCCACGCTGGAATTCGGCAAGACGCCCGACGGCCGACGACGTCGAAGTGTGGGGGAATTTGAACGGCGCCTTTTACTTTGGTGATGTAGGCTCGGTTACGTGGCAATGTTCGGGGGAGAGGAGCGAGAAGAGAAAGATGCGGCCCAGACGAGGGCGTCATGAATCAGGGGGGCCGAGGGAGAAGAGCTGAGCGGAGTGGTATTCGGAGTATTGGAGGCTGTTCATGCTGTGCCAGCTGCTGGGGAGGCGGGAGTGGGCAGGGTCTGAGACTAATGGGACGAAGGGTGCTGCTGTGCTGTCCTGTCCCCCTCTTGGGTCGCTCAGGTACTACTAAGGTAGTACTACTAACACATTCTGCCCGGCCAACATGCGAGAGCGTGCTACGAAGGTCCGCTGTAGTTACTCCGTTCCCGCCAAAGGCAACAAGGTCCACCGCCGCCGTTCCCGTACTTGGGTCTAGTACTAACAACCTATGGGCTGAGCACTGTACGGAGTACAGTATTTTGCAGTGGTGAACGGCATCTTCCTCCCAGTTTTCTTGAGTCGCGGAGCCTTCGGCAGCAGGGTTGTCCTTGGGCGTTTTGTGGTTCTGACGGGAAGCGTTTCCACTTTGGCTTGGGGCCTGGACCCTCTCCTTGAGGGTTGGTTAGTGCATGCAGCGGCCGACACAGGGGATGCAGGGAGTCGCTGATGCCACTCGCGGCGCGACTGCAAGGGCCCGGCCACTGTCCACAGGTGTGCTCGCCTCGTTGCGACGCTGGCTGCGAGCTGGAGGCGTCCTTGGCACTGTAGGCAGGTGCTACCGTGCTGCGGCCTGGCGGCCTTGAGCGCATACCTAGGTACGAAGCACAGGAGAGCCAGTTTACTGGGCCGAGTGGGTAACAAAACTTAGGTCGTCCATGGCACAACGGCAAGTGCCCGTGGCTTATTAGAGCATGAGCGAACGGCGTGGCGCATACCTTACTAGTACTTTAGTACTTGGTACGTCCGTTTTCCCCAAGCCCCCTTCTGGCAAGTGGAGGGCTAACACTACTGGCTGCCATCTGCAGGTACGGCACAGATGCGGGAACACGGTGACGCACCCTCGTGCTGTCGCACGCGACCTCGGCGCCAGGCTATGCAGACATCGCACGTCCGTCTCTGAGCCTCCGCGGGAAACTGGACGCCCCATTGATGATATATCTGGGGCCGCTGGGCTCTTCAAGGCCATAAAGACATTTTCTGAAACCACGAACCACCCTTGAGCAGCCGGAAGGCTGCCTAGCCAGGCTGTTACTCCGGCGTGCCCAATGCGTGAAGTGGCTTCGTCCTACGTGTTAGGTACGTACCTGCGTAAGTACCGGATCCGTACTCCGGCGCTCACTGGCTCGCACGGCCCACTGGCGAGAAGCGCCGAGCTCCATCGTGCCCAATTGCCGTTGCTCGCTCGCCGACGACCTGTTGCCCGCCATGCCCTCAGGCCTCCGAACCCTGGCCACGATGCCACCTCACCCGCTCCCCGATGTGCCCACCCAGGATGCCAGGGCATCGGTCAGCGGCAAGGCAAGCTCGGCGTGCGACGTGGCACCTGGTGCTGTACCTGACTGCTGCGCCCTGCCGCGGAAAACAACCTTGGAAGTGGTGCTTGCTTTTCCCGTCAGCCCAGATTTCGCCTTCCTCCTTCTTTCCCCTGGTGCCACATGGGGCAGCTTCAAGGTCATGGTACTTCATACTAGTTAGTACTTACTCCGTACATACAGCTCGGCAGCGCCCGTCATCAGTGCCTGGTTCGTTGCAAGATGGTCGCCATTATGATGCCCGATTGGTCGTCATTGCGCCGCGGAGCAGCGTCCTGCCTTGCTTACTTCGTGCCTGTCGATGCCCAAGTCGCCAACGCTGGAGGGACGGTGTTGGGGTGGGTTTGCTCTTACGGACAGCTGATGCTCTGCCGCTAGAGGCTGAGAACTGCCGTCGGCGCCCTAGCCAAGGAGCCGGCGAACATTCTTGGCACCAATTTTGTAACAGATCGCCATGACAGAACCTCTCCGCAACGACCAGGAATTGTTTTTTTCTTCTTCCTTTTCTTCCCCCTCTTCCCCAGTGTTTCGCTGGAGCCAGGCCCAATGGCGCGGGTGAGATGGGGAGGCTATTGTTATTGCCAAACCACGGGAACCCAAGCGTCCGACCCGTAGACTCGAATGGCAACCATGAACTTGGCACAATGAGCGTAACGGATCAGACATGATATCCAACCCATTGTTGCATGCAGTCAGACGCACGTGTGGCGCAGGCGGGTACAGACGCTGGCGAAGGACTTGCAGGAGTGTTTGTGAGACCGACCGCCCGCCTCGACGTTCTTGAATTCGCCCAACTGCAGAATACGACACCGCGAACTCCTGGTGAGGTTGCAGCTTGTTTGCAGTTGGTCGATAAGCTGAGACAACGGCTTGTGGGCGCCGCCCGGCCTTTCCATCCCCCCCCAAAAATTTGAAACGGCCGGGCAGGGATAACATCCACGCTATGGACTAGGAACAACACCACTGTACTACCGTGTCTGTAAGCACAATGAGGCGGACGCTCGCCCCGGTTCTCTTGAGCTGCTTATCGTGATACCAAGAGCACGATACCTACCGGTCTCTTGAATGATGGGTTAAGCGAACTGATCTACACGTTACCGAGGTCGCCGGTCTCGTCAACACCCTGCTGCTGTTGCACACGTTTCAACGCCGTCGCGAGCCGATGCCTAGCTGGTCCCCGTGCCCTTCGTGGAACAATCCTCCGTCGAGGTTTAGATCTCTTAAGGGACAAGATGAGGTGCACATGTGTATGTATGTTACTAGCGCGACGCTTCATCTTCTCACGCACAAATCCGTGCGGAGCACCCATTTCTCTCCAGCTGTTACCTCCCGTCCTTCATGCTGTACTCTTGTCAGCGTCTCGACGCCGTTTCTCGTTGATAAAATTTGGAGAAGTAACCCACCAGTAGACAGTCGTCTCCATGCTTGTGCAGAAGAAGCATGCCCGTGTCGAGAGGCACGGCGATCTCTTCTGACGGGAGTTTTCGGTCGTGTGGATAAAAGACCGTCTCGCCGCCGACGCAACCTTCTGCCGCCGACGTAAGGTACAAGAGCAGTGTCCACGTTGTCTTGGCGGCTATGGGCGTCTCAGCATGAAGTGTGACGGTATTGTAATCATCGTCTTATACACTCGGTCAGCCAGCTTCAAGGTGATGCCATCGAGCGGGCGGGAAGAATATGCCTGGACTTTGTTCACTAACAATGACAATCAAAGTATTGGCCCTTGGAGTACCGGTAAATTCGAATGTTGGGGCTCAGGCCAACGGGTTCGCCTCCCCTGATATCGACCCAGTCAGCAATTGACTGGCCCCTATGGGGGCAGGAAAGTCCACGATCACTCACCATAGCTCTTTCAGCTCCTCATTATCAATGAGCGCCTCCTTCAAGCCAGTCTGCTCCCAGAGCCTCCTAGAAAACGCCTGGTCCTCAATCTGGAACCTATCGTTGACACGTACGGCTTCGCCGCGCTTCGGCCGCGACGGCGTGGTCTGCAGCGGAAGGGTCTTGAGGAACAGGACGTATTCTCGACAGAGAGACTTGGGGAAGAAGCAAGGAATCAGAGCTATCTTGTCCGTCGTGGGATGTAGCTCTGGAGTTAAGGGAACAACAGGAAGAGTCGGCTTAAATCGAGGCCAGTTGGGTGCAGTCGTCGTTGAGGGGGTCTGAGGCGTAGAGGCCCCCCCCGGCTTGTTTTGCTTTGATGAAGCTTTGGGCTTGGGCATCCTGCACCAGGGAGAGAGCTCTTGCGCGCGCGCGCTTGTCTCCTTCAAAAACAGCACTATAACACGTGGTCTTAAAAGGGTGATCGCTGCCAAACGAGGAAGCCATAGAATCGATTCAAGCAGAATCAACGAGTAGATACCTCGGAGCAGAGGATGTCTGTGCTCGGCTGGTGCCGCGGCGACGTTCGGGTTTGGTTGGTGACGTTGGACGGCGCATGGGGACGTGAGGTACAGTAGCGCGATGGTCAGCGGGGCACAGTGCCGCAGCCCGCTGTTGTTTCACTGAGGACTCCCACCAGGTCCGCTCGGAACGGGCTTGACATCGTTGTCAAGGCACCAATCATGGCTCACCACCGGTCTTTTCTCATCTCAACTCAGACCTCACCTCACCCGCGATCCATCTCCATAGGGCGTTCAGCGGCGCAACACTTTGCTCTCAATTGACCACGGGCCGCGGCATCAAAGAGCCATCCACGAAGGCCCTCATGTTGTTCGCCACGCCCATCATGACGCCCAGCAGGAGCGAGCCAGCCTCGTCCCCTCAGCCGAGCAGACCAGACGCCCCAGCAGCAGCAGCATCACCACCAACCTCCTCAACAGCGTCCTATTCACCCTTGATGCGACAAGTGCGCGAGTTCGGTCTCTTCTTCGCCGGCGCCTCCTTCCTCGCCGCCTCCATTGCCGTCTCCAGGCGCTCCGTCCTGCGGCGTCGCTTCGACACACTCCCGCCCTTCCACACATCCAACCGCCACACGAAGCCCTTCGATGGTTCGGATCGCGTGGCCCTCGCCACGCAGGCCCTCGGGCTCGCCACGCTCAACGTCATGAGCTTCGGCATTATGCTGACGGGCGGCATATCGTGGGCGTTTGATCTCTGCTCGGTGGAGGAGCTCAGGGAAAGGACACAGGCTGTGGTCCGGAGGCCCGGCAAGTTTGACCCAGAGGCGGAGAAGGAGATGGAGGACATGATGAAGTCGCTGTTGGACAAGCTGGGCATGGACTCGACGCTTCCGGAGAAGTCTAAAGCCGAAGACGAGAAGGACGAGCCGCCTACGAAATCATGAGCAACGGCCTTGCTATTCGCTGTGTCATGCTGCACTGCCTCGCCGGCCGGCACCCAACTCAACCGGCTTGATAGACAATTGAGCCACCGCGGTGTGTCTGCTGTAAGCGCTTGTATGTACGCCAAACAACATTGCAACCCACCACTACAAGGCCCGCCCGCCGGCTTGTGGACATGCAATACTGGCGCGATACAAATGGCAACTCCACGCGTATGCCGACGAGCGATGCTCGTGTATGCATCGGTTGTACAGATGTATATATTATAATACCCCGGATGTTAAAATTGAGAAAATCATCACCTCCCCCGTAAGATAGCGCGGCTCGCTGCGTTCTTTCAACGTTGTCCCATCGACACAGGCAACGTGACGGTCATGTCGATTCAATTTATTGTACAGCATCCCAATGCTAGAGCGGCAAACAACCCCTGCAAAAAGCATTGGCCCTGCCTTGCCAGGTCCAGGGACCACCGGCCGCCGGGATTCGAGACCTTCAACCACCGACTATACCCTCCACACTCGTGACCATGCCTTCCCAATGTATCCAGACCAGCCGTCATATGCTTCAGATGATATTTACATGTATGCTCTGCCCGCTAATTGACCACGGCTCGGCAGCTTATTGGCCGCAAATGGCCGTTAATGATCTTCTGTCCCTGTTTGAGTCCCCTTCGCCTTCTCGTTGCGCCTCCACTCCAATAGCTCATCCATCCCCTCCAGACTCGCACGTCTGCCCCAGTTCTTTGGTTGCCTCTTGAGGAACGCGCCCACGGCGCCGAGATACCCCTCGTGGCGCAGAAAGTATGCTTGCTTCTCGCCTTTACTCCAGAACCTGATGGCATAACTGAGCGTGTTCATCGTCTGCCGATGGCCGCGGATGAAGGAACCGCCAAAGTATATGTCGGAGAGATTGTGAATTTGCGACTGCAAGTAGGCAATTTGGCCAATGTTGTTGGACACTGCGTAGAGTAGTGACCTCGAGATGTCGCCGTCCGTGAACCCGACATCTGCCGAGATATCCGGTCCGTCTGCGCTTCCTGACGCGTTTTCTGCAGCAGCCCTGGTGGCAGCACTCTTCATGCGGAACACCTTGCCAAAAGAAGATGCGATTGCTGTGCTCTTGAGGCCGATTTTCCCGTAATCTGTCCCATAAATGTCGCCAACTAACATATCGACCCTGGCATTGTCGCCATGTTCGGCTTGGTCCAGCATTTCGTCAAAGGTGTTTGCACCCGTCAGCAGGGACAACAATCCCCACAGTGTACCGCCACCTAATGACGTGCCGCCCACTCGCTCGTACGAACGCGGGCCGGTGACCTTGAGGAAGGACACTCCCGAGCCAATGTTGACAAGAAGATACGGGTAGATGGCCTCGCGGGGGTTGACGAAGTGCATGGGATCTGTTTCGGAGTAGGTGAAGACCTCGCGCGGTATTTCGGTGATGAAAAAGTCGAGTCCTGGGTAGGCGCATTCCTGTTAGCATCGCAAATATGGTCGCCAAGCCCATTGGCAAGCTTACCGATGATAAGACACTCCATCTCATCCTCGCGCAGCACATCGACGCCGAGCGCATCGCGAATCTTGTCGTAGAACTTGTACGCGCCACCTCCAGTCGCCATGACGCAGAGCTCGCTGGGCTGCGAGCCATTGAGCTCCAGTTGCTTATCCCGTAGGTTCTTCATCAACTCGACGCAGTCGTCCACACGATCGGTCTCGAAACTCTGGAAATTGAGTCGGCCCCCGGGCTCGGTCGAATGCGCCTCTCTAGAGAAATAGACAAGCTTTATGAGGGAGCCGCCAATCTACACCGCCAGCATCCCGATTAGACCGCGACACACGTGGATAAAGACCGCGCAATCACAGGAATATACGTACATCAACGGCGATGTGGCTCACCACTGCCGTGTGATATGGCAACCGAATATCGCTCGTTTCGGGATGCGTCGGACTGCCTCTCCCTCCGTTCCCCTGGGCGGCTCTAGGCGCCGGCGTCCTCGTATCTGGATCGACGATGAATGCCCCCTTGACATTAATCCTAACGCTGCCAGGTCTTGTGATGGTATCGTCAATCTCCTCAGTCGACATGGTCATCCTCGGCAGTTGCGCTGCCGGCAGGTCACCTTGATGGGCGACGTCCCGCCGCCCGGCTGCGGAGCCGGGGGGCTCGGGGCTTTCGACTGCGGGACTCATATCGATGCGGATGCGCAGTGCGGCAGGAAGTTGCTAAAGTGTTGCATTGAGCTCACGGCCGGATCGTGTAGCGTCACGGCTCGTTCGCATCTCCGGGCGCGCGCAATGTGTTGATTGATATTGGCCGAGTAAGTCCGGCTGAGCAAGATTCAGGAGGGGCGTTGAGCCACAGCTTATTACGTACGAGGGGCCGGGGCTTATCGATAGCGGGCCAAACTCCCGTTTGACCGAGGCTCACGGATCGTCGGGGCTCGCCTTTTGCCCTGGATCTTGGCCAACGCGCCCACTCCTCCTCCACTCATTCACAGAGTCCCGGACTCCCATCCCGCCATCGTCGCTTGCGGCTGCAGTGAAGACACGCCACGAAAACGGGTCACAGGGTCGCGTCCATTTATATGGGAAGTACTTCGTACTTGGTATTGTATTCCGGGATACGCTGTTACACCCACCGGGGATAGAGGTATCCCGATCGGGTAAAGCGCCGTCGTCGCTATTGGGCTCGACCCCCCGGCCTTGCCCTTCTATCTCTGGTCGCCGTATAAATACGCTAACCTCTACGCTCTCTATCGCCTTATATACTCGACTTCTCTTCTCCTATTTTCTTTAGATCTATTGGACGCCTAGTCTTCGTATTCTTGTCTCTTCTTCATTTGCGTATACGCCTGATTCCTTTACTCGGAACTCGTTATCTCGGCTCAGAGACCAGCCAATCCTACACACGGCTGGGTCTGCCACCGCCCTGCCCTCGATGTATGCCGTAAGTGCTCCTCCCCTTATCGCCTTGATTTGACTTGAGCTGGCTCTCTTCTTCGAGCTTCTAAAATAGTAAGACTTTCTGCTAATATGCATAGGGTCTGCCTGGAGCACGCACGCACGCGTAATATCGCGCACTCCTTCTAACGCCCCTCGCTTTACTCGGTCAGCGCCCCTTGTTTCCGTGTTCGAAAGGTCGGTAACCGCCCCTGTTGTGGCTTAGAGGGGGGTGATCGCAACCTAGCCAATGGAGAAAGTGCCGTGAATGCCCGACTGCGCCGACGGCTGGCTAGAGCCGCGTTTCTGCGCGGCTACGACCTGCCGTAGTCGATTCCCCTTACTAGCTGAAATAGGCGTCGTGCTGCGCATTGAGATAATACGTTGTCAGAAACTAGGGGAGGAGAGGGAGGGAACTTTTGTCCCTGGGGTTCCCGGTCCGGCGTTGTCTGGGGCTGGCACTTCCTAGTGCGCAATGCTACCTTGAAAAGTGTGATAATAGTCGACTCCTCTTGCTAGTTACTCGTGGAGATCCGTGGGGTAGATCGAGGCAGCGTTCCAACTTGGTCTCGTTCTCGACGCTAAGACTGATGAGCGTCGATAGTTCCGCTCCTAGGATGGCTTAGCATTAGCCAGGAGTGGCTAGTCGACTCTTTCTCTACTCCGGATAAAGAGCGTCTCGCTGGGGTTGGAGATCAAGACTATGCTCTAGCCTACCGAGAACCTATATGTCGCGGAGTTGGGCTAACTTCGGGGTCGCCGAGAGTGCTCTAATGGCCCTGGGCGGCTTGATCTTCGGCGACACTGCCTAGAGGAGAGGGATATCCGGAAAGCGCTATGTTAAGTGTAGCACGGTAACTTACTAATTGGCGGCAAGACGGGAGGGGAGATATAATTAGAGTGGAAGATGCCTAGAGCTATTTCCTAGGTATGGATCGTCGTATAAAATACGGCTTAGGAAGACGAACTATAACGGATAACTATAACTAGCGCTACGTCGAGCTTCGTCTCGCCCTTTTAAGGCGCCCAACATCTAGTTTGTTGAGGACGAAAGAACACACCAAAGGTCAAGCGCAGCGGATGTCCTGCTGGCCGTCGAATACGTGGGAGGCCAGAATCGAGTAGCCTCGCTCTGGAAAAGCTCTCCACGAGCCGTAAGCTGAGAGTTGGGTGGCGCAAGATCTATCCCGTCGTGTTAGTCAAATGCAAAATAGAACAAGAGAGGCAACTACGGCCATCTCAGAAAGTAGGAGGAAAACCAGAGTCCTCATTCTCGTAACTAAAGAAGCATCATAACCAAGATGACCACGAAGCTCATGACAAAGGCCATGAAGAAGCTAATTGACATGCATATCCATCTGATATTAGGGGCCCTGACTACCCTTTTATGTCCTTCGAATGTCATCGCACCCTGGCTTCCCTCCACTCTTTTTTGCGTTTTGCAGTTTTCTGGTCCGGGATCTGCACTATTACGCCAACAAACTGAGCTCTGATGCAGTGACTACGCTCCGAAGTGCACGAATTGCGCCCAACTCAACGGCGTGTCCATGTCCACCTCTCGCACCGCCATCACTGCTTCCCTAACCGCACAAGCCACCTCTCGCCCGTCCCAAGCAATTACCTCCCTCTGTTGCCTGAGCAGTGCCCGATAGAACCCACCTGCAACTTCCACGCAAACCCTATCGAGCGACGGCCACAGACAGCCCACCACATGCGGAAACCCCGCCACCTGGAACCCACTCACCACGTGAATCACCTCATCCGACAGCCGCGCCGTCTTGTTCTCCGCCGTCGAGCAGGCCGACAAATAGGCTATGTGGGCGTTAGCTAGATTCAGCTCCGACACCAGCCGTACTGTCAGTCTGTCTTGCGTCAGCCCCTGCTTATCTTGTTTTTGCAAGATCAAGCCGCTGCTCGACGGGTCTGTATGGTCCGTAAAGCCGTGGCAGGCAAGGTGTGCGATAGTGCAGTCTCGCATCCTGTCGACTACTTGTGCTACACTCGGAGACTTGAGTGATTGCATAGGTATATTCCCTGCCAATAGCTCTGTGACGTGCTTCTCCTCTGTCATAACGCCAGGAAGGTCACACAGCTTGCCTACGCCATGGCGTAAAGCATCGGCCGGCGTGGTCGGCATGGTGGCGATCAGAAACGAGGCCTGCGTGCCCTTCGTCTTGTTAGCCCGATGATGGGCATATGCAAGAGTTTTGATGGATGGGCTGTATGATGAGATAGCCCTAGTGAATGCGTTATCCGTAGATTCCGAAGAATGCATCCCGGCAGCATGAAACGGCATCGAGCTACCGAGCCCCGTGCCTATCCACCATATCCGCGGCAGCGCGTCTGGCGTCTGGTCTGTATCGACTGTGTCAAGAACGGGCTTGACACACACATCCCATAGCCAGAAAAGGTACTCGAGGTACTCCGCGTTCTTCTCCGCCCGCTCTGATCTAGCTACTTCTCGCCCTGTCCACCTCCTGCTGAGCCAGGACTGTGCGTCCGACGCGAGTAGCCGTGATAGGCTAAGCGTCCGAAGAGTAGTCTGGGAGACAAGAATGGCGTCGCTTCGAAAATCAGTGATGTTAACGACCACTATAGTACCGCCTATAGCACACTTCTGCATCTCGGACACCGTCTGACCGAGCAAGAAGCGCTCGTGGCCAGCAAGTCCCCGGATCTCCTTGATACAATTATCAAGTTCAACTATGGCTTCCCGACGCTGGTTCTCTGCTTGTACGCGAAGTGGGCCCTGCTTACGGTCGCCGGCTGTTTCGTTAATCTTGTCTCGGAGAAGTTCATAACGGCAAGCAATATCGTAGTGATCGCGTTGCAGAGATGACAAGTCGTCCCGGCTGTCGACAAGCTGGCCGACAATGACAGCGCGACCTCTTTCGAGATTCTCGAGAGCGCTTTCAGGCTGACCAGCCGCAAGAAAGCAAGCGCAGAGATCGTTGGAAATGCCAGCGAAAGTTGACATGACGAATTGCTGGTCGCAGCGATCCAGTATCTTAGTGTTGACCACCGGCAGGAGGTCGAGGACGGCCAAGCCTAGCTGGATGGCGGGTTCAAACTTCGACTGTATAGCGAGGAGTGGAAGACAGCGGGCAGCGGCTTGGACTCGATGGAAAGGAATAGCTGTTTGACAAGCCCAAGCCGCGTGGAGACACGAGAAAGCTTCCTCAAAGTCGGCTATCTGGCGTGTCCGCTCAAACTGCCACCCAAGCTGATTTGCAAGGTTCATAACCCTACCTGCGCGGTCGGGATGGTCGGCTGGCGTCGAGGCGACTGCTTGTTTAGCTACCGCGATAGCTTCCTCTAGGTCGGCTATCTGGCCTATTCGCTCATACCGGCTCTGAAGCCCAATTCCAAGATCGCTCAACTGACCTGCGCGGTCGGGATGATCGGCTAGTGTTGCGTCGACTGCTTGTCTGGCTAACGTAATAGCTTCTTCTAGGTCATCTATCTGGCTTGTTTGCTTATACCGCCTCTGAAGCGTATTTCCAAGGTTACTTAAATAAGTTACGCGGTCGGGATGGTCGGTTGGCGTCGAGCTGACCGCTTGTCTAGCTACCACGATAGCTTCCTCTAGATCGGCTATCTGGCCTATCCGCTCATATCGGCTCTGAAGCTTACTTCCAAGGTTATTTAAATAACGTGCGCAAAAGGGATGATCGGGTGGTATCGCCCCGACCACTTGTCTGGCTATGATAAGGGCTTCCTCTAGGTCGGCTATCCGACCTATACACCTATACCGCCTCTGAAGCTTATTTGCAAGGTTATCGAGCCTATCTTCGCGGTCGGGATGGTCGGCTAGCGTTGCATCGACTGCTTGTCTAGCTAACGTAATAGCTTCTTCTAGGTCAGCTATCTGGCTTGTTTGCTCATACCGCCTCTCAAGCTTAGTTGCAAGGCTATTAAACCTATCTGCGCGGTCGGAATGGTCGGCTAGCATCGCCTCGACCGCTTGTCTAGCTACCGCGATAGCTTCTCCTATATTAGCTATCTCACCTGTCCGCTTATATCGCCTCTCAAGATGATCTGCAAGGGTGTTTAAATAAGCTGCGCGGTCGGGATGGTCGGTTGGTGTTGAGCCGACCGCTTGTCTAGCTACCGCGATGGCTTCCTCTAGGTCGGCCATCTGGCCTGTCCGCTCGTACCGACACACCAGGAAGACCCCAAGGTTGTTCAATCGTTTTATTGAGCGACGTTCGTCGCCTTGTTTTAGGTCAATGCTTCCCCTGGCAAGCGACACTGCCATGTTTATGTGCTCTGTGTGTCTAAATCGTGTAAATTCGCGATATGCGTCGATGGCAAGGGCAAAAAGACATTGTCGAATGTCATCATTTACCCGTAGCTGCTGCGCAATGTGGTAGTCGTCCATTGTAATGACTTATGGTGCGGAGTTGGCGTCGCTCCGGAGCATGCGCCTAATTTATAACTCATCGGGCGCTGTTGTCACGGCTAGGCAACAACTGGTCCTAGCCACAAGCCGCCCAGACGTACTCCGTAGTGGCTGAGTGGTTAGGTACGAATGGAATCTCTGGCTGATTGGCGCTTGTTCCTGCAGCTAAGCGCAAGGCGATGCACGTACAATGGAATCACCCGCGAGGCAACCTCCCAATCGAAGATGCCTGAAGTTTGTCTTTACGTGGCATGCGCTCTAAATATAGCCTTCGGAGGCCTCACGCATTGCGTATTTAGTACCCTAGAATCTACCATACCACGACGTTGGACAAAGCTAGCACAACGCAAAATGAGGGTCAGCGTCGTCCCGTCGCAGCTGCTTCTGCCCCGGAGCTCCGTCAGCTAGGGCGCTTCATCACCAACGTTGAGTACCCCCATCAGCATTACCATGATCCTTCTTCCGATACGCCGCTAGTCACGTTAACTTCAACGCGCTCTGCGTATACCGGGGAGCATCATGCTGCGTACGACGCTAGCTTTCGTTTAACTCTTACTTCACTATTCTCTACCCGTTTATTAAAGATCGGCAAATCAGAAGTGCGTGTGACCACGGGCCAGTTTAGGATGTATACTCTGGATAACTCCGCGGTGTGGTTCGACGAAGCAACGCGCTTACCGGCTACCCGAACCTGGATCGAGCGCGCTATCGATCGAGGTCGCGATATATACTTGATTGTTGGCATTCATACCGTTACGGATGCAAGCATAAGCCACGAATCTACGGCTGGGCAGAGCGCCGGTGGTCATGCTGAGATCCCCGTTAGCTTATCTCTGGCCGCGACCGGAGTTGTCGCGCCTTTTGGGCCCATGATCGATCCTAGCGTCGGCTCTTAAAAATAAAGGCTGGATGGAGCACATACGCGTTTTGTAGCCCCTGGTGAATAGGTCTGCGCGATCGAATACCGCAAACTCCGCCACGAGTGGCTATCAAATAAGCGCATCGAGAAGTCTCGGCTGTCGAACGTGCGTCATTGGTCATCGATGGAGAGGGCGAGAGACGAGGAGGACGGTGAGGACGACATCATCGAGGTTGGACTAGAGGATGTGGATGATCTTAAAGGAGACTGGGAGAGGCAGGCCGTGGAGGGCGAAATTCTGTTTATTCGTTCAGTTGATGGACCTCAGGGGGCTAACCGAGCAAGCAATCTGGAAAGCAGAGCAGCAGCTCCGTAAACAGCATGAGGACGGCACTCATCCGAGAAGCATTTACGGGACGATCGTTTCGTTCCGGGTTGAGGATCCTACCAGCCATGTGTGCAGAGGGACAAGAGTGGAAGATAATGTTGGGGAGGGGATTCGCTCCGAGACCCTTCCATGGCTGAATGATGGGTGTTACTAGCACCCACATTTGGACCTGGACTTGGTAGGTTTCTGGCTGTTGCGCACAGAGACACTGAGCATAGCACATGACTCAGGCCTGCTGTTTGTTTGCGATTGCCAGTATGTAGCTGAAGAAGTAACATCCGGAAGTGAACGAGTGAATGCACGGCTGCCAGAGCGGTGAAAAGGTAGCAAACAGCCGAAATTGAAGTCGCAGACGTCGGTTCCATTGCAACCTCAACGCGATGCACGATATAGCACTGCACCATACCAAGAAATGCTGTGCTCCGCTAGGAGTCTGGATAACGTCACCGGCATCCACTGCTTGGACCAATTCGAGGCATATATCCCAGCATCTGAGGACTTAGCAGACGGCTGGATAAGCTCGTCCTAATTGCATGGAGCGTCCAGTCGTGCTTGGGTTGGCGTTCCAGGCACATCGACATGTGCCCGCTGCAGAGCTCTATATTCGCGAGGCGGGTGTTTGTCTGAGAGCTTGCTCACAGCGTTTAGCAACGCCCTGGATGGTCCGTGTTGAGTGGGCCAATTTCATGGCGCTTCGGAGCACAATGGCATTCGTCGGCACAGGCATCTAACTTGCTCCGTATGCGTCCGCAAGAGAGCTTCCGCTGCGTAGCTTCACGTCTTTCGGCCCGTCTTCGCTTGCAAATTATATATTGGCGCCGTTCATGTCTGTCGGTGAAAGGCCCGGCCTACGGCGGGCACGCGGCCACCGTGCAGCGAAGCTGAATACATTTCTGTACGACGGCTGAGCCCACACCGTGGAGCACCGGCCTCTGTATAGAATATATGGCTCATGTAGCACGAAAGTAAACGTCCGGCTTCATTGTCGATGAGCTGCCATGGCGGCTGAGCACACAAGCAAGTTGCCGCAACGCCTTGGCACCTGAGCCCTACTGACGAATTAGCATCTGGTATACCAAGGGAAAAAAGGTCTATATATTTAAAAGATCCTAGAGACCTAGAGAGGATTAATTGTAGATTGCACGCTGTTTGGCATTAAGAGAAGCTGATTTTGTAATTATTCACTTTTTCTTCTCGCCTTGAGCGGATTTTTGAAGAAAGTCGCCAAAGCGTGCAGTATCAAGAAACGGACTCCTGTCTTCTGCTTGCAAGGTAGGAGAGGAGGGCGAGAGTTCGGTTCTGCCGGGGAGGCCCCTAGCGTGGGGCGTCTCAGCTGACAGATAGGTAAGCTGCAAGGCCGCTGGGTCGCCGCCCCGCCATGTCGGGCGCGCCCCGGGCATCAGGCCACAGCGCCCCGTCACGTGGTCGATAGCGATTCGATACCTACTCCGTACGTGCCACGGGTCGCGTAGAAAGCTTGAGACTCAAGCTTTGGTCTTGTTACGAATACAGTGACACCTTTTGCTCCTACCTGACTATCCACCATTCTATGTGATCGATCTATTACATAAGCGCACCCGAGGCAGGTACATAATAACATTACTTTGTGAGCTGTGCCTGCCCCTCACTGTCCAGACCACCAAAAGCGGCGGCACGTCCCGCCCGAGTCGGTGGGCACAACAGCGCTTTCCATCATTAATCTGTATATTGTACATGTATATGGCGAAGAGCAGACATCGATTGCTGACCTGTCGCGTCTCGCCAGCCTAAAGGAGAGCATAGTTCACCTGAGGGACAGACCGTTGCGCAACAAAAGACAACCCTCTGTCCACAAAAATACACTACCGTCATCACATCAGATTACCGCCCGGCACGGCGACAAATATCGCCGTCACAATACCTCCCAGAACCAGTGATGCTAGTATGGCCTGCACGAAGATTGTGTCCTGAATCTGCCGCAGCGCAGGTTCCTGGATCCAGACCTCTCGATCAAAGACCTTGCGAATCACGTTCCTGCGCTCGTACTTGACGACCCAGGGCTCATCCTCGTAGCTGTTCTGGGAGCCAAACGAGTCGAAGCTGCTTTTCCCGAGATCCTCGCCATCGTCTTGGACAAACAGTTCCCAGGGTCGGACGTGGCGATGGTGCATACCATGGAGAACCACACACATGCCCTTGTACGCGGCGACGAGCGTGCTGATGCCCAGGACCAGAGCGATGGCTGACAGGGCACGGTAACCTCTGCCGAGCTTGCTGAGCGTGAGGAGAACGCCCATGATCAAGCCCCCAACAATCAAGCCTATGCCGAGCGCGCGGGCAAAGAAGACGCGGGCAGGATTGCCGTTGCATATCGACCAGCGCACAAAATTTGGGTGGGCTTGTCGGCGGAGTGACGAATCGACAGTCTTGAAAAGACCTTTGAGAGCACTAGGATGAGTAGTATAGGCGAGTGCATGGATTGCCGCCTTTTGCTCCCAGGCAGAGAGATTGAGCTGTCGAGGCGCCCCTTCCACGATGTAAGTCGAGATGATTCTGTCTATCTCTTCGCGGAATGGTTGAATTGTGACTGCGCGAGACTGTCAGTGACGGGGGTGATCATCCAAGCCGTGGTCATTCCTCGAGACCTACATGGCTGCTTAACCCCGGCAGAGGTGAACGCATCGGCGGCATGAGATTTGTAGCTCGACGGCGCGAAGGAGGGCATAGTAGGTGGGCTCGAGTGAAGCGACGATTGATCGCCTGTCCCGCTATGTGGCGTTCGGGGCGGAGTATTGAAGGGGTTCCCGCCTGACGTGTCGGGCGTTTGCTTCTCGAAGTCGGTCCCTTTGAAGATCTCGGCAGCCTTGGCCTCCGGACGCAGCTTCTCTGCGTGCTCCTTTCGGATCTTGGCGATGGCATCGTCCTCCATGGCCTGCGTCCACTCCGGGGCAAGCGCCATGTCCGTCGTATCCGCGGAGTTGAAACGCTTGACGTAGTCCTTGTACCACAGCCAGAATTGCAGGTTCTCGGCTGAGTGCTCAACGTACACGAGGTAGTTCATGAAGTCGCGAACTGTCATGGGCTAGACGAGGGGAAACACGGGTCAGGTCTCAAGGTCCATAGCATGAACCATCCCTCAATTCTCAGATACGTACTGGACAGGTGCCACCGTTCATAATGTTGTCGAAGGCCAGGGAGTCTGGAATGCCGGATGAAGAGCCAGACTGGCCGGAGCGCACAGAGCCATCGCTCCTGACATCCTCAGCCGACCCACGACCCTCGAGTGATGCCACTCGCTTGGGCCGGGTGTATGTGAGCGAAAATAATCCAGGCATTGTGCACCTTGGCCCCTCGAAGGGAGTGTATGAAACCAGGTCTGAGTAACGGAGCACAGTCCAACACTGAGGTCGGATGCAAGTGAGGAGGGTTTGATCGGTTCAAGGTTGTCAAGGGAAGAAGACAGCCACCGTATCACTCGCCAGCTTCCGTGAAAGACAAAGAGGCCGTTGACGAAGTCGTTTCCTGATCGAGGCAAGGTAGGGGCATCAATGCATAAAGTACCTGTGTGAGCAGGAACTCTGCCTCCTGCTTCCGGTCCCGTCCAAGCTTCCCTCAACCTGTAACTTAGTGTGACGAGGCTGGCTGGGTCGGCGTGCCACGCCCACCAGAGCGAGGCCTGGCCTCCCAGGGTCATGGTGTAAGTATCCCAGCATCGTGGCTGCCACAGGACCGCCACAGTGAATGCCCAGGAGCCGTGCATGCCTGCGCAGACCGATAGGGTCACGGGCCGGTGGGGCGGAGCGGTTCCGTATACATAGTTAGTACTAGTAGTTTCCTTCCTTGCAGATGAGATGGATGGCGCCGCCGACGCTAGTCGTGAGGGTGGTGAGAGGATTGGACAGGGCGATACGAAGTACCATGAGAAGACGAGAGAGCAAGGGCTCGGGCTCGCGGACGCCAGACCATTTATTGCCAAAGACTGCGCCTACAGTACAGGGATCACTCGGCGTTGAACCGTGTTGAAGTGTTCAAGTGTTGTTCAAACAGTGTTGACTCCTGTTGGTGATCTTTCCACAGCGCCCCGATCCAGATCGGATAGCCCGCGCGAATAAATCGCACGTCAAGCTATTAGCGCCCCCCCATCCCCATCCATCATTTTGACAGAGGCACGCACGCACGCCGACCAGGGGGTTGGTCACCTTTGGTCGCCGACGCCTTCCAGCTTTGGTCGCACCCAGCCGCACGCCACCTCGGTTCACGGCTTCAAGGGTAAGGAGACGCGCGGACCAACTTGTCGTGTATTTTTTTTGGCCCTGCAGCCCGCCCGCTTGGCTGGACGAGCTATTGGCAATCGGAAAAAGAAATGAAATGGCAGAGGCTTTTGGCTGCTGCTGCTGCTGCTGCTGCTGCTGCACGCCGTCAATGTTTTCGCGCGCACGGTCCGCGCGCAAGCTGCGATCTCGCGGGCGGCTTCGAGGCTTTGCGTGCCGCGAACACCATTGATACTAGTAAAACTCCAGCGGCGGCCTATGCAGGGCGCAAGGTCTCGCTCCACGCCGAGGACGATGCCACGCAAACGATTGGACGAGTGCGGCTGGTCCCGCCTGTTTTGGTTGTGGTGTTGGCCGTCAAGTTTTTCTTCTTCACCTTGACACCTTTCCTGCTACGACCAGGCGAAGGAGTCGAGACAGGTCCGCAACCCTTGGACCGGGCGCGCCTTCGTTAGTGCAGCATGCACGTTACCTTGTTAGCTTCGCGCGGGATGTTGCAGAATCGTGCTAGCAAGTAAAGTATGTATGTAGGTAGCACTTCATAGCTACAGTGCCGCAGGCGAGCAAGACGTCTGGACTCGGCGCATCGGATTTAATGCTGCTTCATTGCTTATTCCACAGCTGGCAGGACACCAACAGCGCTTCTCCATCAATCTTAGCACAGCCGATGAAAGGCTACGCTTCGCCATCCATAACAGCCGTCAAAAAGCACCATGGACCAGGCAGCTGTTCCCACGGCCCCCAACAGATCGTCAGAAACAGGGATATCGAAGTGTTTGTTCAGAGTGTCTTTGGCCCCCGGCGGACTCATGGTGGATTCTTACACAAACGAGTGGGACTGCCGGAAATAGACGTGACCAGGTTGCCATGGTCGTTGCACGATAACAAGCAGATGGCGACATCAGCCGTTGGCGTCCTACGAAAACGAAACAGCGTACTCGTGGCGTCGATGTTGGCATGGTACCCAGCAGCTCAGGCCTGAGAATGTCGACCGGTCATTGCAACAGGGCGCATAAAACTCAGGCACACGGCACCGTTTGGCTTGCAGGGCTACCTCCCTTTCTTCAACCCACCGGGCAGTTTTTCCAAAATGATGTGCCATGTTCGGTCGATCAACCTCGTTCCTGGGCCCAGGAAGCTGCAGGAGCCTCATGTTGGTCTTGGGAGGTGCCACTCCGCATTGTCCGCAAATCCCAACGAGATCTTGGGACCAGGGCAAGAGTCGTGGCTTGATGGGCTGGATCAAATGGTAAGTTAGAATGTGGCAGAGGGGGCGCGGCGCCACCAATGACTCAGGTGAACAATCTGCCGAAACCTGTTTAACACCCTGCTGAACACAATGTCAGCCACTTTCATGAGACACTCTGGGTCATCTAGAGCGCACAGACTCGACCTTGGCTAAATCGCAGCCCGGTCGTTTTTATCAAAAACTCCGCAAGCTCGACTACGACAAGGGATGGTGACAGGCTCTAAGAACCTCGCGGTCGCAGATCAGACGCCGTATTCCTCCCACACAAGACGTTCCACATGGCCACTTGCTCATGGGGAACTTAGCGTCGTCATCTAGCTTTGGAATTGCTTAGCGACTAGAGCGCAGCTTTTAATATCACAGTTTCCCATGTACCAACAGCCGCAAATACCACGTGCAATGATGCGATCTTGACTGTCTGACTCCCGACTACCGGGCTTACTGAAGGTATCGTCAAGTTGAATACCAAAAGATCTTTTGACGCATCCGTGAGGTGTGGGATATTGCTTCGGACGGCGAAGACTAGCTTCGGGAGCGACGGGGCAAGACGTGACGTTCGTCGCGCGCAGCCGAATCACGAGCACATATGACGCCAACTCGAGGGGGAAGGTTTCCCTCTTGTCCAGTATGGTTCCTCATCTCAAATCGTGTGGGTTCTTCCCCGTGCCATACGTCCAGCAAACGGCAGATGGACAGCCACCGAAACAGGCAAGTGACTGTGGCGCGCGGGCCGATAAGGGTAAAAACACATCTATGCTTGATCCACGCTTGTATAAGATCGCCGCCTCGGCTATCGAGGCATATGCATGGGCGCGTGGATTGTGTTACATGCGCAGCACATTTAACGATCCGACATGCTAGATTAAGGAGCTCGGTCAACTGCCTTGGTGGCGATGCTAAACGATGCTCAACCTATTGAAGACAATGCGAAAAGAATTTATCATGTCCCTTAAACCGTATCCGCCCATTGCCCAAGGCCAAGAAGGCAGGGCGAACCGGCGGCTGGCGGCGCGTGACCGAGGCGGTTGCGCGGAGGAGGCACATAATAGGCAGCTGAGCATTTGATTGCGCATGGGGAACAATGAGAGGCACCATTGATCGGCACTTAGCTTCCGAACTGGTTACTACTATATATGCACGTAACACGGACAGCTGAGCGAATCTTGTACGGATCGTTGCCGAGTATCCGCCATGATCACTCCGCAGTGTCATTGCTAATGTCTGAAATATGGGGTACAGCTACAGGACATGGGAGCAACACGGTTTTGGCCAACGTACATGGTAGCGGTCAGCACGTTAGACGGTGGTTCGGCGTATAGTATCGTTTGATGCCCGTGTCCGTAGGCGTTTCGGGAAACCGTGAAGGCCTGGCGAGATGCCCCCCCACCCTCTTCTTTTTTTTTTCTGTTCGAGTACATACAATGGTACTTTAGGTCATTGAACGGACGGCTGCCTAGGAAGGATAATAGTAGCAATCTGACCCCGCAGTGTCTCTGCGACGGCATGAAGCCAACGCAACTCGTGCCCGCGGGATGGGGGCCGGCCTGAGACGACCCCGTCACGACCATGAAGAGCCGAGCCTCACTTCCTAAACGCCACTTCTCGGTGTTGCCCGTGACGGGCAGTTAGCAACCGATTAAAGTAGAATAACATCCGTATGGCCATGCGGCAACCGGTTATCTGCAACCAACGGATCGTCGCGCCTACTCTCATGCACGTCACAGCTTCGCGAGGCGTCTCTATTGCTCCATGTCGGCCGAAAGCACCCGGACAGGTATAGCTACCATAGAACAATCAACGATCAGAAGTTCCTCTAACTATGCTGTTTTTGACAGGTAGAAGGGACGCCTAGACCCATAGGGTCGTGTCAGATTCGTCAGATTGTAATCCACTGACCGTTTAGAGAGGTGGCGGCGCCCAGTGGCCGGCACTTCATGAGATGTAACCGGCGATCCCCTGGCTATCTTGAGCGCAGGTATCGGCCGAATGTAGAAGCTAAACTTTCCCTCTAGACTTGAAGATTGGAGCAGGTGGGTAAATTGGAAATCACGATGTCGAGCGATGCTGTGACGCTGGGCCAGTGATGCGAGGTATGCGGCGAGTTCTTGCGGGCAGATAAATAGACGCCCTCGTCCTGCTGAGATTACCGTCGTTTCTATTGTGCTCTTTAGTCTCAATTGCCCACTCCAGTGTTGCCCCAAGTTGACGAGCTCATTGTGTCTCAGCTCCATCATCTCGCCCGTATATACTTCGGTCCAGCATAGTTATATAGTCGCCAAAATGCGTGCCGTTGCACTCCTCGCTCTCTTCCCATTCTCCTTCGCGAGCCCCACCAAGCGCAGCTCGCCCGCTCCTGTACTCATCCCCCAGAACGCGAAAGTCATCGATGGCAAGTATATTGTCAAGATGAGGAGCGGCGAAAACAACGCCGTCTCTGCCGCCGTGGAGAGCATCACCGCCCACGCTGACTACATATACTCGCACTCCTTCCACGGCTTTGCCGCCAGCCTGACTAAGGAGGAGGTTGAAAAGCTCAAGAATAACCCCCACGTAGGTCTCTCTCTCGTATGGTGATCCAAGGACCAAGGATATTGAGTCGTTGCTAGGTCGAGTTCCTCGAGCAGGACGCCGTCGTGACCATCTCGGCGACTCAGCAGAACGCCGATTGGGGCCTCGCCCGTCTATCCAGCCCAAAGCCCGGCACTACCGACTATACCTACGACGACTCTGCCGGTGAGGGCACCTGTGCCTACGTTATTGACACTGGCGTCGACGCCACGCACCCTGTTTGCTGCCCCTATTTCTATTGTAAAATGAGCCCGATAACGCTAATGCTTCCGTTAAGGACTTCGAGGGCCGCGCCAAGTTCCTCGCCAACTTCGTCGACCAGGATAACACTGACGGTAATGGCCACGGCACCCACGTCTCAGGTACCATCGGCTCTAAGACGTATGGTGTCGCCAAGAAAACGTCCATCTTCGGCGTCAAGGTTCTCGACGCTGGTGGCTCGGGAACCACCTCCGGCGTCATCGCTGGCATGGATTTCGTCACCAAGGACGGCCCTAGCCAGAGCTGCCCTAAAGGCGTCGTCGTCAATATGTCCTTAGGCGGCAGTAAGTCCGAGCCTGTCAATCAGGCTGCCGCCAATATCGTGAAAGCTGGTCTCTTCCTTGCCGTAGCTGCTGGCAACGATGCCGCCGATGCTGCTGGCTACTCGCCCGCCTCCGAGCCGACGGCCTGCACGGTCGGTGCCACCGTCATCGACGACTCCCTTGCGACTTATTCCAATATCGGCAGCCTCGTCAAGGTGCTCGCCCCTGGCACAGATATCACCTCTACCTGGCCTGGCGCTACTACCAACAAGATTAGCGGCACATCCATGGCCTCACCCCACGTCGCTGGCCTCGGCGCGTATTTTCTCGGCCTCGGCCAGAAGACAGAAGGCTTGTGTGGTTATATTGCCCAGCATGCCCTTAAGGACGTCATCTCAGGCGTCCCGAGCGATACCGCGAACCTCCTCATCAACAACGGCCAGGGCGGTAGCGGCTCCTTCCGCACCTTCTAAGTTGCCTGTTACCGTGTACACGGAGGACAAAAACACTGAGGGACAGCGACACATCATGATATGCTACTGTACCGCAAACGCCTCATTGCATGGGGATCGCTACATGTTGTGTCTATATAGCTACGCTTTGTTACTTCAACGTAACCAGAATGCCACACATTACCCCCAAGTTCTGACTCATCACCATCCTAACAGTCGGAACACAAGCTGCGCCGTGCCGTGAAAATAGAAGCTATTTAATAAGGACGCCAACATCTTTGCTGTTGCTTTTGGGCATGGCAATGAGCTTATGATGGTCGTACGCGATATCCGTTATGGACGTGTCGTGTAAGCTCATGTGTGTGCCCGACCCGTAAAGCCAAGGCCGCCGTTGCGATATATAGCTCGCATCAGCAGGCTTGACCTTAGCAGGCAGGATTGCGTTGCACCACCGTTGCCATGAGCTCGGCGGCAGCCCAGCTGATCATCCTGACGTGTTGGTCCGACCGTGGAATGCTTCTTTGCCCGCTCTTTGAACAGTCGAACTACTTGGAAGAATGTTGAGAAGTGGACGTAGAAATGTGTGCATACGACACATTAAATTAATCAAGGCAATGACATCGAGACATGGCCGCGTACGAATTATGTTACTGACAGACGATCAAGCTCTGGTCGATGGCCCTTATTTATGCGACCAGAGCTTACTATCCGTCGCAGCGTAACAACGCAGGTCGCGGCATCCCATCTTTCCAAATTAGGTCAGATATCCCTAGCATCCATTGAGGGGTTGACATGGCATTTCACGTGGCCAACCGAGCTTCCTCAACATTGCGTTTGAGGAACCAAGAATTTGGTGCCAAAGCAAAGTCCCTGCGCCGCAATCGAGCCTCGAACCGATCGGCGACTCGACGTGAGCTCGAGATCGGATCAACAATGGATGCGACGTGCAAACACGCCTCAGTCTCGCTGAGCGATGGCGCCACCTTGCAAGTGAAGTTACTGGGGGCGAACAGCACGGCAAAGCCCCTCCTCATAGCTCTCCATGGGGCGCAAGGTGTGTCTGATCACCGCGAGCCGCTCCAATCTTTCAGCTTCTTGTCGTCACGCTTTCGTCTTCTTGTGTACGATGCGAGGGGAAGCGGCCGTAGCGATGACAAAGGACCCTTCACGCATCAGCGCTGGGCCGCTGATGTCGACGAGCTGAGGTAAAGTTGTGCAGAGCTATTCATGTTTCCCTTTCTGGGCAGCGCCTGGCTAACCCGTGTCCAGGGAATGGGCCGGAGCTGATATGTGTATCGTTGCCGGAGGCTCCTATGGAGGCATGGTTGCTCTGGAATATGCATTGGTATACCCGCAACGCGTTTCTGCGCTGCTCCTTCGCGACACTTGGGCAAACGGCGTGCTGGGAGTGCTGCGCTGCCTGAAGTCGATTCTCACGGACGCCCGGATACAGCCAGACGCGGACCGCCAAGTGCGGGTATGGAGTGGGAACATACGAGATAATGAAGACCTGGCAGCAGCTTTCATCGAAATCCTGCCCATCTACACACCAGAGGGCTCAGGGAGACCCAACGCTCCCGCAGCACCTGACGCAGACAAGCACACAGAGGCAGATGAGCTGATCCTCCACTACAAGACGCACAACTTCTGCTTCACCCACAACCAACCTAGATTTGACTTGCGCAACCGCCTTGAACAGATAAAGGCCCCCACCCTCGTGGTCTGTGGGAGACACGACCCCATTACCCCGGTCATGTTCAGCGAGGAGATTGCGGAGTCTGTGCCCGGCGCGCAACTGACGATCTTCGAGAATTCTGGCCATAGTCCCCCGTCCGACGAGCCTGATGCTTTTAGAGATCGAGTTTGGCAGTTCCTTGACCAGATAAGCGCCTGATCTGAAGTCGCATCATCGCTCTGCCCACCCCGAGCTCCTTTCTTGCCGTGGTTTATGCTTTGCTACTCAGGCGGACAATCTCGAAATCTGAGCCAAACGCGATCGTGCGTTTGACTTGAACAGTACTATGTTGGTCTATGAGTAATCATGATGTTGTTCGCGGGTAGCGGCAGGGCGTGGCGACCTTGCACTCCGGATGAAGGGGGGGAGTGATCACGCATAGGACTTTAACAGGGTCAACTTGCCTGAGGCAAGGCGTTCTCGAGATTGAAAAGCGGGCAGTAGGGGAGAAAGCCGCTGTATCTTCTTTCGCTAGTGTGCCAACAGAGGCATTGTCATCATGACGGGAGATACAGATTCGTGGCCTAGGTTGCCACGCGGGAGACATCAAGATCCCGACACTCCGCGTTCAGGACTCCAGATTGCAAAGGATGTCGGCTAGTCTTGAGGCAGAGTGAATGCTGGTAGAGCTGCGCATTTCATTTTGTGTGCACGCATGCAAACCAACCCGCGAGCCAGGGATTCCTACCCGGCCAGTCGGACTCGAAGCAGCATCGAGGAACGCGGAACGCACAGGTAGGTTTTCGTGAACGGGTATCTAACTAGCAACAGCCTCTCCAGGCTGACCAGCACGAACCCCGTGCACTGTTAAGATGGGACTGACCATGGATTCCCGCCTTGGTCAATTGCCGATGAGCCAAAGGCGGTGTGACTGGGCTGAGCCTTGGAAGGAAGGCGCGAACAAGAGCAGGCGCGTGCCTGCCCAATGCCTCACAGCTGGCGGCGAGCGCGCACAGCTGCCGCACCTTATAACACGCGAACACGCACCACCCACCACCCACCACTTCTGTTTTCCGCACCCTCTTTCCCTCGCGCAGTCCTTCCCAACATCCCATCAACAAACCTTCTCGCGGTGCCGCAAGACTTTCATTCAGCCCTCCGGGTTTGGAGCAAAGATCTTGACTGCCCACACTGGGAAGGCCCAGTCCTCTACCGCTTCCTCCACTCAACACTCTCTACCTCACACGATCTACTCGTCGCGTCACTTTCGCGTCTTCCATTCTTCGTTCTCAGGGTGAGCAATCTTACCACAAGAAAGACCTGGAAATCATTCACCTTCATCATCTTCGTGTCTGTCATAGACACTTCCCATAACCCTGTGTCACTACGAAAGCGTGTTGTCACGTTCGCCTGCCTGGAAGTTTGCCTCGCACGCACGAGAAGCAACAAACCTGACCCAAAGAAGGCCACAAACACCAAAGCTGGTCCTCGAACATTCAAGGTCCAAACATGTCCCCCACGACTCCACAGTCGGGGAAGCAGCCGTCGCTCGGCGAGGCGCTCGCCCTTCACTCCGTCAGGAAGACGGCCTCTTGTGAACCTCTCGGAAAAGATGCGCTTGCTTCCTCCGATGAAGACAGCAACCGCGGCGGCGGTAAGTCCTTCTTCTTTGTCTGCAATAGTATCGCAGAGAACACTTTCTTTGACGTGCCTGTGGCTAACATAGCACAGGAGCCCGGTTTGAGACTTCGAGCGACATTCTTTCGCCATTTCCCGTCAGCCGGTAAGTTTCGTCGGTAATGAATGTCCAAAGAGGCAGGCTGACGCGTCGGTAGACTGCAGGCAATGAAGCTTACTTCGGACGATGATACTCCACGATCGAATAGGTATGTCTCCCACGCAACCTTTGACGGCCCATTCTCCCCGCTTGCTGACTCCACATACGCCAGATCTTCCAATTTCATGGGTTTTGGATCTACAGATGATGGCGACGTATTCACCGATGGCTCCAACGAGGACACTCGCCCTGATCCACGAGGTATTGTCGCCACAGGCCTCACGGTGTATAGCGATAATAGAAACAAGATTGATCCGCAGACGATGTATGCCGGTTCGGCTTGCATGTTCGTTGCAAAGTAAGTACCGCACCAGGAAATGAACAAGTTGCCTTCGACGAACGCTAACTTTGCATCTTTCTAGCCTACCGCAGCAGTTCTCCGACCATGAGCTCGAAGAAGAGGTTACTAGAGTCTTTGGCCGCTTTGGAACAGTCTTCGTGAAGATCAAGCGCGACGGCAGACATATGCCTTTTGCGTTCTGCCAGTACAGGGTACGTCTACACTGCCTGAATTTCACTGTGTTGATTTGCTAATGAAGACTTAGTTCGATGAGGAGGCCCAGCGAGCCATGCGAGAAGGCAAAGGAACAACGGTCCTTGGTCGACCCTGCCGCACAGAGATGGCACGAGCCCAGTGTAAGCTTTCCTATCCGCCTTGCTTTCAGTGCAGTTAGCTGACATGTCTCTCTAGCATCATTCATCGTTTACAAGCATTCTGGCCAGCGCACTCGCCACAGTGAGGCGAGCGATCTTCTTCGTCGCCTGGGAGAAATCTCCAAGGTAGAGCTTCTCGAAGAGGGTCTTCGATTGGCGGCCGGGCTCCCCCAAGCTGTCGTTGTTACGTACAAAATGTACGATGCAAAGCGTGATCCTCCACGAGTAAGTTTAACGTCTCCAGCTCTTGGGTCGCTATCCACTGACATTCGGTGTAGGTTTTTGCCAATGATCCCACCTACTGTGTCAAAGTCTTTGACCCGAAAACGCTGTCCCCCGAAGGACCTGGATCCGCCTTCCGCCCCCGCGAAAGAAATTTCTTGCGTCAGTACGACAAAGATCGTCGATCTGCCTATATGGGGAACTTGCCGCCTACTATGACCAAGGATGTTTTGCAGTCTCTGGCGAGCTCCTGCGGTCAAGTGTTGGAAGTGCAGCTTCATTGCAAGGATGTGCCAGGCGTGACTGGTATGTCTTTCCAACGAGCGATCTCTGTCGAGCAGTCAAAACTGACGCGCATTTTAGGCCAGAAAACTTGTTTCGCATTCGTGGAGTTCGCTCGCCCTGACTCCCCAGATGAGCTCATTGAAGCCATGGTACGTCGTCCAGACCTTTCGCGGGGGATTACCCTTTCTCTCTGTTCATGAGCTAACGTTGTGATGATAGAATAAAACGTTCATTGATGACTACTGCATCCGAGTCGAGAGAAAGGAGCCCCGAATGATTGACACGCCACGCAGAGTCGCGCCTTCGGGCGGCCCATTCCGCAACATGCAGACCCTGACCCGTCGCCCTCGAGTCGGCTCGTTTGAGCTCGAGAGGCCGTCTGACCGTCACCCAGGTACCGCGTCGGGGCCCATGGGTCCGTCTGGCCGACGAACTCAGTATGCCTCCAACTCCTTCACGCCCGGACGCACGCGCCAGCCTCGTCCGTCCGTACTTGGCAATGGCTCGTCATCTGGGCGTGGCTTGTTCGACTCCCCTGTGGCATCTCGCGCGATTTCTGACTTGAACAGCAATCTTCAGGACGTCGGACCTCCCGAAGTCGTGGCCAAAAAGTCTGTGGAGTTTGACCTCAACCACCGCATTGTGTCGAGCTCAACCATTGATTCCGACGACAGCGCTGCCGAGGCCAAGTCACCTACAAAGACAGTCGCCGCAACGAACGAGTCCGCCACGCCCTCCTCGTCGACCGCTGGAAACGTGACGACAGCGACACCGGCCGAGGCGATGACGCCCTACCCCATGATACCTTGGATGCCTTATCATCCATGGCCGTATCCGTACATGACTGCTCCTCTGAGCCCGCAGCCCAGTCCCCCAGGCATGTACCCAGGTTACATGCCTCACACTATGTACCCCGGCTTCGATATGCTTGGACCCATGATGTTCTCACCTGGTCCGATGATGCCAGCTTTCTCCGGATTCCCGGGCCCGACTGATGCCCCTAACAATCCCTCGACCAACCCTTCGAGCACTCCCTCGAACAACTCGCACCAGGCTGACGAGTCTACCTCCGCAGCCGACGAGAATAATTTGGAGTCGCAGAAGACCGAACGCCCTACGCAGTAATTCGTCGCAAGTGTCGAACTCGATGTCGACTTCCGAGGGCGATCGCCCTGCGTCGTGTTCGCTCTTCAGTGTTTTTCACCTCTCCTCTGTCAAATTTTTGTTCTAATACGGGACAGCTCCCAACGATTGTCGGCCTCTCCGAGGGTCGATCGCGACCTCTCTTCATCGTCGGCAGTCAAGGCTCTCGCGTTGATTTCATGATCGATGTTTCCTCTACTAAAGAGGGCCGGTTCTCATTTTCCCTGTTTCGGCTGTGTACGATCGACGACGGCCGAAAGCAGAAACCTTGCGTGGACCGATTGGTTCACAGACGAATATTTGCAGACCAAAAACATGATCTGCTCTTCAAGTTGCGCCTGCTAACTTGCAGGACCTTAATGTTTGGTCACCCTCGCCTTGGATCGTGACAGATCTGGCGACACTTGGGCGAGAAATATGGGGTGACAAAATGGATATGGAAACCATGATCGATGTTGGCGGATTTGTGTCGAGGGCATCTCTGGGTAATCCTGAAAGATGCGCTTGGTGATCATCCGCCTGTTGGCCATCAAATTGAACGGGAAGATGTCTTCCTCGGATCAGGATCCCGGATGACTGTCCTCCGGAACGGGGGCTGATATTGCAGTGGAGGGTTTGGGTCAGCTCGGACGATGGGAATCGTGGAATTTGGTTTGGCCGGCAAGAATCCAAAGGCTTGTTGCCTCGTATTCCAACAGAACCGTGTGTCGGGGATGGTCTTTTTATATTCTGTACTACTACTAATTCCAGGGTTCGTAAACCACGATATTTGCCAAGGTGTCGCTCAAGCGACGAGATTTCTGCCTCCTCCTGACCCATGTGAGATGGCAGCCCAAGCGAACAATGGACAGACGACACGGGGCAAGAAGCAAGTGCCTCTGAGTCTGGAGTGATGTCTGTGTAACCCTCATGGGTGTCGGAAGGCAGCCTGCCAACAAGATTTTGGCGCCGGTTCAGGTGTGGCCCTACAGCTTGGGGCAATTCGGTCAGCGAAGCTAGTGCGGTGCGGCTCCGTTGCACTGTGGAAGCTATTGATGGAGAGGCATTAACCTTTCTCGGTCGCGCGCTGGGGCGACACCCCGATAGTGTAAATTTTTACCAAATCATGCCACCAACCTTGGGAGGCTCACATTTTCTTCATAAACATCGTCCAGGAACGTAGACCCGCCCCGTCACCGACGGTCATCTTCGCCAGGGCTCTCGTCGTCTGCGCATGCGTCTGACCTTGACTTCGTCGCCTTCGCTCCTGTGCTACCCACGTCGGTCAAACTCATCATGGGTCAACCATCTTTCGCGGCGTCGAACGCCATCATTTATCTCACATATGGCGCCTTTCTGTGGGTTCCTTTTCCCCCCAACAAAGCTTTGCCAATATCCATGCAGGCGCATGGCTGACGTCTTCAACGAAGGGTTTTGGGCACTGCCATTGCTTGGAGGATGAGGAACCAGAGCAAGAAGGATTTCTTGTCCGGCAACGGAACGCAAACTGGTCAGCAGGATTCAACAAACCCGTGACGGCCTTCTCTCGAGTGCCTGAATCCGGACCCCCGCAGGGAACACGGTGAGCTGACCGGTTCAACAGCATTTCCCTTGGCCCTCAACTTTATTGCGTCGGGTGAGTGATTGATGCGGCCGGTGCGACTGCAAAGCGCCAATGATATGACTCCGGAGCGGTAGCCTTTCCAGTTCGTGGATGGCATGGGACACTCGGACGGCATGACCAGCGAAAGCATATGACTCGACGACGGCAATGAGTAGGTTCGTAACCCAAGATCTTTGCTCTCCTCTCTTGAGCGATGCGCTTGGCTCCCCGCATCGCTCCTCACGGCGCAGAGCGTGGCAACGGTCTCTGCGACTGGACAAGCCTTTACGATGGTCCGTTGGCACCTTCAGGATTGCAGAGCTGCCAATCTGTGCTGGGTAGGTGGGATGTCGGGGAGCTTGCTCATCGTGACAGAGAGGAGATTGCGGCTCACTACGGGCGCGGAATCCTCATAGAGCCTGGCATCCAACTCCACCAAGGAACTTCGGTTCCGCATGTGAGAGATGTCAGGCCTACGAGGACGAAGCTGAGATTGCACCGTAATTACTCGATCAAGTTAATGCTTGCGTGGGAAACGTGCTGCCGCTCCAAGACTCCAAATACTCTCTCTTCCTCCCTTTCCCCCCCTAACCCCGGTGCGGTACTAACAGCTTGAAAAGCACTCGGCTCCGGAATCCTGTTCACCTATCCTGAGATCGCAACCATTGCTGGCGTCCAGGGTGTTCTGACCTACGCGCTGGCGTCGGCTCTGCCGTTCTTAATTTTCGGCGCCTTAGGCCCCATCATTCGGCGCAAATGTCCCCACGGATTCGTTCTGACGGAGTGGACGCGACAGCGATATGGCACCGTTACCATGCTGTACCTGAGCTTCATGACGCTGGTTACTCTGTTTCTTTACATGATTGCCGAACTGTCGTCCCTGGGCCAGGTCGTCAACGCCTTGACCGGCATCGACAATCTTCCCGTCATCATTGTCGAGTGCGTTGTCACCACTATCTACACATGTAAGTTGTCGGCCACCGACGCTGTCTTAGTCGTGAAGACAATGACTGACCCGCGCGTTGCAGCACTCGGAGGCTTCAGGATTTCTTTCCTCACGGATGTCATCCAAGGCGGCATGGTCGTGGGGCTCATCGTCATCGCGTCCATCGCTGTTGGCGTGAAGACGGAGATCAAGCCTGAGCTCATCGATTCCTCCGGGCTCACGAAGCCTTCGACGGTTGGGTGGTACCTTCTGTACATCTTGCCCGTCGCCGTCGGGACAAACGACCTCTTCCTTGCCAACTTCTGGCTTCGAACCTTCTCGGCGAAGACGGATAAGGACCTTTGGATCGGCGTTTCGGTGGCTACGGTTGGCATCTTGTGCATCCTCACGCTCGTCGGCTGCGCCGGCCTCATAGCCGTCTGGTCGGGGACGTGGCCCGGTGACCCACCGCAGGTGGGCTCGCTGGCGTTCTTCGCCCTCTTGGAGACCCTCCCCAACTGGGTGGTCGGCATCGTGCTCGTCATGGTCGTGAGTCTCAGCACCGCAGCCTTTGACAGCACCCAGTCCGCCATGGTCTCTGCGGCGTCGAATGACCTGTTCCGCAACCGTCTCAACATCTGGTACATCCGAGGCATGGTCGTCTTGACCATGATCCCGGTCGTCGTCCTCGCCCTCAAGGCCACGTCCATTCTGCAAATCTACCTCATCAGCGACCTGCTCTCGGCCGCCACCATCCCCGTCTTGTGCCTGGGCCTCAGCGAGCGGCTCTACTGGTGGCGAGGCTTCGAGGTTGTCGTTGGTGGCCTGGGGGGCATCTTCACCGTGTTCCTCTTTGGTACCATCTACTACGGCAACGCCGACGAGGGAAGCAAGCTCCTCCTCCTCCAGAATGGTCTGTATGGCGACGACTGGAGCGCGTTTGGCGCCTTCGTGGCCGCACCCGTCGGCGGGCTATTGTGGGGTTTCGGCGCGTTGGCCCTAAGACTTGGTTTCCAGTACGTCAAGGCGAAGATTCGACACGAGCCTTTCACCGCTCTGGATCGACCTGTCGAGGTGGAGGAGAGCATACACAGCGAGCATGATGTGCAGCAGGAGGTTGTGACATCCAAGGCTGGCAAGTTCTTTTGAGCGACACGCACTGCTGGCCGCACCTGCGCGGAAGTTCTAGACAGTGGCCTTGGCGTGCTGCCAGATGTGGTAGAGGAGAGTTGAGCCAATGGATGTGGGAAGATACAGACGATAGATGTGAAGGTGGTGGAGATCATGGGCGCTGACAGCGCCGTGATAGAATTGATACAATGGCGTCACGTCAGACGCTCCTTTATATGATACATGTTCCTATTCCCATACACGTCCAACCAATGGCTAGGAAGCCTCTTCGGCTGTTCGCATTTCGTGCTCCGTGACAAGGTTGTCGTTTACGACTTTTTCGTGGCGGACTCGTCCCATCCTGCCCGCCTTGCCTGCTCACGGTCAATCACAGACTTCTCCTCCAGGTAGCCAGCCAACGTCGTAGCCGATGTCGTGCCCCATATCCGCCACGGCCCGGTCTCGAAAGTCTTTTGGTTGGCCTGTCGCGACAGGACAACGTACTCGATCTTGTCTTGAAGTTTCACGCTCCCCGGCACCGTCTCGCCGGTGGAAATGTTCTGCCTAGAGGCCTGCTGCGTCGAGTTTATGGCGACGACGGCCTGCTCGGTCACGAGGACCTTGTCGAACGGGTTGACCTGGTGGATCTGGTGCGACAGCAGGCGAGGGAAGAAGAGCGGGCTGTTGTACTTGACGAGCTCAAAACGCACTCGCTCCCGGGGGTCTCTCCGGTCGATGGCGGCGACCAGCTTCTTCGCAAACTCGTTCAGGCATATCCTCTGCAGAGTCGCCTTGTCGCCTTGGGCAAAGGCCTCGAGCATCTCTCGATACAGGGCCTTGGCCGTGGGCGCAATCTTTCCGCGCCTGGCCTTCCACTTTGGCCGCGTTGTCCAGTTCGGCATGGACTTGAGCTTGAAGTTGAGGACCGAGACGGCGCCGACGAGCCAATGGCGCATACGGTTCCAGTGATATTGGGCGAATTCGGACGGGCTTCGCGGGTATCGAGACAGGGGCAGAGAGACAAAGGTCCCTGCGACAAGATCAGTCAAAGAAAAGTCCTCTCCGAGGGGCACACGGAGAACTTCTGAGCCGAGAAACGCCCTCGGTTGGTTTCACCCGTACCTGGAAAGAGCGGCCCGCCACCGTCCTTGAAGTACTCCGCGTTGGCGAGCTTTTGCATTTGCGACATGCTCTGCTCCGTATTCATCCTGCTCGAGCTCACGCGCGCGGCCCTATCCATCTCCCGTTTTATTTTATTCCGCGAAACGCCCGAGGCGTACTGGCGCGCGGCGGGAAAGGTCGGGAGGATCGCGGCGCATCGCTGCCGAGGAAGCGAAGAGGCGAGTGTGCGCCATGCCGGCGCGGCCACAGTGATTGGCATTGTGGTCGGGCGAGCGAGGTCTGTGACTTCTCAACGGAAGGTCAATGAATACAGACCCGTTGCCCTCCGGGATAAAGAATAACGAGGCGCTGACCGGGTCAGGCAAAAATGGACCAACGCGGAAGCGTCTTGTCCAGCTCGTTGAACATCGCGACATGCCACTGAAAAAAGAGAGGAACGGGTCCTCGGATGTTCCGAGCCGCCACACAGGGTGGGCCAGCTCTGAGGTGACCGATTTGCACTTTCCGCACAGGGTCACACCGTGCTAATCCGTCGCTATTCATACACCACATTCGGCTCCCATCCCATCACCATCCGTTATCCCACGCGCGTGCGCCTTGCTGAATGATCGTTTAGCCCCTGCCGTTTGGAACCCGACACTGATGCGCGCAAGACACATGGTGTCCTACCCACACTGAGCCACCTGGCTCCAATCCCAACACCACCGCCGTCCGCGGAATCTCCTGCCACATCGTCGACAGCATGAATGCTACCAGGCCGCTGCTCGCCAACGGCTTCCTGAAGCGCAGCGTGGACGAGCTGAAGCGTCTCTCGAGCATAGGCACGTATATACTCTCTTGCGCCGTTGCGCATCATGGACTGACAACCCGTTGTGCAGCATGGAAACTCGAGGGAGTCAAAGGCCCATCCGGCCCGCGGCCGCTCTACGACTTCAAAACCCGGGCCTCAGTAGACGACTGCATAATCATGTCCGACGACATCATCGGCGGATCGTCCAAAAGCAACCTCGAATTCGTCGATCGAAGCGATACCAACCTAAATCCCTCCACAGGAGCCCAAACGCCATCCCCCGCCCGCTACGCACGATTCCACGGCCAAATATCTACATCCCTCCCTGCCGGACGGCCCAACATTCAGCGCAGCGGTTACGCCGCGTTTCGCACCCCCGATCAACCCCCCACGGTATTCGGCAGGTCCGTATGGGACATAGACCCTTATACTTATCTTGCCATGAGGATAAAGTCCGACGGAAGGGCATACTTTATCAACCTGCAGACGGAAGCTGTCGAGCCGACTGACCTGCATCAGCATAGGCTGTTCGCGAAGCGGCCTGGCCAGTGGGAGACCGTCATGGTCAAATGGAATGATTTCGTGAGGACAAATCACGGCTTCGTTGTAGAACCCCAAACGGAGCTCCTGAGGCAAAAGGTCAGGAGCATCGGCATCGGCTTGACGGATCGCATCGAGGGTCCGTTCGAGCTGTGCATAGCTCAGGTGTGGGCGACAAACCATGCTACGGATGGCGCGACCATCGTCACATCCGAGGAGAGTGAGCTCAAGAATCGCAAGGGCAAAAAGATTCACTGGTAAAGGGGGTTTTCCATCGGCGTCTTTGTCCAGACTGGGCGCTTTCCGCCTGTAAATATATTGTGGCGTTGATCTGGAGTGGCACCGCAAGAGTCCTAGTGTTATCACATATTTTGGCGCTGTCCCGATGTACGAAGTTATATCTTGTACGCAAAGACTTATCGCGATGCAAGGCAAGCGAACATGGACGGCCATACTTATACCCACTCATGCATCCTGCATGCTCCATAACTCGGCGCTCTTTCGCAACTCCACGTACGCCGCCGCAAAGTCCGCCGCCAGGGCCATCTCCCCCTTCAACTTCATAATCATGGCTTTCTTTGCCATCATTTCGCACTGTCGCTCAATGTCCTCCATGGCCGAGTAATGATCAAAGGCCTCTTGCACAGCGCGCAATGCCCAGTTCATGAACTCCGTCCTCTTGCTAGACTTTGGAGGCATCGTGCCGGCCAGGCCCATGTTTGCGTCCGCAAGATGGGAGTACAGCAGACCCAGCAAGCTCGGGGACTCGCATTCCAGGGCCCGCGGCAGGGCAGCTGTGAGAAGTTGAACCGCTGCATCGAATGCGCCGAGCGACACGAGAATGTTTGACAGGGCGCCGGCAGCTTGCCAGAGGCACGGCACAAGTCTCCCTCGCCAGGCCAAGTTAGCGGCTCGAACGGCCGTAGACATGGCTCTCTGCGGTCGGCCACACTTGTCGAGAAGCGCTACCTTGAGTAGGAGGAGCTTGACGCGGAGAGCAATATCCTTGCTCTCGTCGCAAAGCTGAGATATGAGCTTGTCCACGCTCGCGAACGCTGCCTGAATGTCCCCGCGTCGCGTCAGGTACTCAATATGCAGTGCCTCAATAGTGAAGGCCATATCAGGCTCTAGGTCGTCGGGCTTGGACTGCAGAAGCTGCACGACCAAACGTTCTGCACCGTCCAGATTGCCATGGTGCAAGTCTCGCTTCAATTTGATGATTCCTCGATACTTGTGCCAGTACTGGCTCGGCTTCCAGGATCGTAGAGAGTTCCTGTCCAGGCTCTCGAGTGACTGGAGTGCTTCGGCGTATTTTCCTCGGTCGGCCAGGGCCACCGCCATGCGACACGTGTGCTTCAGCTCGTCATCAAATACCGAGTGTTGCACATGACAGCGTAGAAATATGTCGGCGACAAGGTTAGACAGAGTCGTGAGGCCCAGCCGATTCCACAGGGCGGCTTGCAGCGCGAGATGAGACCCAAACATGGTCTTCATGTTCCTCTCCACGATGAGCTGCGAGCTACGGGCCATGTGTTCGAGCGATGTCGCCACGGATTCACCGTTGATGAGAGAAAGTTTCGCCTCGGTGAGCAGGACCGAGCTCCAGAGCGTCCACATGCCGGACTCCCGGGCTTTCACTCGAAGAAATGCTAGTGTCTCTTTCCCGGTGCTCAGCATGCTCTTGCGCTCGAGATCACGGACCAGGTCTGGATGGGCGCGACCGAAGTGAAATAGCCAGTTGAGAGCAAAGTTCAGACAGGTCATGTCTCGGTTTTCGCGGGCCGTCGATACCGTCTCAAGCATTGCTGACACCGCGTCCCTGTGACACCCGAAATCCGCTTGCAATACAGCTAGATTCATCAGTGCGTACTGGTAGAAGAGTCGATCACGGTATTGCATAGTGTAGTCGAAGTAGCGGTGCAGGGAGTCGAACGCAGTGGGATAGTCACCAGCACGCCACGCGTCGAGGAAACTGCAGTGTGTTTAGAAGCGCAGAGATCGACCACAGCGAAAAGGGCCGTCTCACCTGAGGTAATGCGTCAAGCTCGGCACCAAAAAGCTGTCGTGAAGCAGATCTTGAAATTGACGATGAATCTCCACGGGGATTCTGTTACCGTATTCTGTACGCCTTTGGTCAGAAGTTTGTCGAGACCGCGACGTGATTGCGACTTGCTTTGCATCTGCTCCACCTGGAATTCCAACAGAACCTCAATGTCATCAGTGCTGACAGCAACAGTTCCATTGAGATCCCCGGTGAGCATATCTCCATGCGCTACTGCAGCCAAGTCGCCAACGACCTGGGTGTCCCATTCTTCGTCCTCTCCGCGCCGCAACACATCATCAAAGCTCAGGCGAGAAAACCCAGGCTGCTTCTTCCTCATATAGGCAGCTGTTGGCTGTCGATATCTCACGAAATCCCTCCAGAGCTCCGTGCAATCGTAAAACCGCAGCCGCTGGAACTCGAGCCGTGCGCGGCGTACGAATGCCCCATATGGCGAGTTGCGAGTCAGTCTGATGCGGTCATCTTCACCTTGCGGTTCGTCTTCGTTCAATCTCTGACGTTCGTCCTTGGATCTTGCCAGCATCGATCTTATTCTCTCGAAGAAAGAATGGAGGGCGTCTAGGGAATTGACTTCCCAAAGACGTGCCAGAAACTGATCCCACAGCTTTCGCCCCGGCAACCCCATCAGGAAGGGATAGCTTCCTAGCAGCCTCTCAAAGTCTTTCATGCCAATTACCAACCTAACGGTACGTTCCGCCTTGCCCCACCGTGTCGTCTGAGATGCTTGTGGTTTCGACTGGCCATGGTCCAGGATGTGAGACGTGATGAAGGATAGAACGGGCATAATCGCCTCACTCGGAATGGTCTCCTCGGTATAGAGTTCCAGGAGAACCAGAAGTCCGATTTTTGCAGGCGTCAGGTACCTCGCCATGATGTAGGTCCGGCAGGGGACGTGAATGTGAGGTAAGGCTGGTGCGCTTTGCTGAGGGCGCAATCAGGTTTGAGGCATCTGCAGGAGTTGCTAGGCATTTCGCATGATGTGGAGCTGCCGTGCAAATCGCTTGTAAGCGCGGCATCAAGAGGGTGATTACCAGAGTACGCGTGTCGACATTTATCTGGGCATTAGACTCGTACCTTCCGCTCATGATGAGCGGGAGACGCGTCTTGGTGTTGGCGAGGGCGCTCGGAAGATCTTCGGCATATGGCCCCCACTATCCAAGGCAGCCTCAGGGCCAGCAACAGCTGGTTGAAATGACGTCGTTCGGGACGCGGCTTGGTCGAACACTCCTGCTAAACAGCGATAGTTGACATGTGTCTTGAGAAAATAACGTATGTAGGACTCGCTAGTCTACCTCAAGGAGCCACGCATTTTGAGCCGACCTTGCGTCCTGGACGGCTTTCCTCTTGCTGCTCCAGCTTCCTCGAGAATATCGCAAACCAGTGTGCCATTGAGTATATCACCGATGAGTTGCCCATTGGAGGCACAATACGACCATTATCAACACCATTGTCAATTGAACAAAGGGAACTTGTACAAGGGTGGGTAACCCAGGAAATCGTCTATCACTGCAGCTAGCAACACATAATCCTGGCCGATGCGAATACCCTCTTACGCGACCTTGTCCTTGTTGTGGTAGTTGACTGACTCGTTCCAGCTGTTTTCTGTTGTTAGCACCAGTAGTCGAAGTCACTCCGAGAAGCCCAGAGGCCGGTAGGCGCACGACACGCGCACCAGAGAAAGGCATGCGGACAGATACTTACAACAGAGTCTGATTCACCGTTAGCCACCATCCATGACTGCCAAGTCGGGGCCGCAGCAAATATGCGGGAGCTTACCTTGTCTCCGTCGCCCCACTGGTAGTTCTTGGTGCGAATGTTCTGGTAGGGGTATTCGGTGCGCTCCTCCAGAGGGGGCATGTGGTCCCAGTGCTCCCAGTGAGCCTTCCAAAGATACCAGGCATTGGCACCAGAGAGAGCCAGAGCAGGGATGACGGCGCTTCGCGGCGGGTTAGCATCTGATCGTAAAGGCGACTTTGTCGCTTTGCGCGTCTCGGGCTACTCGGGTGGCGACCGCCCATTGCACCGGCGGGATATGCGGAAAACGTACTAGATGGAGATCTTCTTCCACAAGTCTATTCATGTTACTATTGCTCGCCATGGCCAATGGATAGATGGCTTACCAGTCGTGCCCTTGGCGTGATCCTTGATGTGCTGGCGCTCCTTGATGAACTCGTTCTCAGCGGTGCTGGCAAAACGTCGCTGAGCGGGGGCGCGCAGCTGCGTAGCAAGGCGCGAGGCCGCGCGGGTAGCAGGTCGTGCAGCAAGCATGGTGGCGGTCCTGTTCGTCCTCGAAGAATTGGCCGTTGCAAGTTGTGAGGTCAATCAGCTCATTCCGGATGGAGCTCGGTTAGAGCCAATCGTCGGTGCCTCAATAGTCAGGCGTGAAAATCAATGCACGTGATTTCGCGGGGCAAGCGCGCAGCCGTCCTGCGTCAACCGTCGCGCCATCTAAATGTGGGGACGAGTACAGTATACAGTGTGATGACGTGCCTGAGCTCAACTTCACCTCGTCCATCATCAGCACGGAGAATGTGTGGTGTTGGTCAGCCCAAACGAAGCCGCGAGACATTTAACTTACAGCACCTTCTTTTACTCGACTAGATTGACAACAGCGCCTACGATAGCCGCGCAAAAGCTGCAGAGCCATTTGCTGGCTCACAACAATAGAGAGCGGAAGACGGGATCTAGACGCCGTCAGATATGTGGAAGTATGCAGAAGAGCTCTGAAGCCCTGCCAACATGGGATTTCGAATAACATCCTGGAATGGTCAGTTTGGAAGCGATTTGGGCTGTGTGGCCCTTCAAAATCCCTACGACTGACAAGCTGTTTAGTGAATGGTATAAGGTGGTCTCGACGCTCTGCTTCCGAATGACCTACCCGCTCACAGGCAGAACAGAAACCCTTTTGCATACCAGCCATGGAGGGAGCAGCGAACATTCCAGGTGATTCCATATTGTCGGGGCGCCGACTGTAGCTGGCATAGCTTACACTACTGAATAGGCAATGTTCGATATCCTAGAGGCCGACATCGTCGTCATGCAGGAGGTTAAGATACAGCGCAAAGACCTACAAGATGATATGGTTCTCGTGCCGGGCTGGGATGTGTACTTTAGTCTTCCGAGGCACAAGAAAGGTTGTCCAGGACCGTCCCCTGTCCACACGGTCTGGAGGGGCCAGCGACATCCTTCCAGATGTTCCAGCTAACGCCATACCTTCCAGGCTATTCGGGGGTGGCAATTTATACTCGAAACGCGACCTGTGCCCCTGTGCGTGCTGAGGAAGGCGTCACAGGCGTTCTCACACCACCACAATCATCAACAAAGTTTCGTGATCTTCCCGAAGATCAGCGGATTGGTGGATACCCCATGCCTGGTCAGCTCTCGGGCAATGTCGATGAGCTTGAGCTAGATTCCGAGGGGCGCTGTGTCATCCTAGAATTCCCTGCCTTTGTTCTCTTGGGCGTATACAGTCCTGCCAACCGCAACGAGTCTCGTCACAACTTTCGAGTTGCTTTTCTGGAGGCCCTGGACGTGCGGATACGAAATCTTGTCGCGTCAGGCAAGCAAGTCATACTCACAGGCGACTTAAACGTTATCCGATCCGAGATTGACTCCACAAACGTTGCGGAATGTATTCGCAAGGAAGGCATGTCCTTAGAGGAGTGGAAAGCGGTGCCTTCGCGTCGCATCTTCAACCACCTCATTTTTGACGGCGATGTGTCCGGGCAGAGAGACGAAGGGAGAGAGATCCCGGTACTCTGGGATCTGTGCCGGTGTTTTCATCCGAGTCGGCAGGGTATGAATACCTGCTGGGACACGAAGCGCAATACCCGGCCCGCCAACAACGGCAGCCGCATCGATTACATATTGTGCAGCGCGGGCTTGAAGTCCTGGTTCGCACACGCCGATATACAGCAGGGATTGATGGGCTCGGATCACTGCCCGGTGTTTGGGATGCTGGCCGATGTAGTCCATGTGGAAGGGCGGCACGTCTCCATCAAAGATATGATGAACCCTCCAGGCATGTTCAGCGACGGAGAACGCTTGCGGGAATGGTCTCACAGGGACAGCCTTCCTCTTTCTGCCAGGTTGATACCGGAGTTCGACCGGCGTCAGAGCATCAGAGACATGTTCTCCAGGACAGCCTCTGGCGGGCAGCAATCACTCTCACAGAAACCGGGCAGCATACCCTCCTCGAGCTCAAGTGCGACCACTGTGAGGAAACCGGACCTCGTTTCGAAGGAAGACGCCAATGCTTCTGAAATATTCCCGGCTACGACAGCTCAGTCGCTGGCCTCACCGCGCAAGAGGTCTCCGGCAGTGACTACCACCTTCAGATCTACGAAGCGGCCTCGACAGGCCGATGGCTCGAGTTCCGCTGGCGCCAACGCTCAAGCCGGTCAGCGAACACTGCAAGGCTTTTTCAAGCCAGTGGGCCAGAGACACCAAGATACAGCAGAGACACTCCATCAATCGCCTCGGGGTGGCGCAGTTGCAACAGAATCCCCTACTGCTTCTACTGTCACCACGGAACTGCCTGCGCAAGATGTGCAAAACAGTGTCGCGCCAGCTGAGAAATCGTCACAGCCCCTTCTGTCTCCTGATCGCTCCGCTTCACCCGTGGAAAATGTCTTTGATCCAATCGAGGCCAAAGAGTCTTGGTCCAGGCTTCTGGGAAAGCGCGTTCCCCCGCGTTGCGAGCACGACGAGCCTTGTATCAGCCTTCTCACCAAAAAGCCCGGCGTCAATTGCGGTAGGTTCTCGGCAAAGCCACCTCTCCAAACTGCCTCGCTTGGCAGCGCCAACTCCCTCTCCTAATCCCGTTTTGCGCTAACTTGTATCTAGGTCGGTCGTTCTACATTTGTCGGCGGCCGCTTGGGCCTTCGGGCGAGAAGGAGCATGGGTCAGAATGGCGCTGTGGAACGTTCATATGGAGTAGTGATTGGAGCAAGCAATCCATGTGAGCGACCACGCCACAACGCGCCAACAATACAATTCTCAAAAGAGCATTTCTTTGCGCTGGATTGCTACGATCGCCGTGCATCTTCACGCAATATGAGTCGGCTATTGACAATGCGAAGTGATCCTTTGACCTCCGCTCCTTCCACGATGCAAATAGCCCACGAATGTCCCCCAATGGCGATCGTATGATAGCAACTTTAGAAGCCTTCACGATGTATGATCAGTCGATCCTGCCATTGAGAATGGACAAGTATATCGAGAAACAAACACCAAGTGCCCCAGGTAGACGCCCATCAGAGGCCGATAAGTCGACGATGGAGGTCGCATCTTTCCTCCCAGGCCCAGTATTCCCAAAGCTGCTGTTCCCCCAAAGGCTCAGCTTCCCACATGGTTCGGACAAGGAGTGCTGCTGATTATTAACGCTTATTCAAAAAAGAATTGTCGGTTGACGTACCGATCTCCTCCTCGCACAAATGTGGCTCTTCCTCCCGCAACTCCGCAGAGTGATAGAGGGTGTAGAGGGCTTGAGCCCGGTTGTCTCGTGGGTACGTGGTCTGCAGGCGAATGGCGTCTACGAAAGCGGGTTAGCTATGAAGGAGACTGTCTCCCCACCCAAGCGAATAAAGTCACTTACTGCACTCGAAACGTAAAACGCCGTACAGCGCAGGATCCAGAGCGTTTCCGGGGCGCCACGGGCACACGCGGAAAGTCTCGCTGCCAGCATCATGAAATACCTTGACAGGCTGCTGGGAGCGGGCGCTAATCAAGTCAGTTCACATTCTTTCAGACGAAGAACCCTGTTTACCTGAGATTGTTTGCCATTCTTCTCACGAAATCCTCGCTCAAAGTGTCGGGTACGATGATGTGGGTGTCGGGGCCGTTGCTGATGAACGTGACACCAATTCTCACGCTGAGAGCCTGGCGTCGGCTCGGTGCAGGAACTGGCACAGACATAGCGCCAGATGATTCGGAACGCGACACTGCGTAACGCAGAAGGACGGTGATGTAGTGATTGGCGATGATCAGAAGGGGTGGTGCGCTGAAAGAGCGGAGTGTATTGGATGAGGGAAAGAAGAGAGGGCTTCGTAATAAAGAGTGGTTGAGGAGGGAGCCACGTGAACCGATAGTGACTGGGGGGATGACGAGGGAAAGTCTGCACAGTGGAAGTGCAGAGAAGGGTGTCGAACAGCCCAAATACCAGTGAATCCCAGTGCCTACTGGGCAGTAAGGAATCACAGTGGGTGAAGCACTAGTAGTAGTCAACTAGTTCATCCCGTCTCCTGTGGCGGCACTTGCGGGCACCTGCCTCACATCTGTAATCACCTGCGAAACCTCTTTCAGGCTGGAGCCGTCAGTTTTCAACGCGTTGCGCCTCTCTCCGCTTCTCCCATCATCTTCGCGCATTGCAGTGTCTCCCAAATTCTTCACCGCAGTGATAATAGATCGTCTGATTGATTCGACTCCCTTCTCCAATTCAACAAACGGCGCAAATGTCCTACCGGTACAACGAATCATTTCCCGCACTGTGAATGTTAATCTCAGCTACCGCTAAAGCGACTGCCCCGTAAAGTTCTTCATTGACTACACGAAAATGTGTCTGACATGCAAAGTGATACTAGCTTATTAGTCGACAAATGCTACTGTGGAAGCTACGACAGCCTTGCCAGGGTACTCTGCGAAGATGGCAACCCAAAAGCATCTCTACATTCGCTGCGTGACATATCAATGAGCTTCAGTTCACCCCAATGTGCTCTTCCAGGCATGTTACCCATTATTTATTCAGTGGATCCAACCCTTCAGTAAATCCTCATAAGATTTTTGCAGTGAATCCTTTGATCGCGAAGAAAGCCGTTACATTGAGGGCCTACGTGTGCTGCAAGTAGTGTTTCGGAGCCCCTAGATAGTTGGCCTGGGACATGGAGCTCCTATGATTACACGCAAACCTGAGTTTCGCTTTGCAGACGCGGCACCACCAAAGCCCACGACTGCATGCTCTCAAAGAAGGGTCACAACCTTGACGTTCAGTTCTTGATGAGCGATGCGTTGGTGTGACCGGATCTATTTAAGTCGCTGTTCTGCAACTGTCTCTGTAATGTCTACTTAGAGGCTAGTGAAAGAGAGGACGCCATTGAAGTCGAATTGACTCCAGCTCTCGTTCCTAGTTTCCCTCCCTTCTTCCTGATGGCATTGACCGCAAGAGCCAAATTTGCGCCGGCCGACGAAGACCAACTTCCTTGGCATATAGCATTTGACTGAATTCCTTCATTAACTTCCATAAAGACCCTTCGCCGCACTCAGCGCTCTCGAGCCAAGAACAGGATTTGTAGGGGTTTTGTCGGAAGGTGTGAATTGTTGGCGTTCATGCTGGCCAATCTTGCCGTGGTCAAGGCCACAAACAGCTTTGCTGCTGAAAGCTGAGGGTATCAAATGCGAGAAGTATAAATACTGCAGCCCGTGAATTAGTTAAATTGTCCTGAATCAGCGATGTTCTGACTTACCTTTTGTCCTCACGAGTTGCGTTCCTGAGAATTTCCAGTCACACCATGTATCTCAACGAATTCTGAAGTAAATTCCGAATTCTTCTGGGCGTCGAAGCTCAAACGTCGCCATTTGAGTCGGCGGGAGAATCCGCAGAAGCAGCACTTCCAGGAGAGCTGACGACATTGGTATTGCCAGCGCCATGATGGACAGACGAGGTCTGAGTGCCGCGACGACTGCGGCGACGTCTCTCAGAAGGACGGCGAGGGCGGTACTGGTAGTCCGGGTGCTTCTCCAAGAGTGCCTGCTTCACCTGAAGTGACATGTCCTTGTACTTCTTTCTGATCTCCTCGGTCTCACCATTCCAAGCTTTTCCAAGGATCTGGGCTTGAAGTTGTTAGGGCTCTGACTGATCATACCTCGGGAGATTGAACTTACAGATTTCGTTGTTGGTGATGCCCGGGTTGGCTGCCTTCACCAAATGATGGCGTTCCTTGCGGTAGAGAATGTACGCATTGGGAGGGCGGGGGATCTTGAGATGCTTGGGCGGAATGGGCGCCGAAATCAAAGTCGCGGTAATCGGCTGCGACTGATTCTTTCGGATCCAGAAGAGGTTATGTCCAACAGCGCCAGGAGCGGACAAGATCGTGCCACCTTCAGCCACGAAGTGGCGAGGAGCACCAAGGAAAACTCGGTCACTATTTCCAGTGCCATCGATGACATAGATGAGGGACTCCCGAACATGTGGCCTGCCTCGAGTTAGAATTCATTCTCATTGCTGAGCAGACCACATACATGAATTTGGCAGCAATGAACCTCTTGCCAGAGCTGTCGAGAAGACGGAAGGTGACTCCCGGGACAACCAGAACCTGGCAGAAAGGGCTGACCTGGAGTTCGAGAGCACTCCAGATTCTGTCCAGCCTCTCCAGTCCCTCCATGTCGTGAGCACTGATCATCGTGGGAGGATCCATCGTCGTGATTTCGCCTCTTGGCATTCAAATCTCGGTAGAAGGTCTGCTGGGTGTGCGGCGAGGCCGGTATTGGGAGGTCGAGAATTTCCAGACTGTAATCACTAGGAGCGGTATGAAGGAAGAAACCCTCTCCAAGTACGATGCACGGAGCTGAGATGAGGTCGAAAGTCAATCGAAGCGGCTGTTTCAAATCTTTCAACCCGCCCAAGAGGGGATGTGAAGAAAGAAGTCGGAATCTGTGCCAGAGGTTGAGCAGTTCGAGAAGAGGTTGGAGGTGGTCCCAGAAGTAGGCACCCCCACAAGTGCTGCACCAGTTCTTCTCTGGGCACACCCCAGCAGCCACTTCGCCCCTACCCCTCCCACCCCAGATAAATGCACCCCTCCCCTCAATTTTAGCGTTGGCCACGGTGACACCCCCTTCGCCACCAGTGCAAACGTACGCCAACGCGCGTGCCCCGCCAAATCGCACAGCCTAAATGATGTAGAGCGCAATGGCATAAGTACTGTAAAGGACCTCATTCATTGTTCCTTCAAGTAGACATTTGTATACTTCCCGTACGAGAATGCTAAATTGACCTTGATGAAGAGTCTTTTGAAACAGGGCACTGATTAGAACTGAGCGCTCCTGGCCCTAAAAATGCTGCAGAATTGGCACAAGGCGCACCTCTAACGCAGTCTTTACGAGGGCAACCTTGCCGAAACACAGGCCCCACAGCCCGCTCGACTTGCGCAACTTGTACCCTGCCCGGTGCCCACCAGTCTGGCGCTGCATCCCACACATACTCTTCGCGTTCTCTGCCTCCGACACCTCTTTCTTCCTTCGCCCTTTCACCACAGTCACAACAGAGTCGAGACCTGAATCCCTCTACAATCCACCTCAACACCAAGTTGCAAGGGAAAATGACGACCATCCAGGCCGAGAGTCTCATCCCCGAGGCGACCCTCCAGCGTCTCGCCCCCTCCATCGGGGGCTACTGGATGGTCCTTGGACAGGCTGCGGATCGTGTTACTCTCGCCTACGTTATGAACGGCGGACATAATTCCATCACGTACGAGATCTTCACCTGCTCGACCGAGGATGAGGTCGCCAATGTTTGTGGCGATGCCGTCTATGATTACGACCCGAGTTCGTCACATAACCAAGCTTTGTATGTATTGCTTTAACTGACGGTATTTACAGATTTCTCTGCCCTTCCCGCGCCTACCAGAGGTGCTCGCCGTGTGGGCGGTAACAACAACCCTCTGGAATTGACCATGCGTGAACGCCCCAACGTTCAGGGACAGGGACATGGCGTTCAGCGTCCTGAGAGAATCAATGGCTCAGGCCAGATGGGCATGAACCAGCAGCAGATTGCCGCCATGCTCATGCAAGGTCAACCTCAGGGCTTTCAAGGCCACGCACCCGGCGCCCTTCAGACGATCAACAACGGAAATTTCGGATCCAACACCGGAAACCACATCTATCTTCCCAACGCCTTCGTTAGCACCGAAGATGGTGTTGATGATGCGGCGTCTTGGCAGCCTGTTGTCGCTGATCTCGCTTTGATCGGCCCTGATGCGACTCAGTTCGTCTCCACCGGCGAGATCACAGTTGGTTTCATGGGTACTGAGCACGATGCTCCGGTCGAATGGGGTCTCTTCACCAACAACTGATCATTCAACTTTTGCATTGCCTGCAAGTTTTCGCTGGTTTCGGGATACCCATATCAGGTTTTCAGATTGGAGTTGGGGCGGGCAGGAAATGGACTCCATACTGAGCAATCAGTTGGCCCTCATTGGCGTTTTTGTTTTCTAGAATGCTCTTTGAAATGACATTCACAATCTTCCACTACTCAACTTCGCGCATACTAAGTGAAAAGGCTACATATAGTCTCTGATGCTCGTCTCGCATGCACCGCATGACGGCTTGCTGATGCTGAGAACAGCGTTTGAACTTGCGCCAATGCTGTCAGCAAAGGAGCCCTGCTCTTCAGACGCGAAGGCTGGAGCGGGACGATACGTAGGTACAGTGTGAGCTGCCTAGTTGTCGGCGGCCTCAAAAATCTGCCCGGCGGCAGTCTTGGGTTACTTGAGCACCGGGAAGGCATGCACTGAATTCTCGAATGCTCGGGCTGCACATGTTTCTTTTACTTGAAGCTATCGAGTTTTGGGGTCTTGATCGAGATCACAGAAGTTTCAGCGGATGAGTTTCTCCACCTCGCAAAAATATGCCTAGGTCTTTGATTCTGGGGGCAGCGTTCCTGTGGCGACGACAGACAATATATACGGCACACGGCACGCGACTCTATGAGCGGACAGTTTCAGCGGGCAACAGAGGCCTGCGCCGCCTGCCCACGGCGAGTGCCTCTCTCGCAAGTACTTCTGGAACGACCACAGCGTTTCCCTCCTCGGTGTAGAACAGCTACGTCAGAAACACAAATCACTTTTGGCTACCCAGGTACTAGGTATGCACCGGGAGTTCTGGCCCAGGAGCATCAGCAGAGCAAATGGCGGGACATAGAAGCGCGCGTCAGTGGAGTCTCGTGGGGAGGGAAGGGAAGGGGGGGCGCAGGCAGGGCCGGCCGGGGAAAATGAAAATCTACAGATGGCGCAGTGGGCAAAGGGGACGATGCGGGTTTGGCGGCGACAGTGAGAGGGCCCTTCTTGGCACAAGTTGGAGGCTGAGGTGCGCGTGCGGGTGGTGGTGGTGGTGGACGACTTACACGGGGACGCAGCAGCGCTCTTTCTTTCTCTCTCCACAGTGGTCGGGCGGGTCGGTTTGCTGGGGTGTGGTGTAGGCTGCACCGCTGGGGTGGGGAGAGGGGGCGTGGGCGAAAGAAAGAACTTTGATGGGGAGGGGGGTGGATGTGGGGCTTGGAGTCTTTGGCAGGAGACCAGGCCCTGAGCGATCGCCACAGGGATTGGAGCGTAGACCCATAAATCACCAAGCAAACGGGCTGTTGCTGCTGCTGCTGCTGCGAGGCAGTGGGCAAGCCAGGATGCCAGGCAAGGCAAGGCGAGGCAAAGGTGGGTGAGCAGGTGGGTGGATGGATGGATGGTATGGGCCACTTCCCGTCGAGCCTCTGTCAGACGTCAGAATTAGCGTTTTGGGGATGGCAGCGGCAGGGGATTGGTTCCGATGCGACGACTTTCACAGCAAGGCCCCAAAACCATCCAATCCATGTTGGCAGCGGAGCGGACGCGGTGCAACCAAGGGACCACCACCAAAAAGGGGATCCGATTTGAAGTCGCACTCGATTTCCCGTGTCGACTCGAGGGTCGCCATCGACAATCATGGCGTCGAGCCGGGACCCTCCCCCCTCCGGCCCACCCTCCTTTTTTGGGCCTTGGCGGCAACCCCAGACTATCGTGAGCTTCGTTTCCTCGGCGGTGGGAGGGGAGGGGGCGAGCAGAGGAGGGTACCCACCCACCCCCCAGAGCCGAACCCTCTCCACGTCATTTGTCCCCTGCAATTCTGTAAGCATGTCAAGGGGAGCATTGAGCGGTTGGCAACTCAATGGATAGATAGATGGGCACAAGGAAGGGCAGCGAAGACCCAACGATGCATGTATGAACTAGGTTGAACGTTCGCTCAGCGCCATACCTACCTACCTAGCTATACTATCTTGTAAAAGGCTGTGCTTTGTTGAGATCCTACATTCAGAGTCTTGCTATTGTCGCGGCGCCCGCGCTCCTGCCGCAATGTACGACTTGCCCCTTTGGAAGGGGGCAAAGGAGGATTAGGTTCATACATACATACTGTCGCTGCAGCGCCAAGGGGGAGGGGGAAGGGGTTTGTTTGGACCCATCACCCGCGATTTGAACATGCAAGCCAGCCAGTCAAGGCCAGGCCATGCCACTCAAATCGCCTGTATCATGGGGTTACGCGCGCGCAGAGGGGGGGGAGGCGGCGCCGGCGGCCCTCGACACCCTCGTCCATGCGACGACACGTGGTTCATGGCCTCGAAAGGGGGAGAGGGCGTTCACAGATCGGCCTTAGGGGGAACGGGGGGGCGCGAAACGCCCAGGTGCCCCCTCCCCGGGTGTGGCAGCCGCCGTGATCTCCTTTCCCCCCGCGGGTGCGCCACACACGCCGCTGCTGCTGCCGGACGAGGTCAAGGTTGCGACAGTTGGCGACAGCAAACATTAGGTGGTGAGGGCTCGCCACCGGTCAAGAGGGAGGAGGAGCGCCTCACAACCTGCTTAAGACGGGGTGAAAGTGGACTCTCACCACCACCATCACCACCACCACCAAAGCGCCCCATGTACATACTTACTTCCCACGCTGTACCACGTACCTTCGTACACACAGCGCCATCCAACACAGTCCAGTGCATCTGGCACGTACTCGGTACCACATTATCCTACTTGCCATGTCTGTCTGCATGGATGGGGTGGCGTGGGGTGGCCGCCCGTCGGCCGGGCTGGGCTGGGCTGGGCTGGGCTGGGCTGGGCTGGCCTCAGCTGCTCTCAGCCCTATAATTAGCCAACAAACGCCACTTGCCCTCGGTGACCGATGTGCGTGCGTGCGTGCGTACTATGGAACTTAGCACGAACTAGGTCGCAGCCTGGCCGGCACATCGTTGACGTGCCCCTATGCTGCGGCGACGACGCAGGGCCCTGCTACCGTGATGAGAGGAGGCGTGAGAGAGCCCCCCTTTCTCCCCGCATATCCCTTCGCGGGCAGACTATGTCCCTCCTCAAGGCACACGGGGCGCGTACAGTACAATCCACCGCTCAGCCCTCGGCAGACGGCAGACGGACACGGGACCTCCCAAAAAGGGTCGCGCGGTGTCCCTTGTCGCCGGTAGGTAAATTTCAACACACCCCCGGCTGATACAACAGGTGCATTTTGTCTTTGTGCGAGGAGTCCAACCACCACGCACGCGGGGCTTTCGGACTTTGAGGTGGTTCGTTCCCCTCCAGTCGAGGCTGCGCAGGTATGCGTGATGAAGGAAAAGGTTGTTGGGTGGAGCAGCCGCCCATGCTCTTTCGTGGGCGTTGTCGCTGAAGGGGGGAGGGGGGGAACACTTTGATGCTGCTACGATAAAAACATCACGTACTTACAGTACAGCAGTAAGTAGTATGTAAGTATGTATGTATGCACAAAATCCTACAACGGTGCCGTGTGGTGGTGAATCGAATCCGTGTCTCGGCCATCGTGGGCGTCTCCTTGGCCCCCTCCTTCCCCTCAGCGGACACTAACATGTGTCATTAGAGGCCGTCAGTAGTTCAAGACACGAATCAAGTGGCCCCTCCGCCACCAGGAGGAGGCACTGTGAGGCTTGCTGGCGTTTCTGGAAGATAAGGTTCTCTGGACGGTTCATGCCCCCCCCCCCCCCCATCAATCCCGATTGGGAAAACGCCAGGTCCGGGGCCACCAGGGATGGATGACATATATGGCTTCGCTCTGTCCGAGTCGTGCGTTTTGCCGTTTTACCTTTATGGGTGTGCTGCTCGCTCGACAGGGGAAACAGCCACTCAGGCGAGGCAGCAGCATCAAGCAAGCAAGCGGGCAGCAAGCAAGCAAACCAACCTCGGTGCCTGCCTATCGTTGACTGTGTATATAAATTGGCGGTGGCTTGAAACGCCACCGTCAACGAGCCCCAGGTTCCCCAGACGTGCTGAGCCAATTTGTCACAGCTACTAACATATTAATGCTGGTACTTCTCCTGTCTTTCTGCCTAATATATATCGTGCGGGCAGCACTTCATGTTGGTGGCATCGAAAATGGCGTCCGGACGCTAGCTCTCCAGCCCGCGAACTGCTCTCAATTTAGCAGACTTGGAGGAGCACCCGGCAGCTGTAGTACCTGCCATGTTGTACCTTCAGGTGGGCATGTGGCATCATCTGCTCTTTTTTTTCCCCTCTCCCTTGTGGCCCGTTCAACCGCTCGCTCTGTACGTATGTGTGTACACTGGAGAGTTATGTGTGGGTAAATTAGCCCGAGAGCGCGTGTATGTACGTATCGTACTTTGTTCGGCCCAGCCCCAGCTTCGGCGCCGCGAGTCGGAGTCGAGAAAGCCGGCCCCTCCCTTCCCCCGGCATCATGTCGTGGCTCTCTGCCGAGACATTGCCGTCAGGGCTTAGGTTCATGTCTCGGTCCGCCGTGCTGCCGCCAACGGTTTCCAGCCCCGGGTAAGACAACGCTACCTACAAAGGTAGGAACTGACCCTAGGCAATGCAAACAAACACCTTGCCTGGTACTACAGGTACTGACTACAAAGTAACAAGATCAGGTGTGGGCGATGTACGGGGTACGGACACACGTACAGTTCGTTGGTCATGACTGTCGTTGCGTTGCGGGTACCGCGCCAGCGTGGGGGGGGAAGATAAATACATGTTTCGTACATGCCACAAAGGTAAGGTTAGTAGGCAGCTCAGGGGCCAATCACCCAAGCCGGGCAGGGCAGGGCAGCTGAAGCATGGTACAACGTCAGCGCAGCGCGTCGCACCGGGGAGCGGATAGCAGGTAGTAGGGTAGTCCGTATGGCGTAAACTCAGCGCATCGCATCGCATCGCATCATAGACATTGTCAGCACGAGACCATGACTACTTACTTACCTTATCAATTGCCTGCTTCGTTTCATGAGGAATCCTACAGGGATAGAAGAGAGCAGAGCAGAGCACACGGGGAACAATCGGGGAGTTACGTAGGCAGGGCAGGCAAGGCCAGCAGGGAGTAGTCGTAGCAGCAGTGCCGCCCTGGAAAGCCGACGAGAAGAAAAAAAGCTCACTCACTCACGAGCGCGCGCGCACGGCTATTGCAGCGGCAAAGCGAAATCAACAATTGCGGATGCGATACTTACGGGAGCGGGCACGCCGTCCATGTCGTCGCCTCTTCTGCGCTCTGTGGCCTATCGCCGCGCGGCGAGATGTCGCGACGACATTCATGGGCAGGAAGAGGAAGAGGAGAGAGATACTATTTTTTGTCGCGGGCCCAGCAGCACGAAAACTCACTCCTCCGAACACCTGGTCGCCCGCCCGGTCCCCTTTTTCCTTCCCCCTTCCCCCCGGGCCCCATTTCTTTTCTTTTTTTGGTGGTTTTTCCTGTAGCCCGAGGGGCCAAGCAAGCAAGCAAGCAATCAAATGCGGGCGAGCTGAAGATTATGACGCCAAAAAAAAGGAGGACCCAGGCGGCCGGTGCTGCTGCCGTTCGTCAATGTTTGCGAAGGAAAAAAAGATCATTTCGGCTCGCAGCAAACATCGACGACGCAGCCCCGGCACGGGGCACACGCACAAACACACAGACAAAAGGGCGTTCCAGGTTTAAGGGGGGGGGGGGGTCCAGCGGCGACGGCGACGGCGACGGCGGCGACAGCGGGGGGAGGGGCGGGCGTCCCGCCACGCAAGACACTCCCCAAGGTCTCCTTCCCAACTGCCGCCGTCCAATGGGCGTCGGCGCCACCAAGATTTGCGGTTGGCAGCCAACTGCAGAAAAACGCGTGGGAGGGGAGGGAGAGGATGGGGGCTGCTGCTGCTCAGGACTGGGCCAGGCCGAGCAGGGCTGCTGCTGGCCGTTTGCTAGCGGCGAGTTTGCGCCCATCCTTGAGGGGGGGGCGGCCGCTGAGTTGAGAGGCAGGAAAGGGTAAAGGCGTCAGGCTGTTTGTGTTGGCCTGGACGGGACCCCGGTTTCGACACGGCGCGATGGCCCGAACAAACGCGGCCGTCCATCAGATCTAAATACCAGGTTAGTACTTGGACGGTCCGTACCTACATATTGGCATCATCTCGCCGGTCCAGTCCAGTTCAGCCCGGCGCAGTGACAGACGGGGGGGGCCAACTTCCCGAGCCGCCGCACTGAATGCCAGATTGATGATGGGCTTTGGGGGCGTTGCAGCACGCAAGGCATCACGGGTCGTCGGGCACGGCAGAAGCCGCAGCAGCGCCCAGTCGGGTTTGAGAGGACGTGCCGAAGCGCGGCGGTGATGGGCAGGGCAGGGCAGGGCAGGGCAGGGCAAGGCGGGTTCGCTGGGCCCACGATGATGATTGGCGATGAACCATTACTTCTTCGAGACGACGAGCGATGGGAATCTAACGCCGCATTGCGCCCTCCCATCTCCCCGCCCAAGCAGCCTAATCCCAATCAGTGATGGGGGAGGGGGAAATACCATGTTGTACAGTAGCATTCCAAATACCACTGTGCCCAAAGTAGTACGTACGATTTAGGGGCAATACTTTATTTTAATGACTATCTCGAGACCGGGCATGTGATAGCCTCCTCGGTCCCGCCCGGAGGAGTGGAGGGGGGGGAGAGGATAGCCATTCTGCCATTTGACGGACGAGCGAGCACGCGTTCTGTCAAAAGGCCCATTCTGGCCTTTGGCCTCGTGCCGCAACTTTTTCTTCATTGTATGGGGATACTAATCTTCTTCTTCTGCCTGGAGTGGAGGAGGAGGGTCGTGTTTCACTTTTTTTCGGCCTCTGCTAATGTGCTGTACCTACATACGTACTGCCGATCGCCAAGACATCAATTGCTTTCCCGTGGACCAGACCGGGGGGCGGGTGCTGTTGGCTCATCAACAACAACCACCACCCTCCCAGGCCACGCCCCACATGTGAAGAAGGACGGACGGGTAGACAGTACAGGAGCAACTCATCAGCAAGCAGCAGCAGTAGCAACAATCGTGGCACGCGCACCGCACCTCGACGAGTGAGGAGGAGACGACGGGCGGGACGCGAAGAAAAAGAGGTGGTGGTGCATCATGTATGCATGCATGCATGCATGGGCCACCACCCAACGTTCTTCTCATTGGCGTGCGCGCGCATCATGCAAGGCCAGGCACGAGATGCGCATATTGGGGGGGGAGGCACTTATGGGAAAGGTAAGGTACTACCGTGTGGTTTTCTCCCTCTCCCGAAGAAAGGGGACAATGCCGGCGCCGGCCCCCTTTGGACGAGGGGGAGGGGTGGGAGTCGTTTCTTCGTTTTTCTGGAAGGACGATGATGGCCCTGCTGCAAAAAGCCAGCAAGGGGATTCCCTGCTCCCGCACCACCAGCGCCAGCCAAGTCAGATAATACGTAGATCCCTCCCCGGGCGTGCGTGACGCCTCGATGCCCGCCCTTGCAGTCGAGAGAGAGGTTGCAACGTGGATTACTAACTACCTCTACGTGGTGTAAGTACTGCACTACAAGTGCGTTTCCCCGGTCGACCCGTGTGTGTGTGTGTGAGTGTGAGTGTGAGAGAGAGAGACAGAGAAATCGCACCCCAAAATGCCCCTCCGAGTCTGCCGCTCTCAGCTTTGCCAGGAGAGAGATATGCTGCCACTCGCGAGGAGGGACGCCACACTCAGCTCGCGGCCACGTGCCTACCAGCTTGGGCGCTTTGGTTTTTGCCCAGCCGGCCCGCCACTCCGTCTGCCTGCCGCCGCCGTGGCTGCTGCTGCTGCTGCTGCTGCTGCTGCTGCTGCCCATCCATGCTCAGCTCTACTCCCCCCCCCCCCAGCTGCTGCTCTGCTGCCCACGGTCAGCATTTGTCAGTTCTTGGCCCCATTTCAGCCCAAGGAACGGTCTCGTCCGTCCCCGTGGCCAGACACTTTCCGCTGCCCGCGCCCTTGTAGTATAATGTACCGTACCGAGGTAAGGTAGGTAGGCTTGCACTTTTACAGCTCGGGGCGTCCGCCTCCTGCTGCTGCTGCCGGCCCCCCGCTCCCACCATTCCCCTCCCCCTCTGAACAGGAACCGTCCTGTGAGTCGCCCGCTCAACTCGCGTCATCCCTCCCCGCCCGCCCTAAACGTCAGTCAGTGAGTCTGTCTGTCAGTCAGTTAGTCCCGGGGCGGGGCTGAGGGCGCGGCCGCCACGCCACCTCTTTTCTTGTCCTTTCGTTTTGCACGGGCGCAACTCCCTCGCTCCTCGCCCACCCCCCCGCAAAATGCCATACAAATCGGGCCCATTCGACGTGCACGCCCCGAGCTGCTAGGGAGCCTGCCAGACGTGCAGCAGAAACCACGCGCTTGTCCCCAAAGCGGGTTAGCCGCGGGAACGTGCATGATCTCCATCAAAAATTCAAGTGTGTTACCGACACACCTCCAATGACCACACCCCCTTTTGTTCACAGAGCGTGTGCCCTTCTCCCCCCCCCCCCCCTCCCGGGGGTCTGCCAGTCGTTCCGGTTTGCGGGGTGATGGGTGATGGCAGTCAGGGCAAAACGAAAGGAGCACGCGACAGCCATGTGGTGTTTTGCTAGCAGTAGGTGGTCACGATGATGGTCGTAGTGGCGAGCGGGAACAAGTTGAACCACACGTAGCATGTGGGTTTCGCACATGTGCGTCACAATTGCGAGGCTGCCTGCGTCCCAGCGCTCTCTGCAAGCCAAACTTCTCTTCTCTCTCTCTCTCTCTCTCTCTCAGGACGAGCGTCATATCCGTATTTGGAGGTACGTACCTAGGACGTAGAAGTCGTACCCGACACCCCCGAGGAGTGGGGAGGGGGGGGCGCCTGCGCGCGAGGGGGCCACACACGCAACGACGGCGACGTCGACGACCAACAGAGCCCAGCAGCAGCAGCAGCAGCAGCAGCAACAGCAGCAACAGCAGGATACTAACTCCCTCTAAGTAGCCGCGAGCGACAAGGGACCAACGGACAGACAGATGATGGGGGCTGGCGCACCTTGTACTACGTACTAACCTAGTACGTACTCTCCGTTACTGCTGTGCTGTGAAGTGCCTTGTCTTGCGCGTCTCCGGCCGGCCGAGGGAGGAGGGGTGCCGCCCGATACCTGGTCCTGGTCCTGTCTGTTCCGCCGCTGCCGTCTGGCGACCTGTGCCCTGCCCCCGGGGGCCATATTCAACGCTCGAGCCAGCATCTGGCCCCCGCGGGCCCGCTGTCCGGTTCGCAGGCGGCGTCCCTTGATCCGAACTCATCTTGACAGCGCCTGCTGGCTGGGGCGGATTCCCGCATCTGCGAAAGCGCATCGTGGCTCTCTCTCTCTCTCTCTCTCGCCAAGCACGAGAGTTTGCAGGAATCCCCCCTACCCCCCTTTGCCCCTCTCCGATGCTCTGTCCACGGTCTTGTGCAGCGTCACCAGCGACCCAATCCCACGGCGGCGGTCCCCCCCCCCCCCCTTCCCCCCTCCCCCGTCCTGGCGGTCGTTTGCATCGGCAATGGTCCAGGGTGCGAAAGATAGCTCTCGCCTTTCCCTTGCCTTCTATTGCACTACATCGTGTGCTTCTGGAACGAAAGAAACCTTATTTTCTTCTTCTTTCCGCCCAGGTGACATGTGGTAATTAATAAGCCGCTCGATCCGCGGAGTTCCTCAAGTTCGTCACTGAGGCTATCGCGAAAGTGGCCCGCCCCCTCCAGCACCACCACTCAGAGAGTTGCTGTCGCGGCGCTACATGGCAACCTACCCACCACCTGGCTGTCTGGGCAAGCGCACACTGGCTCCCAGTGGCAGTCCCCACTGCCTACCGGTTTCAACGTCGAACCAACAGGCCAATCAGGCGGCACCTATCCGGCTCTCGCGCGGCGTGCGCCACTCGCACCCGTGCAAGCCCCGTGCTAAGCCCTAAACTGCTGCGTGGCTGGTGCGATATGGCGCAGCGAGTGCCGGGAGCTCGCGCCCACTGGCCACGAACTACAAAACGTTAGTGGGTAGTAGGTACGTACCTACGCGCGCGACCCCCCTTTTGCAACAGCAGCAATTAGAGCTTTTGACCAAGGCAAACAGGTGCCAAGTAACTGCGGCAGGCAGGCTGGGCTCGCGGTAGGTGCAAGCCACCTATTGACGGGCTATAGGCATGACCTTCCTGCTACAATAGGCCAATAAGCTAGGCCCGAGCAAATTGCTGTCTATTTGCACGAGCTGTTGAGCAGTCAATCGCTGCTGCTAGTCGCGAAAAGCTATTGCAGCCCGCTGTGTGTGTGCAGCCCGCTGTGTGTGTGCAGCCCGCTGTGTGTGTGCAGCCCGCTGTGTGTAGCCGGCCGGCCGCGGGGCAGCTGGCCCGGCGCGCCTGCCTCGTCGCGTTTGTTCCTACTTATTAGAGAATAACGTTGCCCTTGATTGATTGAATGTATGCCTCGTAGTCAAGTGGTTAGTCGTGCCGTGCCGTGCGTAGCTCGTAGTCGTGTGTTCGAGTCGTAGCCGTGATGTTTTTCTTTTCGTAGAGTAAATCCGTACTTCGTAGATCTCATAGTAAGGCATCAAGAGCCGGCACCAAAAAGGTGCCGGCAAGCGTTTTGCCTCTCTTTTTAGTATAAAAGTTACTGCTCCGAATAGCAAAAGTTGACTGCTGTCGGGGCCCTGTTGGCAGATTAACGTCCTTCAAATGAACACTTGGCCCACAACAGCTTTTGGGCTCCCAACAGGTCAGACGGCCGCTGTTGCAGAAGGTGGACCGACCGCTAGGTAGGTACTCACTGCCCACACCCCGAGGCGCCCACAACTCGTCGGACTGGTGACCTCCCTCGCTCTCCACAAGCAGCAACGTTGAGCGAAGCTCGATCGTGTAGGTACGTGCTGTGCTGCGCTGCGCTGCCGGCGCACGCGTCAACCTTTTTCATCTTGGGCACGTTTCCGCCATTCCTAACCAAGCAAGCAAGCCCTGCTGCGCGCAGCGACCACGGTCCAGAACCGGTGATCTTCTTGATGGACGGGGAGAGTGCCGTGTAGTCGGGCGTTTCACCGTATGTTCCGTACATGATCGACATCCTGGCGTACATTCACCTCGCAGGTGCTTACATGCCATGTGACGGGCCTTAGCCGTATTGGCCATTGGCCGCAGCGTTGCCCGCGGGTATATCCATCGCGCAACCACAAAAGTTGGGCAGCAGAAACACTCTTCATGTAAGTACATGACCGTAGAAGGGACATGAATCATCAGAGAGCCCCCGTGAGGAACGAAAAAGGGCGAGAGCCCGAGGAAAAGACGACGTGCTCACCGGTTGATGGGGAGGACGACGAGGAGGAGAGGAGAGGGGGGACGCAATGCAATGAGGCACGAGACGAAGCACCGGATAGAGCATGCGTATACTGTACTGTGCTGTACCCCCACAAGAACGAGCAGCAAGGGGGACGACATCACGTCCAATCCGACATCTCGGAACCGCAGGAGAGGAGGGGGGGAACCCATCTCGACCATTTGCTCACCCCACGTCCAGTGATGGAAAAGCAGTTCCGAGTCCCGTCAACTACATGTCGTTGGCTCGCCCGCGCGTGGGGTTCCTGGTCCCAAGAACTAACTGCCAGGTAGCAACCTGCACTGCCATGCCCTGCCCCGGCGAGCCCGTACCGTGCTTCCTACAGAGGCAGACAGACAGACAGACAGGACAGGCAGCGGGAGCCGTGGTCTCACGCACCAGGAGCCGCTGACGATGTAGCATCCGTCCCGTAAAACGACCTACCTACTAACTTACTGTACCTACTACCAACAACTCCAACAAAGGCTTGTCGTCAGTAGCCCACGTGTTGCGACATGTGCTAGTATGAATGCGCGGGGGCATTGTGCATACATGGATGCGCATGCTTGACCGCCATGCGCCGCCCGCCCGCCCGCCGTTGCTGCTGCTATTGTCGAGCGGGAGAACCCGGTCCTGCGCATAGATCAGTAAGCATCCGTAGCGGCGGCAACTTCCAAGTCCTCCATAAGCCCCCCCCCCCCCCCCGGGACCGTTAGTACTGTACGAAGTACAGTACGATATCGCCCCTACGTATCTTCAAAATACTCGCAGCATCGCATCCATCTACGCTGTCACCGCTGCGTTGCTGTTCGTCGAGCTACGTGGGGATCGCTTCAACGCCGCGCGCAGACCAGGTCTCACCGTAGCGACAGTCCCGAGACGGGCTCCCGGCTTGACCCGCGCTCCTTTGGCTGCACTTCACCAGCCCTTACGCGCATGTCTCCAAGAGGGACAAATCTTACCATCACGTACAGTACAGTAGAATGTATCTTTCTGCATTGCCCGTAGTCTGTCGTGGTACAGTTAGTACTTCGTGCAGCAACATCCTAGTTCAGTCAAGTCATGTATACCACGTGTATGCACGGAAGCCGTCGACCTGCTGCATTGGAGGGAAAGAAAAACTCCACACGCATGCTTACGCACTATTCATGCCCCCTCTGTCATCCACAATCTCCATTGTAGTTCTGTCCTCTTCCTAAACACACAGAGCCGCCAACACCTGATTGCGTCGTACCCTGCCACATCTTGCACCTTCTACCGTCGCCCGCTCATCTGGAGATCCAGGTCCCGCACCACACGGCAGCTATCCCGTCGAGGCCATCACCGGTGTGGAAGAATCGGACACGGTACCCAGGGGCGAGAGCAGGGACCACCCATCTTTCCGGCAGCCTAGCCGGCTCGAAAGCTGCACGGACGTCCAGGTGGCATCAGCGCCCGCCTTTCGAGCATCCAGGGGCCGCAGGACGCACAGAACAAGGCCAACACTGCTGTTAGATGCAGCCAGCGTGACGCCCGAAACAGGCGCTTCGTCTATCTGCCCCCCAAGAGCAGCGTTGGCAGGCCCGGCTCACTCACCACTACTCCTCTTGATAGGATATCTTGCGCATCTCGCCCAGACGATGTCGCGCTGACGCGAGCGCGTTCTCCAACTGGAGAATTTCTACCTGTGTGCGACCAAATTGGTTAGCAGGAGCCCTGTCTCGCATGAATGCTGCTCAACAACACAACGCCCCACGGCTGCCACCGCCAGCACAATGCGTGTAAACAATCACGCAGATCCAATCGTTCCTGGCACGACGTGCGAGGGGTTGGTTCAAGAAGAACGGCAGGACGGCCAGCCGCATGCCTCCACGCATGCCGCTCCGCGTCCCAGCAGGCCGCGATTCTGCAGACACCTGGGCAGCTCCGCCAAACTGCGGGCCACCATCCGCTAGTATGGCAGCTTCAGATGACCCCAAGCCTGAGAGACCCAGACCACGCTGCATGCATGTCGGTCTGACACCATATCCTTGGCTGCATTGAAGGGACACACGCGTGGGGGTCCGGAGGCGGCAACGCAACGGGACAGCACGTCGCTGAAAGAAGGGGGTCGAAAGCAGAGACCCCAAGCCCGCGAAGGGCACAAGGTCCAAAGTGAAATGCGGGCAAAACAAGGAAAGGGCGTGAGGATAGAGACTTGCTCACCTGTTGTTCCATCTCGCGCACCTTGAACTCATGGGCGCCAAGCTTCGCATAATCGACCTGCTCCTCGTCCTGACTGCGCTCCTTGATCATGCTCTGAACCTGCCGTACCAAAGCCCTGCATGCTGCGCCTACAGCTTTGCTTGCTTGTTCCAGTCTGTCCTGGCTCTTGGACATGAAGCCAGCCTTCACTCTGCTCGCCGCCACCAGCTGCGCTGTGGAAGCCGCCACATCATTGGAAGCGACGATGAGCTGCTCAGGGCTGTTACGGTTCGACAGAACTCCGTCTGCTGTCTCAATGAGAGTGTTGGTCGATGAAGCAACCGCCTTGGCAGCCGAGATCAAGCCCTCTGTCCATCGGTTGTTCTTTTTGTAGAAGGCTGTTCGCGACGAGGACCCGCGGCCGGCCTGCACAATCTCTTGCTGCGTGAGGGTTGCTGCCTTGATGAGCTCCGCGATGGCGTTCGTGATGGCCGTTGCTGCATCGAGGATGGAATCGTGGACTTTGACTTCGTATGTCGAGTATCCATCCCGCGGCTTGTTTCTTAGTTTTGCCAGCCGTGCGGCAGCAGCGGCAATGGCATCGGCGGCTTTGCTCAATTCTGAATCGACAAGGTCTCCCAAGTCTCCCTTGTTGTTGGCCAACTTGCCAAACCCAGGAGCGAAGCTCTCGGCCAGCTTGTTGAGCTTCTGAAGGTTCATCTGAACATCGTTGTTGCTGTTGATGACGACGTCGGTCTTCTGCAACGGGTCCATTCCCTCCAGACGGAAACTCTGAAGTCCACGGAAGAACTGCACCGTAGATTGGGCGGATTGACGCGCTCCGTTCATGAGGGAGTCGGTCTTCTTATCATCGGTTGCGAGTCGAGTCAGGCCTTTGGTGTTGCTGCACACATCTGCAATGGCGCCGGCAAACACGTTGATGGCTTTGATGACGTCGGCGTGGGTGCTGTTCGGTCCGTCGGCGATGAAATTGTTGAAAGATGTAGCAAACTCCATGGCGCTCGCGGACGCCTTCTCGATTTGCGACAAGACATACGAAGGCGATGCGTTCTGGTTACCGGCTTGCATCGAAGAGTCAAGTTCGTAGAGGGCATCGTCGACTCTAGACACACCAGCCTGTAGTACTGAATCGATGATGTCGTTGATTTTGTCGAGGTTCGACAGGATGAGAGCATCGATCTGCCCGTCCAGTGCATGATCCGTCTCTCCCTGGTTCTGCTTCAAATCGTTCAGCTCAATCAGCGTCTGGTCCATCCCTGCCTTGTAGACTTCCAACTCCTCCTCCTTTTCACGCAGCAACTGTTCCAAATCGGAGCTGCCATCCCTGAGCTTGGAGTGAGCATCGTCCAAAGCCCTCGACTTGTTTCGAAGCGCCTCCTCCAGGTCGCTCATCTCGCGGTTGTACTTCGCCAACATTGTGGATAGCTCGTTTCCTTTGCTGCGCTCCAAGTTGTCGGCCTTGTCCTGTGCCATACGAAGCTCGCGCCTGAGTCTCTCCACTTCGTCCTTGTTGCTCCCACTGAGCCTGTCCTTGTCGTGAAGCGCGCGGTCTCTCTCGCGAATCATGTCCGCAAGCTCCAGGTTCTTCGTCTTGATCTCCCGCTCCAGCTTCTCCCTCTTGTCGATGGCCTCCTGGGCGCTCGCAGCCTTCAGCTGAACGGATTTGAACTTTTGCAGCAGATCGAGGTGCTCGTGGCGCAACTGAGAATACAGCTTGGCCAGCGATTCGTACTTGGTCCGCCAGGTGTTTACTTGTTCTTGCAAAGCCCGGATCTGGTCGTCCTTGCTAGTGACTTGCTGTCCGAAGCTGTTTTGTATTTGGGCCAACTCTCCCTCCAGGGCCTTAACACGATGGTCGTACTGCTGTAGCATGAGTTGGTCGTTCTCATACTGCGCGCGAGCATTCAGGTTCTCCCGTTCCAGTTCTGCCAGCCGGCCTTGTGTCTGCCATTGTGCTTGCTGGGCGAGAAGAGCCTCTTGATCTCGCTGCTGTTGCTCGGCAAGTCTTCGTTGCTGTTCTTCAAACTCCCGCTGAGCATCCTGCTGAGCCCTTTGCTGAGCAAGAAGTGCTGCTTGCTGTCGCTCCTCGAGCACTCTTTGCTGCTCCTCATACTCTCGATTTTGGCGGTCCAGCTCGCTCTTCCAGAATTCAGATATCTCGTCTGGCTCCTCCGACTTGGGCTCCACAGGGGGCGTTGGTTGACGCTCAATCTCCTGCTTGGGTCTTGCAGGCAGGGCAGGAGCCTCGTCGTCTTCAGCCAGAAGATTGGGCGGGTCTTGAGGTAGCTTGGGAATCGTGATGAGGCTGGTCAGGTACCGCAAGTTTGAGCACTCGTAGTAGAATTTGACGAGACGGTAGTGCTGAGCGTCATATCGCTGTCGCAAAGGCTGCAGAGCTTCGTCATCTCCGGTAACTGTGGTTCATGTTAGCTCATTTGTCGGAACGCTGGAGGGCCAGCGCATACTTGAGTGCATAGCCCTAAGCATGCTCGTAATGAACTTGTATATGCCATAGCTTTCTTGGACCAAGGGAACCAGTGCAGAGATCCGGCATTCGTTATTCCCAACATTTCGGAAGTGGGAGAAGATCAGCTTCTGGAACTGTTCAATCTTGTCTTGCAGGACCATTAGGTCGGTGATGGTCTCGTATCCTTCGTTAGGATCATTGATGGCTTTTAGACTCAAGTATTCCTCGTATTCAAATGTTCCGTTGAATTCCGGATGCTGCTGGTGGAACGACAGCTTGGCAAGAAGGTAGTAGACATATTCTCGGATGAGCGGGGCGTAGCCACGGATGCCCTCGCCGGTCATTCCGCGGTTCAGGCCATCAATCCAGCTACGATTGGCCAGTGCGTCTTTAATTGCCGATGGGTGGCCCTCCTGGAGGACCTTATGGATCGTGATCAGAGCCTTGAATGTTTGGACCTCGTCGGCGAGAATCGGCTGCCTGTTCGAATCGAGTAAGCGAACCGATCGAGGTGCCGAGAACGCCATGGACGTACACTTTGATGCCCGTCCAAAACGCCTGGGCGGACCTATGGTCCCAGGTGTATACGATGCAAGCGCGAACATGCTTGCGTTTTGGCGATATCTCGTCGCTATTCGTGGCCTTCTTGATGCTGATGGCCAGCTCTTGATCAGTCCTATAACGGCCAGTTGTCAGCGGACCATACACTACCCGTGCTTTGTATACCCGAGAATGGCCGGGTCTGGGAAGGCCACAAACTTGGTATGCTCCGTGGTGCGTAGAGAAGTCATCCTGGGCGAGGCGCGGCGAAGCCGGATGATAGCTTGAGCTCAAGTCAGGGGAAGTGCGTGGTTAGATTGCCTGGAGCAAACACTCCACGGCACGCAAAAAATGCAGTGTGTAAAACAATTCGGGACCATGTGCTCAAAGAAGTGTTGCGAGCTTTCTTTGCGAGTGGGCGTCTGCCTCCGCCACGCCAAGTCGAGGAGTCGTGGATGTTGTCGTCAGCCTGGTGTGGCACCGTTGTTGTCGCTGGGCGGCAGCGATACGTCCCCCAGCTTGTTAGTGCCATGCATTGCGCATGCTGCATCACTAGTGGGCCCTGTTGACGAGTTCCGGCGTACTGGATAATCCGCTCCGCTCCGAGGTCTGACGCTGCCACTTCAACCAACCCTACACGCATCGGTGTTGCCTCACTCCTTCATGCTTGGCTATGCAACATGTGTCTCTGCGTGTGCGAATATGACTTTGCTTTTTCCCGTGCCGATCGTCCCGGCGCTGATGATTTCATTTGTGTGACAGTGCTCGCAGTGCTATTGTTCATCCGCCGTTGTGGAGTGTCATTTGGACGCTTGTCTCAATATTTTGACATTTGATCGCTCACCGTGATCCTTCGCAGCAAACAGTCTAGGCAGTCGCGATGCACAAGTGACCAAGGCTAATCATGACGATGCGCGGCGAGCCACCATGCTAGCGTTGACATGAGCCATCAGCCAGGAAGAGGGCCAAGGGCGACCATGCATCTGCAATTGGAGTCACCATATGTAATTCGTAGACAAGTCCTCCTTTGTAGGCTCGGTTGGGTTCTGAGGCAATCTTACGTCGCAATGTCGACAATGAACTGGGGGCCACCGGCATCGCAATCGAACCGGACAGAGCACATGAACCCTCAAATTGATCGGATGATGCAGTTGGCACATAGCTATAGCACATCGAAATGGTTATTCGGTAGCCATATGGCTATGGGCAACCGCCCTTCAGCCCAGGCCGCGTTTGTTGTCTAGTAGTTGTGAGCAACGCCCCCAAGGCAAACTTGGACTTCCAGTGATTCTTAATGACCGTAGTCGACCGTCGGACTTTTCATTCAGATATTTAACCCCCTGCCTTGGAACGGTCAGGATAACATATGATGCGTTGGTGAGACAGGGCCAAGCTACTCCTGGAATAAGGTTCAGTTCTCGAAAAAGAACGCCTCAGGGAGCGAGGCCACGTTTGCGTACTGGTTACGCCTATTGCATCTTTATAGCGCCCTCCTTCACCAGCACGTTGTCACGGGAAACATACTGCGAAGATGTCAAGCCGACCCTTGGAGTTTATCCCCTACAGTGCTGTACTGAGGAACACAATACTGAATGGGTGTCCGGAACAGCATATTCGGGATCGCTCACGAACCAGTCTGGCGACAAAGCAGAGAGCCGACATCGTGCAGTATAGCACAGCCTTTGTACGTGGTGAGGCCTAGTTGATATTGCTGACAAAATGAGGGCGGCATCTTTAATGCGCCAACCACGGTGGAGCAGGAGAGGTGACTTGGTAGGCGGTGACGGGACACGCTCAAATCGTCAATTCAACTTCCAGAACGGCCGACACAAGCTAGTTTGGCTTGCGGATGTCACTTTTAGTCTCATTCCCTATGGACATCAAAATGCAGACCTTGCCATGCTGAATTCTTTCCCATCCTGAGACACCACCCCAAGTAAAAAAATGAACAAGCCGCCGCATCCCGCCAATGGACTCCCTTTAAATCGTAGTCTCGTAAGGCAGAGGAGTGACGGTCTCCGGGGGGTTGTCGGTCAGGGAAACGGTTCGGGCCTCACGGGGCTGAGCAGGCAGACGCTTGACCTGGACGGTGACGCCCTCGGCGCGGGCCTTCTTCTTGGCCTCGGCGTTGGTCTTGACGCGCTTGAGGAAGTCCTCGCGAGATCGGGAGGGCTGGATGTGCTCGATTCGGACGTTGATTCGCTTCTCGATGTATCGGTGCCAGACCTTCTTGTAGATGATGACACCAACAGCCGACTTGGTGACATTGTAGATGACGCCGGTCTTGCCGTGGTAGACCTTGTAGGGCATGCTATTAAATTGTCAGCCCCTGCCCGTACCTTTATCGACCCTGCGCCTATTCTCGTGGTGCCGCGCAGCGCTTCGTGTCGCTGGAATTCCTTACCCCTTCTGGACCGCACCGTTGACCTTGATGTCAACAATGTCGCCAACACTACCTCCGCGTCAGCCAAATTGCGATCGTGGTTGTCGAGCTTCGCGATTACGAACCGGTACTGCTTCAGGTACGTGTTCAGGGCGATCATGCCCTTCTGGCGGAAGTTCCTGCTGAAGGCATACTGCTCCGAGTCAGCGATATAGCCGTGGTCGACATTTAAATCGTTGAACATACGCGGGTGCCCGCTCTCTTTCCGTAGGAGTGACCCATCGCGTCTTATTTGCCGAGCAACGGATTCGTGATCGTGGGTTGGCGAATGTGGATGGTGAAGCCTTCAATGTGGATGTGGTGATTTTGCGCCGGCTTGTGGGAAGGGCAGCTTAGGTAATCCATTTTTTTTCTCGCCTGCATGGCCGACTAGGGCAAGCACTTACGTTGGTGGACATGTGGGTTCCCCACAGGTGGAGCTGGACACTGCTCTTAGGGTTCGCCTTGCCCGTCGCACGTGATCCGAGCCTCGAAAATTCCCCCCCACAACCTCGAACATTTTCTGGACTTGCGTGCCACAGTCCAACTCCCGCCAACACCACAGGAGCAAGTCAAGTGAGTGCCAGCATCGCAACCTTCGCACGAAGCGCAAGCATTAACATCATTCAGGATGCCTCCCCGCGCGTATTCGAAGACCTCCCGTGTCCCCCGCAGACCCTTCGAGGCTGCCCGACTGTCAGTATCACCGGCCAATGAACATGAGCTTGACTCTGTTTAAGTCGATTGTGAACCGAAACTGACTTTATACGGAACAGTGACTCCGAGCTGAAGCTCGTTGGCGAGTATGGCCTGCGCAACAAGCGTGAGGTCTGGCGAGTCGGTCTGACTCTGTCCAAGATCCGTCGTGCTGCCCGGTAGGCTCACCCCGTCTCTTTTCCCCCTTCAAGGGATAGGCGGCTAACGACTCCAACAGTCAGCTCCTCACCCTCGACGAGAAGGACCCCAAGCGCCTCTTCGAGGGCAATGCCCTCATTCGCCGTCTCGTCCGCGTCGGTGTCCTCGACGAGTCGCGCATGAAGCTCGATTACGTCCTGGCCCTCAAGATTGAGGATTTCCTGGAGCGTCGCCTGCAGACCTGCGTCTACAAGCTCGGTCTTGCCAAGTCGATCCACCACGCTCGTGTTCTGATCCGCCAGCGCCACATCCGCGTCGGCAAGCAGATCGTCAACGTTCCCTCTTTCATCGTCCGTCTTGACTCCCAGAAGCACATCGATTTCGCCCTGAACTCGCCCTTCGGCAGCGGCCGCCCCGGTCGCGTCCGCAGAAAGAAGGCCAAGGCTGCTGAGGGTGCTGGTGAGGGTGAGGAGGAGGAGGATGACGAGTAAACTCATCGGCTATGTCACCATGGTTTTCCCATGTATCTTGGGCACGTGGTTCCGGGCTACCACCTACGGGAAGGGATCTCTAGTCATAGCTTGCGGCGTTGGCCAGTGGTTAAAAATGGAATGATTTCACGGTCAACTCCACGTGCGTTGGACCCTGCCATACTCGAAGACCCTTCTATGATGTATATGTATGTCACTGAATGAATGTCACGGCGAATTGGTCCTTCTCCCTCGGCCACTAATCTTGGTGAAGTCACGCGGCTTCGTCCTAGAGCCCATTAGCTGTCAACGAAAGCAAGACTGTTAATTTTGGTTCCTCGCATGCTCAACAGCGGGAAAGGATGAAGCGCTATCCGTTCGCACCTCATGACTTACATCATGACGGGGCGACATGTTATTTGATGAGTAGGTGGCAACGAGCAGTGTGCTTCTTGTGAGGGGATGAGCTAAAGGATCATGAAAGTGCGTCTATCAGGGCTCCAGGTGCAACTTCTAAAGCACCCCTGCTCACAACAACCTGCGATACAGTGGTTACCACACAGTCAAGCGCTTGATCATCACTGTGAGGTGACCTCTCTATAGTATGCCGAGCACACCGTAGCATCTACCTAATGCAGTAGCTCGTCCCTCCCGAGCAGTTTTGCCATTGGGTCGTCCGCAACTGTCCTCTTCCGCCGGTATTCCTCCATCTCTGACTCCGTTACCCCATTCAGCATTTCTTCGCGAGTGCGCTTCTTGGCGCTCGCCTCGACAACTTCTTTCCGAGGTGTCTCTTCCTCTTGCGAAGCTTCTGGAGGAGCTGGACCATTTTCAATCAGATTCACCCCCGTCCTCTGTCGTTCCGCAGCCCCCCAAGCTTCCTTGCCTTCCTCTCCAGTGCAGTAGCTGTTTTTGATAAATGAATGACAGCACGCGTATCCCCATTTGAAGTTGAACCACCAACTGCCCCAGATGGATTTGTGGTTGTTCACCATGACATCCTCCGCGTACTTTGACTTGACCGCCTTCCGGGGAGCGCCCTTGATCAAGCCCGCCTCATCGTATTCGACGAACGTTTCCGACTCGGCGATCATCATGTTACGCACTGATGCCGGCAATTGTTTTTGGTCTCCTCCACCGTACTTCTCAAGAAGTTGCCTCTCACGCTCTGCTCGCCTCCTCTCGGCCTCTTCTTGCTCCTTCTTTCGATAAAAAGCACCGGCCGTCGGGTTCGCTTGCAGATGTTGCGAAGTGTCGCCCATCTTCTCTTGCGCGTCCCACGCATACCGCTGTGCCTTTTCAAATTCTCCTGCCTCGCCGGACGACTTCATGAAGCCTTCCTCGGCAAATAAGTCGGCGGACTTGCCCCCTGTCGCACCGCCGTCGACTAATGATCGTGTTTTCGGATCGTACTTGGCGGATTCGAGATCGAGGTTGAGGAGGTATTTTGCTGTGTCTTCCCTGATTCTGAGCTGTCGCGTGGCCGTGCTCTGATGTTTGCTCATGTCGTTTTCCTCGGCATACTTATCGCCCTCATCTTCGGCGTCGTCCCCATCTGCGGCCCTCTTCGCCTCTTTGCGTAGCTCTTCCATTTGATTGAACTCCTCGACCACGTTACGATATTCCTTCGTGTCGTATCCGTTCCACCGATCTCGTTTCGCATCCCAGCCCAGTTTGATGTCTTGGACGATTTCATCTGCCTGAATATCTTTGCCCGTCCATTTTGCGCCTTTAGCTCTGGGACGACTTAAGCAGTCTTTGGCCTTGTGAGTCATAGAGCCGCAGTTTTCGCACGCGCCTTTCCGGTATTTGGTTGCCGCCGGCCCGGCCTTCCTCCCTCGATCGTACCATTGCGATTTCTCGGCCTTCTCCTCGCGCCGCTGGTGCTTGAGGTAGTCGGCATCATCGCCCTCCTCTCCAGCGTAGAACGGACGCTTGCTGATGAAAGATGGGATGTAAATGTTTTCTTCCTTCGATGCCGCGCCAGACTCTGGCTTTGCTGGTGGAGGTGGCATTGCGATGGCGACTGTGGCGAGCGTGGTCGCCCGGCCAGATGACGGATCGTGGTCGCTATATGAATGGGCCGGAAGATGGAGAGATCGACAAGCCGTGTTGCCGCCGAGTCATCGGCTCCTCAGTGATCTTGCGCGAGGCGAGGAAGTTAATAATGTGAAAGTGCCAGGTCCGAGGACGATGATGTCCCATGCGTCAAGACGTGGTTAATCAGCTGGGCGAGACACCTTATCGCCACGTGACCTCGCGACAGGCGCCACAGCGGGACGGCGCGTCATCCGGCAACTCGTCGTGAAGCGCACTTTGGCTTGTGCCGGCTTCATGTATTCAGCTGAGCGCACGACATGGAGCATATGCGCCCTTCAAATGTCCCTGATGGCGCCGCGCCTTGAAAAGCATGGACTTGTTCCGAGTCAGACTGAACTGCATCGATCATTACCAGGCGACACCCAGCCGTTATGACCCACAGCTGCGCAACGATGTGCGGCCGTCGCAGGTTTCGAAAGCCCCGAAGGTTCCGGTTGTTCGGATCTTTGGCTCTACCGAAACAGGTCAAAAGGTTTGCGCACACGTACATGGGGCATTCCCATACCTATACGTGGAGTACAGTGGCGGGCTAGCGTCTGAAGAAGGTTCGTTGAGTATTCACGACGTGTTAGTGAGAGCTTTGGCTAACGTGACATTCAGTCGGCGCATTCATATATCGCCTTCACTTGTCCATCGATCATGCCCTGGCCGTGAGCTACAGGCGTGACCAGTATGGGAACAACGCCAAGTTTGTTGCCAGGATCACGCTGGTAAAGGGCATTCCTTTCTATGGATTCCACGTCGGCTATCGACACTTCCTCAAAATTTACGTGTTCAACCCTGTCGTGATGACTCGGCTCGCCGACCTCCTACAGCAAGGCGTGATAATGAAACGCAAGTTCCAGCCCTACGAGGCGCATTTGCAATATCTGTTGCAGTTCATGGTCGACTACAACCTGTACGGGTGCGACTACCTTGATTCGTCCAAGGCGATTTTTCGATCGCCTCTGCCACAGCATGATCAAGGATCAAATTCATCACACCTTTGGCATAACGCCTCAGTTCCGGCAGACTTTATCACGGATGATCCGACGCTGCCCCGCGTGAGCCATTGCTCAATCGAAGTGGACATCTGCGTCCAGGACATTGTCAACAGAAAGATGGTCAAGGAGCGCCAGGTCCATCATGAGTTCATCGAACGCACATCGCCGATACCAAGCGATCTAAAATTTGTCTACAGCATGGCTGGCTTATGGAAAGACGAAACCAAAAGGAGACAACGACAACTGCCCAAGGCCCAGCAACACAATAGCCCATTCCCTCCCGAAGCCCTGGTCTCAATGTCCGCGGATCCCCGAGATTCACAGCCGCAGGGGTGGATCCATGAGCAAGAGTATCAGCAAGATATACAGAATTTAATCTGTAAGGAGGCCGCCGATCTGGACGGTGCAGACGTGTCGTTTGAAACGTTTGTAAAGCCCCCAGAACCCGAGCCGGATGTCAGTACCATTTTGCAGTCTGTGGAGGACCTATATCCTTCCAAGTTGATGCCGGCTCTTGGCTTGCCACCCAAGCTGGACAACTCAGTGCTGGATACCGCGAGCAGCATCGAAGTCGACGAGAAGGCGGCGCTCCAAGTCCAAGAAGAAGACGGTGTTTATCCAGAAGATTCCGATGAGGAGACGTTCCAGAAAATAAACGAAACAAATCTACCGGGCGACCATGATGCTCAAGCTCACTCACGAAGTCCAGCGGAACGACGGCAAGCCGGTGACGACACGCTACCGCCGTTTGGGGAAATACCGGGCGTGGCCTTCAGCGTACTGAAGTCGGGAGAGGGCCCGAAGATACCCGTAACAGACGACCTCCTTGATGCTGCCGTGGATGATGGTTTTCTATGCAGGGTACCCAAGCGACATGTCGCATCCAAACTTGACGCCAAGCGCACCGAGACCGAAACACCCCCGGGTAGTCCCGCTTCAAAGCGACTGAAGTCGAGCACCACGGAAGTCTCTCCAGATACAAGATCAGGGGCTGTCAATCCAGCCCTTGCTGCGAGGAGCATTCCAAAAGGACCAGAAGATCCTCACCCGAAAACAAACTCCTTTGTCAGTCGTACAATGCTGTCGATACCTTCTGGAAGTTCCGAAGCGGATCGCACCACCGGATCTTTTAGAGCTGGAGGCGACCGCGACGGTATCGTGAAGCGGAGAAACTCACCGTCCACAAAACGACTGAGTCATGATACAGGGACGCAAAAGAAGGTGTCCTTTGTAGATAGTGCCCTTGGTGCTGGAGGTAGCGGATCGCAGGGTCATGGCAAGGTCAACGCGGTGTCTGTTCCTACGAGTGGTTGCCCACAGCGAACCTTCGTCTTTGCTGCTCCACCACCCACATACGCCGACAGCACGAACATGAAGAAGCACGACTTGCCGGACGTCATTTATCAGGATGCATACTACAGCAAGGAGAAGGATGTGCCAGATCGAAGCCGCGAGTACGCAGGCAGGGAATATCGCCTAGAAAGCAACACTGTGCCATTTCTCCCCCAATTTGACCTGCGAGCTTTGTTCCCCACCACGCAGAACGAGAGAGCAGATTCGCAAGGTATGGCTGGCCTTCAGCGAGAACAAACACGACAGCCGTGGCAATGCGGCTGGCGTAGTTGGGAATACACACGTCCCCCACCTGCGTACAGGACAGTATCGCAGTGGGCCGACAAAAGGGCTCACAACATACAGAAGAACGTCAGAGAACGCCGTTCAAAGGCCATGATACAGCCTGCGGCGATGTCGCAAATCGATGGTCCGACGCCGAAGAACAAGCACGGGTTCAAATTCACACAGAAGGCGGCGAAAACCAGTGTTCAGCATGAGGTTCAATACATGAGCACCATGAGCCTAGAGGTGCACGTCAATAGCCGAGGAAAGTTCATCCCGAATCCCGAACAAGACGAGATTCAGTGCATATTCTGGGCCTGTAAGTCTGATGAGAGGACATACAATACCCAGGGGTCAATCAACGCTCTTCAGTCAGGGGTGTTGATTCTCTCCCATGATGGGGCTGTTGCGCAACGGATAGCGCAGGCGACAAACGCGTCTGTCGCAGAAGAGGACAGCGAGCTGGACCTGCTAGTACGGATGGTTGAGATTGTCAGGACCTTTGACCCGGACGTCCTGACAGGCTTCGAGGTGCATGGGAGCTCGTGGGGCTATCTTATCGAACGCGCAAGACTTAAGTATGACTACGACTTGTGCGACGAGTTCTCTCGTATGAGATCCGATTCCCATGGCAGATTTGGCAAGAACAGTGACCGATGGGGCTTCAACACAACGTCGACAATCCGTGTTACTGGCCGACACATGATCAACATTTGGAGAGCGATGCAGGGCGAGTTGAATCTTCTGCAGTACACCATGGAGAATGTGATTTGGCATTTGCTCCATCGTCGCGTGCCTCACTATTCCTGGAAGACGCTCACGAAGTGGTACAAGAGCAATAAACCAGCGGAGCTCGAGAAGCTGCTGCGATACTACCGAAACCGCGCGCGGCTGGACATTGAGATACTCGAAGCCAACGAGCTCATTGCACGGACCAGCGAGCAGGCCAGGCTCCTTGGTGTCGACTTCTTCTCTGTTTTTTCCAGAGGGTCGCAGTTCAAAGTCGAGTCGATAATGTCTAGGATTGCCAAACCAGAAAACTTCGTCTTTGTATCGCCGAGCAAGAAGCAAGTTGGCGGCCAAAATGCACTTGAGTGCCTACCTCTGGTCATGGAGCCTCAGAGTGCCTTCTACAGCAGCCCGCTCTTGGTGCTCGACTTTCAGAGCCTGTATCCCAGCGTCATGATCGCGTACAACTACTGTTACTCTACGTTTCTCGGACGGATCAAGAACTGGCGAGGGACGAGCAAGATGGGCTTTACGGAGTACGAACGCCAGAAGGGTCTGCTCGTACTCCTGAAGGACTATATTAATATTGCACCAAACGGGATGATGTATGTAAAGGCAGAGATTCGCAAGTCCCTGCTCGCCAAGATGTTGACAGAGATCCTGGAGACCAGAGTCATGGTCAAAAGCGGCATGAAGAAGGACAAGGACGACAAGACATTGCAGCAGCTGCTGAACAATCGTCAGCTGGCGCTGAAGCTTCTGGCCAATGTCACCTATGGCTACACGTCTGCATCGTTTTCCGGGCGAATGCCTTGCTCGGAAATCGCCGACAGCATCGTCCAGACTGGGAGAGAAACGCTTGAGCGAGCGATCGCACAGATCCATTCTGTCGAGCGGTGGGGCGCAGAGGTCGTTTATGGCGATACGGACAGCCTTTTCGTGTACTTGAAGGGGAGGACGAGGGAGCAGGCTTTTGACATCGGCAACGAGATCGCAAAGGCGGTCACGGAGATGAACCCACGACCGATCAAACTCAAGTTCGAAAAGGTTTATCACCCTTGCGTGCTTCTAGCGAAGAAACGCTACGTGGGCTACAAGTACGAGAGCAAGGGGCAAGCCAAGCCGGACTTTGACGCAAAGGGCATCGAGACTGTGCGTCGAGACGGGACGCCCGCGGAGCAAAAGATTGAGGAAAAGGCGCTCCGGATGCTCTTCGAGACGGCCGACCTCAGTCAGATCAAGGCATACTTCCAGTCGCAGTGCGACAAAATCATGCGCGGGGCCGTCTCCGTGCAGGACTTTTGCTTCGCCAAGGAGGTGCGCCTGGGGACGTACTCGGACAAGGGCCCGCCGCCGGCAGGCGCGTTGATCAGCACCAAGAAGATGCTCGAGGACGCCCGCGCGGAGCCGCAGTATGGGGAGCGCGTGCCGTACGTGGTCATCACGGGCGCGCCGGGGTCGCGGCTCATCGACCGGTGCGTCGCCCCGGAGGAGCTCCTCGTCAACCCCCACTGGCAGCTCGACGCCGAGTACTACATCTCCAAGAACCTGATACCGCCTCTGGAGCGCATCTTCAACCTGGTGGGCGCCAACGTGCGACAGTGGTACGACGAGATGCCCAAGGTCCAGCGCGTCGTCCACCACGCAGCAGCAACAACAACAACAACAACAACAGCAGCAGCAGCAGCAGCAGCAACAACGTCAGCGTCTTCGGCGTTGGCGGCGGCACAGGCGGCACAGGCGGCACAGGCGAACAACAGCAAAAGGTCAACAACGCTCGAGTCGTACATGCGCTCGACCCACTGCCTCGTCTGCAGCGCAAAGTTCGCAGAAGAAGGCCACGCCCTGTGCCCGACCTGCCGCGGCGACGACGCCCCCGCCTCGCTGCTCGCCCTGCAGACGCGCCTCGCCGCCGACGAGCGCGGCTTCCTCGAGCTGCTCGACGTGTGCCGCACCTGCTCGGGCATGAGCCCGCTCGACGAGGTGCGCTGCGACAGCAAGGACTGCCCCGTCTTCTGGACGCGCATGAAGCAGCGCACCAAGATGGTGACCACCAGGGCGGCGGCGGGGCCGGTCATTCGTGAGCTCGTCGAGCAGTCTAGCAGAGAGCAGTTAGAATGGTGACGATGATGATGATAATGATGAGGAGGAGGAGGAGGAGGAGAATGATGATAAGCGGTGTGCATGATGTGGGTGTTGGAAAACCGTGCTGGGTGGCTGGTGTGCAAGTTTCGATATACCCTTGTAGCAGCAATCCTTGGCACATTGATGATGCACAATGGAAACAAGACTTCTTACGACCTCGAGTCATCAAGGCCAGCTTGAGACCCCCAAGTGCTGCGACGTTCATGTATTTCATCAATTCAAAAGTATATGCCAGTTGTCTGGCAGCAGCCAACGATCGTCCGCATAAAATATGACTAGACGAGTCAACTGATGCGGGCTACCGCGTGCTTCGCGGCAGCGTACTGATCCATCTCAAACGCCACACGCCTACTGTACCCGAAACCATGCTCGCTCGAAACGCCATAAGATAAACAGTCCGCCAAATGTACACGCCTTCTTCCTCTATACGGCTTCGGCCAAGGCCTTCGCCGGCAATGGTTCAACAACATCTTCCTCCAACTCCTCGTCCATCCAACCCGAATAATCGTCGTCGTCATCGATGATGGCGGATGCGGCGGGCAAAGCCATGATGGGACTGGGCGCAGACTCCTTGATGGGGTGAGCCGTGGTGTCTGGTGCGTCAGTCTGAGTCACGGTAGACGACAGCTGCGTGGTCTCCGGTAGGGCATTCGGGGGCTCTGAAGGTGCGACTTGATGATCGGCAAAGGCTGCGCCGACATCTATCTGTTCCTCGGCGATTGGCGTACTGGGCTGCGAGTCATCTGGGGCAGCAACAACAAGCATGTTCTGTCCAGAGTTCGTCTCCCCATCTTGATCCTGGCTTGCACCACGTCTTCGCCGCTGCGGTAGCTGAGGCGTTTGAATAGAGCGGGGAGCGGAGTCTTTGTTGTCATGAGAGGCTTCAGTGACCGGCTGTTCCGACACCGGTCTGCGTTTGAGAGAAGCCGATGGGCCCAGGTTCATCTTTCCATTCGCTGGCCCAGGAAGTGGTACTCCGGGAGGTGGAAGAGGCTGGCCGCGACCCATTGGCTGGCTCAGATCGACTTGCGGAGGCTTCTCACCTTTCCGCTTAGCTTCTTGCCGCCGTTGAAGTGCGTTCCAGCCCCATTGCCTCGCTTGTGCCGCCGCGTTGGAGACAGCAGCCAGGGTGTTGCGTTTGGCATCACCATTTGACGACTCGGTCGAGACCGTGTTGCCCGTGTTCTCGCGGCGCATGAAAAAGTTGCGTCCCAACGAGCCAGCTTGACTCTTAAAGGAGCCGCTGCTGGTCGACAGAGTAGGCGAACTTGGTAATATGGCATCTTGGGTCAGTGACCCAGCGGAAGATGCGGTGTTTCGGCGGGTCGACGGCACTGCCTTCTCGTCGGCCTCGGCATGTTGCGCTTCGTCGGCGTCTTCGGTAGAGGATGCAATAGACTGGTTCGAAGCCAGTGCGGATGGCCCGACTTTGGGAGGCGACCCGATGGGTGTAGCCATTGGTGAGGCATCCTGCGACCGTGACTGTAGTGCGGCCATGTAATTCGTGGCGTGGTCTGGAGGCGAGGAGGATGGCTTGAAAATATCTGCATGTGCAGTCTCGGTACCAACAATCGGATCAGTCGAATTCTTGACAATGGCCGGTGATCGCAAGGGGCTCGCGCTTGCTGCCTTCGAATCAGCGACCGTCGAGTTTGGCCCTTTTGACTCCATTCCCGTCGAGACAACAGAGCTAGAGCTACTGTTGGCGTTCTTGCCCAGCTTTCTACCAAAAAGGCCGGTTTTCTCGGGCACCGCGTCGATGACCGGAAGGCTGTGACTCTTCTCCAAAGGTCGTGGCTCGTCAGCTGGTTCAGTGACATCCACCGGGCGATCCGCAAGAGGAGCTTCCACGACCAGCTCAGGAGCGACATCCGCAACGGTCGAAGATTCAACAGCGTCATCGCCTTCAAAGATTCCGCCCCTCCAAGTTTTGTGCTCCGTCTTGAAGAAAGGAACATCGTCCCAGAACGGCTGGACCAAGGTCTCGGCGAAAACCTCCTTGATCCGGTTCTCGATTTGGCGAAGAATGACAGTATACGTTATCTGTCTGGAGCTCACAATCGGTTCGATGGCCATTTCCATCTTTGGCATTGCCTGGAAGGAGAGCCACACGCGGTTGCTAGGCGGTGCTTTGACCTTGAAGAGGACGTGGCCCTCGATGCGACGCAACACCACCGCTAACACGAGGTTCACCTCTCGAGCCTTGAACCTGGTTCCGAGGTCTATCTTGGCCGTAGCAGCCACTTCGATCCTGAAGTTGCCGCTGTATCTGACGTCTGCCTCGACGACACATTCTCCTTCAACCGTCAAGTCTCTCAGCTTGAGGTTCGAAAAGTAAGGGGCGGCTTCTCCAGTGTCGATATTCTGGATCGTGATGTTTGTGAGAAACGAGGGCCGTTTGACGCGGGATATCTTCTTTGTTATCTTTTCGCGGATGAAGTTCTCGAGATCGCGGGTCTTGTACACGGCTAGAAAAATCCTACCGAGCATTGCGTTGAGCCACCGGGAATGGACATGGTCCTCGGACGAGTGCAGTCGCTGGACCAGCGAGATGATGTGCTTGACATCGAACTGCTTCGGGGCCGGCGCGGACGTGTCAAAGCCAAACGTTTGCTCCTGATTCTTGAGCAGCGCGAAGTAGAAGTCTTCTTTAGCGGAGCAATTCTCTGAGAAGAGGTAAAACGGCTTCGACAGCTGGCTGTCCGGCGTCAGGTCCGCCTTGTCTCGCTTCCGAGACAGGCACAGAGCGTTGCGCTTGATGAACAGCTCCCCCTCCGGAGTCGTATCGCCACCGGAATATATGCTTATGTCGTGATGCGCCAGGGATATGACATGGCGAACCTCGAGTTGCTCCTCGTCGTCAAACAGCATGAGGTGGCCGTGCCTAGACTCGGATTAGCACGCGTGATGGCTTGTAGGTGGCGACGCTGTCGTCGGGCGAAGAAGCCTACCGCAGCACCACGTAGAAGACGTTGCCGGCCTTTTTAGGTCGTTGGCTCATCCCATTGTTGTCCAGTGGACCAGCCACAGGCTTCCGATCAAAGATGCTCCTGTACATGGTCTGATAGACGCTTGGACTGGGAGGTGCGACAGTTGTCGAGCCCAACGGCGTCGACCGCTCTATGGGCTTCGCATTGATTCCCATCGGCGTATACTCTCGGCATACGGCAAAGTACCCAGCTGCCACGTCTAGGTCTTGTTTCGCGCGCGCCTTGGATTCGTCGGCCGGTGTCGCTGTCTTTGCATCATCGAGGAGCGCGGTGTCGTCGCCGGGCTGGACAATCCCATCCTCGTCGTTGCGCGTACTGAGGTCATCGCGGACGGGAAACGTGCGGTAGCCATGGACGAGCACGGCGATCACGACGAGGGGGATGAAGGTCACGCCTCCGAGAAGGTACGCAACTAGCAGCGACGTCCAGCTACCCATCGTCGGGGGGCGTAACAAGCTGGCCGTCGGTGTTCGGATCGGTCGAGGTTCGCTGGCGTACTAGGGCCACCTGGCAAGCTGTCTGCTCAATGGCAACGAGCTGCCGGGCGGAAGCGGCGGCATGCAACCACGACAAAGGGATGAGCGAAGCAACCAAACGGAGAAAGCAACAATAACTGGGGCGGAAGCGCTGTGGCAGGCACTCGATGTCTTGAGACAGGCCGCGCGCACATAGAGGTAGGTAAGAAGGAAGTCAAGGCATAGGCAGCGTGACGTGGGAATTCGACACCTCAGTGTGCATAAAGGACAGCAGGCGCGCCGAGACTCACGGTCCCAGGCGGGCGGCGGTGGCGGCCACGGCGCCGGCGGCAGTGGCAGTGGCAGGGACAGCCGCAGCGGGACCGCGTGCTGGCAATACGTCATGTGATGGGCCAGGCTGGCCCACGCGGCTGGACAGCTCTAGCGGTCCCCCTGCAATTCACTGGGTCCAGCTGGTAATTGCTGCCGAGCTAGTAGCTAAAGGTAGTGCCGGCCAGCGGGGTTTACCCGCTGCGGGGCTTGGTCGCGGTACGTCTATCCGATCTTAATTGACGAGGAAGCATCCACGGCCTCGAGCGGCCAACAGACAAAGCCCATGCAAGCATACACGCCCCGTGGCCCCAGGACGCATCCTCTCATACCTGCATCATGTGCGTTCATTGCGGCTCAATCGAGCAACACGCCAAGCACGAACACTCAAGGCGGAAGCCACTCCAGCTAACTCGGCAAAAGAACCATCACTCAGAGTGCTTCCAAAAGAGCTCATACGGTCATCAATGCAATTTGCTCCATCGCTACTTGAATATGCGGTAAAGAAGAACCACTCTATACATTCATCGACAGTCTGTCTCGCCCTGTTGCGCCGGCTGAGCAATATGTTTCCTCCAAACTCCGGAGGTCGGTGTTTTGCCGCCCAAATGGGAAGAACCCCGACTGTGGTCAAGGGACCCCGAGAACGATAAGATTCAAACTGTTGGTGCTTGGAGGTCAAACGACAAAGATGAGAGATCCTAGGAGAAGATATGGGAAGATCCCAAACGATGGTACACGGTCGGTGTAGATTGATTAAGCGCCCGTTGGGCGACAAGGAAAGGGGGTGTCGAACAGTGGAGAGATAAAATCGTCAAGTGTCGTCAAACTTCCATGATTTTATACAGGTCGTCAAAGGCCCAAGCCAGAATAGGTTCTAACGAGTGTTGGGAATGGAACGTTCAATGCCCGGTTGGCACTTTCATTGAACTGATACGTTACGCTCGAGAGCGTGTCGAGGCCATCGGCGTGCTGGTAGCAGAAGCTGGGTGGGAGTGAGAATGGTGCGCTCGGCCCTTCTTTGATGTATGATGCAAGGTTCCGACATCATGCTTGCCTGCGCTCCATGTTAGTCTCCTCGAACACTTCCTTTTAAAAGGTACCACATTCGCCCAACTTACCATCGCAGCATGCCCGGACATTCTCCAGACGATGGGCCTCCCTATCCTGCCTCTCAATTATCTCGCGAAGATCTTCCGCGCTGTCGTGAACCTCGCTGGCCTCGTATATGCTCGCATTCTGGTTGCCAGGGCCTCGACCACGAAGGCTCGAAATGGTATCGGACAGGCGGGGTGCGCTGCTTTTCCAGTAGCCACTCAATTTGCTCAAAGTCCCCGTGGATGTCTTTGTTGATGTCGTTGATTGCCTATGCGTGGATGGAGTCAAAGTCGGGATGTTCATGGACACGCCGAGAGCGGGCGACTCGTTGCGCGACCCACGCGAGTTGTACGACGAAAGCGAGGCAGGCGCGTGCGGACGGGTACCAATGTTCCTTCGCTGCCCGTTCTGAGGATTAAACTCCTCAACGTCTTCTCGAGTGATGTTCTGGACGGCCTCGTCGACCTCGGGTTGATCCTGTTGATCGGTTCGGAGCAGCAGATAAGAGAGCGCGTTGAACCAGGTCTCATGTCGCTGACCCGTGGTGCAAGTGAACTTGATGGTTCGGCCGGGCGAGATAATGACCAGGCTCTTTCGGTGCAACCCAGGGGGCATGGGGTTGTCGTCGGTCACGACTCTCACCGCCTCGATAGGAACACTCTTGGCTCTGAGTTCCGTGCGGCCGGCCGTGGACGGATCTCGATCGCTCCAGTTCAGCGTCCGAGTGTAGGGATGGACCCAGAAGTAGCGCCTGTGCCGGTTCTCGGACATCTCACCGCGGATAGTCTTCCGCGTGTACTTCCACAGGAACTCGCCAATCATGGTTTGCGTGATTGCTTGAATCATGCGAGGATCCGTATTTGGGCTAAAACCTGTCGGGTCCATGCCTATCTCACCAGGCCTAATATTGAATCGCGTGTCGAGCTCAGAAGCGAAAGAGGACACGGAGGACTGTCTGGATCGTGCTGTGAGTCTGGTGGGCGACTGGATACCAGCCTGTCCTGTAACAGCGCCGGCATGAATCACACGCGGAGTCGGAGTGCCACGGCCGGAGGTCGCTGACGGTGGTCTTTGCATACTTGGCGTATGTGGCCGTTGCTTCATGGCCGACGCTGGCAACAAGGGGGGTCCCATTGTGCCAGGGTGACCGCGAGACGAGCCTGAGCGCGCTGCGTCGATGAGCTGGCGGTGGTTTGACGGGAGGGGCGGCGCTTCTTGAATCGATGCCTTGCCGCTGGCAGCACTGCCAGGTCTGAACGGAGGCACCGCCTCGAGAGTGCCATCATCGATTGCGTTCCAGCGACCAAGGCTGTCGAAGCTTTCCTGTGACCTAAACACCCGGACTGTCCCAGTCGTATCCGGGCTCCCCACAGAGTCAATAGACGCCTGCTTGGCGTGTCTACTTGCTTCCTGTGGGCCACCCAAGAGCAGCTTGTCTATCGCACCAGCCGTTAAGGCCGTCTGTGCACCCTGATCGCTAGTCATAACGGGCGATCTCCGCGAGGATCGACTGGCTGAGTTGCTTGAGATCTCCTTAAACGGCCGTTGAGACTCAGGCGTTGTGCTAACCTCAGGCACCTCTCTTGGCGACTGGCGCGTATCATCCTCGGCAATCAGGGGAGAGTTGTTATTGTTTTTGCGCCCACCAATACCCCTGTACATTTTGGCGCTTGGAGGTGTCTTCGGCATTCCAGTCTCGGTGAAGTGACAAGCCTCATCTCGAGGTAGAATGAAGCCATCTCGTCGGGGGCCGCGTGGCGATAAGGGACGTGTCTCAATCGCTTCGATGCTAGAGAAGCCAAAGCTAGGCAAGGCTGGCAGTATCGGCGGAGTCCGCACCGGTTCGACGTGCTCAGAGGATATGGCCGAAAGAGCCAGGGCAGGCTGGGCCGGAGGTGGCTCCATGACCGGATGCATGTGCTCTGCCACGATTGACGACAATGTCAAGGTAGGAGGCGGGGGTTGAGGCTCGGACACTGGTTCAACATGCTCTGTCGCGATGCCCGAGAAAGAGAGCGGCGCCTGGACAGGAACTGCGATGGGCTCCTCCCGTGGCTGAAGCTCCAACGCATGGATGGCCGACAAGGCGAGAGGCGGCGCTATGTTGACGACTTCCGGCTCGCTAATGGGCTCAACATTTTCCGCCATGATTGAAGATATGCTGAGAACAGGTGGTTGCGGCGCTGGAGGAGGTGGGAGCACCACGGGTTCCGGTTCGGCCCTCGGTTCTACTACTTCAGCGGTGATGGTCGTGAATGCAAGAGAAGGCGGCGAAACAGCAATCGGTTCAACAGCCTCTGTGAGCAATGGTGCCATTGTCAGCGCAGGGGGTGGGGATTCAGGCTCTGCCACGGGGTACAGTCCTTGAGCAACGATAGTTGACAGCGACAGAACCGGTGCCGGGACCTCCGGTTCAGCTTGTGGCTGAACCTGCTGCATCGCAAGCGAGGACATGCGAAGAGACGGCGGGGTAGGAAGTATGACAGGCTCCTCGCGCGGCTCGACAGCTTCGGAGTGAATGGTGGAGAGCCCAAGGGCGGGCGGTGTCGGCGGCATTTGCGGCGGCGACGTAGGGGGCACGGGGAACTGTGCAAGCTTTTCGGCAATGTCCTGTTCGTATTGCGCCCCAGCATCGCTGTAGGAAATGGTAGATAATGGCCTGGAGAAGTCGTTGTCCAGGTCACGGTTGTTGCCCCAAGCCCCAGAAGCCCGACTAGGCGGCGCGTTGATGACAGACTGAACGGACACGGGGCGCTGCAGCGCCTCCGTGAAGATCTCGCTGGTGATTCGAACAGGATCTGTCATTACACCACTGTCCACCATGATGACCTTCGGCAGCTCAGGCACAGCCGGCGCGGGCGACAACGTGCGCCGAATGGAGCCCGGTGTACCCGATCGAGCACTGCGACGAGTCATGGGTGTTCCGACAAGAGAATCGTCATCGCTTCCCCCAAAGTCTTGCAGTTCTGCGAAGAGGCTCTGGCCAGGCTGAGCGGCAGCCCCCATGCTGGCGAAGCTTGCAGGGCTACTCCGAAGGTTAGGCTCCTCGCTAGTCTGTCTGGAGCTTCGAGAAAGAGATCCGTGAGTCAAACGGATGCGGCTCCTCTGTGATGAGAGCCTCGTTGTCGGCGTCTTGATTTCTGCGACATCATCCTCATCGGCCGACGTTGATGCTGTGCTGTGGAACGAGTTCCGGTTGTTATGACGAACGAGACCAGCTGGCAAGCTTGGCGGGCGTCTCATCCGGCCAAATCCTCGGCTTGGGCTTTCTGTCTCGGTCGCCGCATCGTCATCGCTGTCCGAGAACGCTTCATTCCCAGTCTGGAAATCCTCAGTTTCGGTAGCCCGTTCGTTTGCAGTCTCAAAGGCAGACTCGCTCGCCTCATTAGCCGTCTCGAAGTGATCGCTTGTGTCCGTGCGACTGGCAGTAGGCCGGCCATGGCTTGGACCAGTCGACGCCGAAGGTCCGCCGCCAGGAGACACTTCCGGGTTGTCCTCCCACTCGGGATCGTCCGAGACAATTTCCTGGCGGCTGGACCGGAAGCTGCCGAGAAGGCGATTTGACTTCTTGAACTCCTTGGAGTCCACCTTGCGACTCCTGCGCGACCCGGCAGCATTTCCAGAATCATTCCGTGCCTTTTCAAGATCGTCGCGGAGATCCTGGATGATGCGGCGGAGTTCAAGCTTCTCAGTCTTCTCGCGATGCAGTTGGCTCCGCTGATTCTGTATCGTTCGTTGCGCATGCTGCAGCGAAGTTTTCATTGTCTCTGTCTCGAGCATGGCGTGTCTTGGCGTGCCCTTGATGGGGGACGGAGGAGGCGAGTGCTCAGGGGTGATATTATCGGCGGCGGTGTCGAACTCCTCGTCGCTCAATCCCGAAGCCGGTTCTCGCTCCGCAGCCCTTCCTCGTTGAAGGGAGAAAGCCTTGGCGAGCTCCTGGTTCTGATTCATTAGGTCGTCGATCTTGCGCTGCATTGCGGAGCGCTCGCCCTCAGCCATGACCATGTTGCGCTTTGCCGTGCCGAGCTCAATGTCATGGTGCTTGACGGCGGCCGCGTGCTCCTCAGCCAGTTTCGCGTGGGACGACTTGACCTCGTCGAGCTCTTTCTGAGCAGCGTTCTTCTCAGCGTTGGACAAGCCCAAAGCTTGTGTCAACTTCTTTTCGCGATCAGCCGCTTCCCGTTGCAGTGACGAGTGCTCTTGCAGACGTGTCTCCAGGTTCCAGTTCTCCTCTTTGTAGCGGTGCTCGCTCTCGTCTAGGGCCTTGAGACGCTGTTGCAGGCTCTCGGATTCGATCTCCAGCTTGGTCCTGTCTGTCTGCAGAGTCTTCACCTCCTCCTCGCGTTCTGACAGCAAGGTTTGCAAACTGCGCACTTGAGCGATGAGCGAGGTGCTGATCTCTGCGGCGAATTCTATGTCGTGTACGCGGTTTGAAGGCTGGTTTCTGAGCTTGCGATTCGGGACGCTGAGCTTCGTCGGCGAGCCAGTGGCGCGGCTTTCGAATTTGGAGGGACTGACAGACCGCTGTAGGTGAGACGTTAGCAAGATCTCGAGGTGCCAAAAAGTCAAGCTGGGCGATGCTCACCCTTCCGCTGCGCGGCTCTGGCACGAACGGAGAGCCTGGATTGGCCTCATTGCTAGGGATCCTCTGCTTGGGCAGGAAGACCCGGGCCGACTCCCGTGCCAGGTCATTAAACTCGCGTTCAATCTCGACGAGCTTTTTGCGCAGATCCGGATCGAGCTCGCCTTCTTTCTGCAGTTTCTCTACTTCTTGTAGGCGCTCTGCCAGCGCCTTACGCTGCGAGACAAGAGCTGTGCCTAGCTTGCCTGCTTCGTCGAGGCGCCGGTCCGTCTCGGCGAGATGAGCCTCGAGGGCGCGTTTCGCCTGCGTAGGAGACGACCCGGGTCCGGAAGCGAAGAGCTCATGGTCGAAGCTGGAGAATCGATGGTGAGCGGCGCCAGGTGCGTTGGCGACAAAAGGGTCCCCAGCGGCCTCTCCAGGAACAGGGAGAGAGGGGCGCTCCTCCGAGGCCAGCGACGAAGTCATCCTGACGAACTAGGTCCTCAGGCAAGACCGTCTGCAATGGCCACGAGGGCAACAGATTCCCAGCTTTGGTGCAGCACGCCGGCGGTCGGGAAGAGGAGGCGATGAATCGGTAGGGCGACGGTGGGTAGAAGCGTCGTCGTCTACGTCGCGCTCTCGAGGTCGAGCAGCCGATAAGGCGATCGGTTGCACCCCTTGCGTGGGGCCCTGGAGGCGGCTGCAGGGGGAAGCAGAAAGGCGAGCCGACCTGAGGAAGCGCGGGCCCTCGTGCAGGACAAGTGAAGAAGAAGAAGAATGTGCCCACCGCAGCGCGATGAAAAGGAACCGCTGCTGGCGACGCGGGCAAAAAGAACCGGCCAGGAAAAGAAAGAATCCAGCTAAAGTCGCGAAGGAAACGAAGGTGCCTGGATCGCGCCGTCGACGGCGGGCAGGCGTGTCGCGCGGAGGGAGAAAAGGCGGGCCACAGGGGCACTGAGCGAGTGAGTGGTTGGTGGCGGGATGTCTGAGTACGGCGGGCGGGCAGGCGTCGACACGCTGTTTGGATTGGAATGATCTACCTTAGTACCTTGGGGAGCTTAGTTGACGCGACGGTCGATTTGTTGACCATCAGCCACCAAGCCAAGGTTTCCCAGTCCCGATTGGCGCCCGCTGCCTTACGTCGGTGGCCGTTGAGCAGAGGAGAAAATAAACCCGACCTGCCCTGGGCAACTGTTTTTGTTTGGTGGCTTGCTCTGGCGGCCGCCCCAGAACGCGCTTCCTCGGCTGTGTTATTACCGCAGATGCGGGACACGCAGCTCCGTACCTGAAATGCAGCGCAGGTGCCTGAAGAAGACAATGGCAGGGAGGGTACGTATTGAAGAGACACGAGAGAAACAAGAAAACTCGACGGACTCGAGACGGGAGTCCGTGACACAACCGCCAAAGGAGGCGGGGGGGGCCGTCGTGGAGGTCGTCACCGCCAATCGCAGGTATGCGGATTCAGAGCGTTGGACTTGTAGGCGGCGGCGAGACACGTCGAGCGAGGCAACGAGTGGCAGAAGCGTTCAAAGAGCGGCGCAAGACGATAGCACACAAAACAAAGCGCAGGCGCGCGCGTGGCTGCAGAGGGCGATCTCGTCGGGCGGCGGTGGCTGCAGGCCAGCCAGCGGGTGCGAGGCGAGGCGCGGGGACAAAGTACGTACGCCCCAAGCAACTCAAATTATTAGTAGGCGGGAACCCAAAGGAAAGGACGGCCAGCAGCAGCGCGAGAGTCCAGACGTGCTGTGGCCCGTTGGTCGAACGAAGGAGGGGGGGAATGGCCGGGCGAGAAGTAGAGGCGCGGACTCAAGAGAGGGAGGCAGGAATGACGGAAATTTTGTACATTTTGACCACGGCCCATTCACCCACCCCTTGTTGATGGGTTTGACGTGCGGTGGCCCTGGTCTTTCTTGGTGGAGCGTTCAACGCGGCCGGTGAACAACGGCCTTGCGCGCTCCACCGTTCATCAAAAGACGGCAGTCACCTGGGAATTCTGCGTGCTAAGTACAACATTGTTGATATAAGTATCACGCTGTAGTGCCTCGCCAAAACCCGCCTCTCCGTCGAGTGCGTTGCACGATGCTGTGTCTGTGTGTGCATCGTGCACTCCTCTCTGCCTGTCAACCGCAGCCCGCCCTGGCGGTGGCCCAGCAGCAGCAGCAGGTCTCGCCAACGCTAATAAGATCGTGACTCGGCCCTGCGAGTCGTGATTGTTATTGGCATATGGGGGGCAACCCCAACCAACGCTGCTGGGGCCGTGGCTTGGTCGTCTCTGGCCTGAATCTGGCCCCGCGCACTGTCTGAAGTGCCCTTTCCGCGTGCCCTTTGCTGATGCGAGAAATGAGGTGTCCTATCTGCACATCATCATCATCGCAGCCTGGTGGGCTCGGTACGAGCACGGCAATGTGCGCCACGCTCCACCATCTATCAGGTCATGTCTATCCGTGCCGTCCACGGACAGAGCCGCGGCGTAGTTGGGCACATGGCTGTGACGAGCGACAACCTCATTGACGCCTCGGTATGGTATTTGTACAGACTACAAGATGCGGGCATTGCCTCACCAATCGATAGAACACGATGCCGCTGTCGGCGACTATGAATAGACAGTGCTTCGTACGTAGACACAACCCAGGCCAAAAGTCAGTGCGCATCGCCCCGCGAGCCACAAGCAAACTGGAGCGACCTGGGCAAAGTACATAAAAGTAAGCGTCCTTTCATTTCCGCGAAGGGGAGCACAACAAGCATAATCAGGGTCCACAACCAATCACATGAAACGGCTGGCCACTGTTGTTTATTATGCGCTGGACGCAACCGAGTCCTACCAGAGTGACTGAGCGTCCTTTTCTGCTCCCTCAAAGTCGGTCCGCTGGAAGCCAAACAATGTTTTTAGCTGACAGCGCGTCTGACTTGCCTCGTCCTCTTTGTCGTCGGCATAATGAAACAACCCGATGAAGTCTCAGTTGCATGTCTCGATGCTTCGCTCCCAAGCGGCGGAAGTGGGCAAGCAACCAACACGGCCAATGTTCCGGCCGATCTAGCACAGAATAAGTACGTGCGTATACGTATAAAGTATCTAACTGCTTGCACAACGGGGGAAACTACCCACCCAGGATAGGCACATGATTTGCATTACCTACCCTACGTACGAAGTAAACATGGACGGAATATCAGGTGCAGGAAGCTCGTCCACTGTGGCCCGCGAACTGAAAGACGCAAAGGACTGCTGTAGATTTGGCTGACAAGGTTGCGACTTGCCTGGCGTGCCAGGACGAGTTACTCGGCAAGAAATACACCTGATAAGCTCGTGGCCAGCGCATCCTGCGCTGAATAAGTTGTGTTTACTATCCAAATGTGGCGCGTCACGTCTAGCAGATCCACAGCACCGTCGGAGGGAGCTAAACATCCCTCCACATTCCGTGAGTGCCAAAAGAGTGCCGACCGAAGGTGCTGGGTCCACACATTAGTCATCATTCCAGAAACCTTCGCCCCACATCACCTGCTACAGCCCAGCCTGCGAGTGAGTGACCTTCCGAGCAACAAACTCGCCACAAGCATCACTGTCGCTTGCTCGGACAGATCGCAGTGCAGCCATGGTAGACGCGGACGTGCCGCAGACAGAGGTTGCACCTGTGGCGGTCTTCAAGAAAAGGGGCGCCAAAGGCAAGGCCAACCTGAGGAAACGACCCGCAACGCCACCTCCCGCCGAAAGCGACAGCGACAACGACGACTACTCATCTTCCGAAGATGAGGCTGGGCAACGAGTGAAGCGGCGCAGAAAGAACGCGGCAGTCACAGTCACGTCGAAGAGCGGTACTGGCAGTAATAGGGACCTGGTGGCGGCCAAGTTCACGGCAGACCGAAGCGCCCCGATCACGAGCGCAAACGATGCGACCAAACAGAGCAACTGGTACGACGAGGATGCCGCCGATGCCATGTCGGCGAAAAACCTGCTCGGCTCGACGCGCTCTCTAGCGCAAGGGGGGCAAGAGCCTGACGGCACCTACAAGGGCCTTGCGAACCAAACATCCTTCATACAAAAGAACCCGGACGCGCCGCAAAGAAAAGTAGGCCCCATCAAGGCGCCGACTAACATTCGAACAATTACCGTCACGGACTTCGCACCAGATGTTTGTAAGGATTACAAGCAAACCGGTTTCTGTGGATTCGGTGATAACTGGTATGTCTCGCACGAAACTGTACTTCCAGCATCGCAGTGCCTCTTGAAACTGTGACTAACACGAGTCCCTCAAACAGCAAGTTCCTCCACAGCAGAGAAGATTACAAGCAAGGCTGGCAGCTTGATAAAGAGTGGGAGAATGTGACCAAGGGCAAGAAGAATCTGGGAGGGACAGTGGTGGCCAATGCCAACCGCGAGCTAGCCATGGACGACGAGGAGGAGGAGGAGGCGATGCTCGAGAACATACCCTTCGTCTGCATCATCTGCAAGGACGCATACAAGGAGCCGGTGGTGACGAGATGTGGACACTACTTTTGCGAGGCCTGTGCCCTCAAGAGATATAGGCGAGACCCGACGTGTGCTGCTTGCGGGGCGGGCACCAACGGGGTGTTCAACGGAGCCAAGAGACTCAAGAGGCTTCTCGAGAGAAAACGAGAGCGTGCGGCGAAGAGGAGACAGGAGGCGATAGAAGCCGGCGAAGAGGTCAGTGACGAGGACGAGGAGGACGAGGCTTGAAAGCCTGCTCGCATGGGAGGGCGTGGGAGCTCCTTGGTGAATAAGGAATTGATGTCATAGCATAACGAGGCGTTTGTGTTTGCCAGAGTTTTCGCATTTTCGCGGGTTTGATCAGAGGCGACTGGCCTCACAGCGTGGTCATCTACAGCCCCAAATGTGCAGACTGTGAGTGATGCAACCTAGTATACTGTAAATATCGGCATGAATTCATGTCAGCCAGAGATGTGCTAGTAGAGGTAGCACGTAAACCTACAAACAACCGTCTAGCATTGTTAGGGAGCAGCCCGCTGATGATTCCACTCTTCGCAATTCGAAGCTCTACCTACCTATCACTGCAAGCGTCACTGGATGGAAGCTGCCACTGCCTCCGGCGGGGGCGGGGACAGGGGACCGTCAGAACTGTGTCGCCATGGAACCCCGCCATAGCAGCAGGTGGCACGGACCCGACGCCAATCACTGCGCCCAAGGTCCCCACCCTCCCCACCATGTGATCGCCTCAACCGCCGCCTCTGGTGCCTGGCTGCTCGTCATGCACCTCCATCATCAGGCGGCCTGGCATAGAGTCACGACACAAACCTGCTCCTCATCCTGCCCCCCCCCGGTCCCGTCATCGCCCTGTCCACCCATAACTTGACCTTGCAATTTTCTCTTCCAGTTTTTAAAACGATACCGCTCTGGCCAACCGAGACACATCTTCTTCATACTAGCTCCCGGCGAGCCTGGCCTTGAGAGTGAGCCAGCACCGGCCCCGTCGCCATGAATTACATCAAGTCGACAGTCAACACGCTTCGCGACCGGTACACGCCGGTGACGCACACCTCGACCTTCCGAAATACCGGCCAGATCACGCCAGAGGAGTTCCTCGCCGCGGGCGACTACCTCGTGTACAAGTTCCCGACCTGGTCGTGGGGCGATGCCGATGACGAGAGTCGCCGCGTCAGCTACCTCCCTCCGGGCAAGCAATATCTCGTTACGAGGAACGTGCCATGCCATCGTCGCCTGAATGATGACTTTGCCGGCGACGCTGGACACGAGGAGGCGCTGGTCAACGACGGCGACGACTTCAAGCGCGGCGAGGGAGCCGCTGATGACGAAGACGGGTGGCTGAGGACAGGCGGCCTGGCGAGCTCGCAGCCCTTGAAGGCAAGAGACGTCCGCGCGGTAGACGATGCGGGCAACGTGACGGAATCTACTGATTTGGATGATGACATCCCCGACATGGAAGACGAGGACGACGACGAGGCCATCATCCGCGACGTCGGATTGGACTCCGACACCAGGCAAGTTCCCTTGCGTACCCCCACCCCCCGGACGAGACAGCCGTGCTAATAATGCGCTCGATACAGTGGCCGCCGCACGTATACGCTCTACATCATGTACACGCCGTACTACCGAACCCCGCGCCTGTACCTGTCCGGCTACCTGCCCAACGGCCAGCCGCTGCCCCCGCAGAGCATGATGGACGACATCGTGGGCGACTACAAGGACAAGACGGTCACGCTCGAGGACTTTCCCTTCTTCGCCAACAACATCAAGATGGCGAGCGTCCATCCCTGCAAGCACGCCTCCGTCATGAAGACGCTCCTCGACCGCGCCGACGGTGCCCTCCGTATCCGCCGCGAGAAGCTCCGCGCCGGGAAGACGGTGGGCACGGACCCCGGCATGGAAGGCCTCGTCGACGAGTTGGGCAAGCTGGACGTCAGGAGCGCCCAGGAGGCTGCCGACAAGGACGAGTGGGAGGAGGTGCAGGGCGTTGACGCTGACGAGCAAGAGGTCGCGATTCGCGTTGACCAGTACCTGGTCGTCTTCCTCAAGGTATGTCGCTTGCCGCCCATCTCGCCATTCCGCAGCTGCTGATACGTGCTTGATAAGTTCATGGCGAGCGTCACACCCGGCATCGAACACGACTTCACGATGGGCGTATGAGAACTGGCCGCCACCTCCCGGAAGCGCGCCTCTCCCCCCCCCCCCTCTTCTTCATCCATGTCTTGAATGCAGCGGGTCGCCGGCGTTTGTGATTTTTTTGCGTGCGCGCGCGCGCGTGTTTGTGTGTGTAATTTCAGAGTAGTGCGCATCGACACATAAAGACTTTTGCTCCATGATAGATGAGTAGGTTACAGAATGTCAAAACGGCCGTAGCGAGTCCCCCGGGTTTTACGGCCTCTGGTGTGAGTTTCTACCGCAGCAGTTCTGCAAAAGATATAAATATATATATACCAGCCAGGTCCTTCCGAAGAACGGAATGAACGGCGTGTTACTTGCTCGTATATACATACCCGCAGCGGACGACGAAGACGGCCCGGTGATGGGGAAAGACTCGTCGCGCGACCCGTGTCAACGCGGCAGATGGGTCGACGAGGGCTTCTCCATGGTTCACGTTGGGAAAGGACACGTGCTGCACCGTAGCTAGACGGGACAGGTCTCAAGTTGCCAGGCTTCAACCTGGTGACTCCTCAAATGCGTATCGCGGCAGGACGTCCATCGCCCCTTATGAGCCTCGGCGCATGAGAATCACGAGCGAGCATACTTCACCATCTTCTACCGATTATTGTTCATCACGCAGAGAGGGGTCGGTCACCCAACGATAAAGACGCGTACGTGCCCATGAGTGATCTATGAGTAATGTTCTTGTATTCCAAGACGTGGTAGTAGGTGGTATCAGAAAAAAAAAGAAGAAGAAAAAGGCGTCGCTTCGTATCTAATGCATGAAGGCTCCTCCCAGATGCTAATAATGTCTGATGATGCAAGGGGAAAAAAGGACCAGAGCCAGGGCGCGGCGTGCCTTGGCAGAGGCGGCGCGTGGTATCGATCGCTCTCCAGCGTCTGTCTGCCAGCCTAGCTCCAAGAAAATAGTCGTTGAACAAAGGGAAGAATAGTAGAAGTAGACCCCTCCTCGTGCTGGGTAGGTAGGTGACCACACCATGGGTCCACCGCCGCTGCCGCCCAACACAACTTCGCCACTACCGAGCCGCTGCGGCTCTCATGAAGAGCCAAAGGGCTTGCCAAAATTGCTGGTGCTCTTGAACTTGAGGGGTACCTCGGGCTCGAGGTTTTGGCCATCCTCCGTGTCGTCTTCTCCATCAAAACCACCGACAGCCTGAACAGCATGCGGGACATCGCCACCGGTCTGGGCTACTTGCGTCGATCTCTGCTCCGAGAGGTCAGAAACCTCGAACAGTCCAGTGGGTGCGTCTTCGTCCTCGTCCTCTGACTGGAGAACACTTGGTAAAGCATGCTGCCCGCGGCTGACAGATTCCAGCTTTTTGTTAAGTTGCTCGAAGAACAGGTCGTCCTGTGCCGGCAGATTCTTCAACATGAGGGGCCCTTTGAGAGGCATGTCATCACTCGGTTGTAGATGACCATCGGTATCGGCTTCGGCTTCGTCACCCTCAGTGTTGTGATGCGGCTGGCGAGGCGCCTTGTTCAAGCCCGGATCGTCGGTGTGGAGACGGGCGCTGACGTCGTCGGCCTGCTGTGCTGCTACACCAGACTCCGCCGACGGTGTCCCGCCACGACTTTGCTCAGTGGTGGATCGCCCCCCTGTCGCTGTCATAGTAGGAAGCAGGGACAAAGAGTGATTAGGCGTGTGACCGGCGTGCATTGTCAAACGTCGTGACTCTTCGGCGGCTAGGACTTGCATCGTTTGGTCTCTGGCGGTGGTGCGATTCAACCGAGGAGTTCTACCTCGATCGATGGACAGATTATGTGGAGACCACCGCCTAGTGCGTGAATCCCGTCTCCTGGACATCGCCTCGCGGCTCTGGCCAAGCCTACGAGTAGAAGGGCTCGGCTGGAGTTGGACTCTTGGCGGTGAAAATGTGGCACGCTTGAGCGCATTCGCTTTGATGGGTATGCCCTCGAGTTTGGGGTCAATCTCGTGGACGTCAATGACCGTGAGAAGCTTGTCCTCAGGGGAGGGTGATGCAAGGAAATCCTTCTCCGGGGATTTCTGCGGTAGAATCCGGGGGTCGAGTGCAGCGACCTGCATAGGTACCGGATGTCCGATAGGGGATGTGCGAGCACTGCCCTGGCTGAGAAAATGAGGTCTTCTTGATGCTCCATCGAGGCCCGGGGGTAATGACAAGATATCTGCTCTCGAGCTGGCGCTCTGAAGAGATGGGTTTGGCGACAGGATAGACGTCGAGGGGTCCGATGACGACGTCGAATCACCCGCGATACCTTCCACCATGTTGCGAGGCTGGCCCACAGCCTGTCGGGGGCCACGGTCCAGGGCCTCGCGGGCCGACTGGGCTGACCTGAACGCTGCATTCTCCTCCTGCAGGACAAGAACCTGGGCGCGGAGGGCGTCCAACTGCTGCTCCATAGAATCCTTCTCGTTGGACCACTGTTGGCGGGCGTTGTCCATGGCTGCTTGTAGACGCACGAGGTTGGCATCGGCTTGTTGCCTTTCGGGTTCCAGCCGCTCGCGGTCGGCCATCCAAGCCTGGATGAGAAATGAAAGCTGCTGTCGGAGCAAATGGATGGCGTCAAGAAGCTCGTGCTGGGGTGCTGTAGCATCGGTGGAGACGGACCGCTGTAATGGAGGCAGAGGCGGAGAAAGGGGCGAAGGTCCGGTCCCGACGCTCGGTACCGAGTTTACCAAAGGCAGCCAGGGCAATATGCTTCCCGAGTGACCAGGGTAGGGAGGGGTGGAGTTGTCGTGTAAGCCCTGAACGTTGAGGCCTAGGCCCAAAGACGTCAAAGTATGCAAAGAGCTTTCCGCTCTAGCTGTGCCCGAAACGTTTGTATTCGAGGGACCAAAGTTGGGGTTATGCGATGGTACGTTGTCTGCACCGCTGAATTGACTTCGCTGCAAGGCAACCCCACGGCCCAACTCGGCGGGGGCACGAGAATACAACGTAGAATGCCCGTCGGGAACGAATTTCTGTGTCGCAGCGCCTAGTGTGTCGCCGGGCGTGGAAGTATTCTCCGAAGATGACCAGCCGGTGGCGCTCAGAGGCGAAAAACCTCTGTCTAGACGCGGTGAAGCCGTGATTGTGTCATTGCGCATCTCAGGGATGGCGCCTGCCACCGAAGAGGCTGCGGACATGCTGCCGGAATCGGGGGATTGCTGCTTCCCGCCGACATGACCAAAAGCTGAGCATCCCAGGCCTGGACTAGCGGTCAAGCTGAGCGTGGTCTCTGAGTGATTGGGTGACGCAGGCGCAAGGGTGTCGCCAATCGCACCGGACGGCAGGAAGCTGTCAGAGACCATGTCGCCTCGGTGCGAAAGGGGTAGGCCGGGGCAAGTCTATGTCCTCTCCCGAGTGGGAGGACACATGAACTGACTGCGAAACAAAGCAGCCGTGGTGTCGCGATCGAGGTGACGGATGTGAGATGACGAAAAACGTGTCGAGTCCGGGATAATGCCGCCTCAAAGACTTTAGGTCATGGGCATGTGGCAACGGGGTGGCCAAATGACAAGTTGGAGGAGGTATAGACTTTGCATGCAGGCAAGGTAGCCTCTCAGTTCTCTCAACACCAACTCCTTGATGTCGCATTACCCCGATGGATGTCTCCTTTCGAGTCGTCGCGTCGGCCTATCGGAGAGCTGAATCGATGAGCCGTGCGTCGGTCGCGGAGGGGCAGTGAAAAGGGGCCAGGACTCGCGGCCAGGTTGTGCTGCGCAGGACAAGCCGCAGCCGGCGCGGCAGACAAGTAGGGACTGATGGCCGCTGAGGGTTCAGCTGCGTTTCTGAGTAGCGAGCATGAAGTTGTGCGACGTCGGGTACCGGCGCAATATGGCTGGACCAGGCGTCCGTGGCGGCGAGGCGGCGGTATATACTGGAAGCAGGTCGACAGGTCGGCGCGGACGAGTCGCAGGTTGCATGTACGTGATGGCACGGTAAGGGGCTTAGTAGAGCATATATTGGCCGGCCTCGCTGGGATTCGTTCGATGGCACGTGCGGGTGGCGTGCATTTGTCCGTCCTCGTAAATCGGCGCCCTCGTCGTTGCAGTCTGGGGCGGCCCTCGGGGAGATCTTGGTTCGACAGCCCGTGCGGGAGGGAGACAGAGAGAGAGAGAGAGAGAGAGATTGCGACAAGGACAGGTTCCTCCAATCGCCGTGAAGCCGGAGCTGACTGACGGTGAGCCGACGGCCGGTGAAAATCGACAGTCGGTCGTTGTCGTCGTCGTCGTCGGGGCTCGCAGACTGGTGGAATGTTATGCACTGGCGACGGTCGAAGATGCGGTGTCGTGGTATTGGAGAATGTGGAGAAGGAAATCGAGGCACGGAACGAGAAGATGAGTTATTAGCAGTTACCGTCGTCACTTGTTGAGTAAGGTAGAAGCCGAGGAAACCCAGCAGGCGGGCGGGCGGTACCAATCGAAGGGTTCACTCAGTCAGGGTCCAGCTCGGCTAGCGCCCCTGGCCCACAAGGTACCCGATACATCGGGCATGTATCCCGGTCGCCTGCCAGCATGACGCGCTGAAAAGGACGCACTCCGCCCGATGACCGCCTCGTCCGCAACCCCGTGGGCTCGCGGCATCGCGGAGTTTTGGGGGCCAACAGGTGCCGCCTCAAAGTACTGGGTACCTGCAGAGTTGGGGCTCCCGTCAGGCCCTCCCCCTCCCTCGTCGCATCCCTTTTGGACGCGGTACCTTTAGTAGTTGTTACGGCCCAACTTGAAGCGCCACGATGAGGAAAAAAAAAAAGGGACCACGGCGTACTGATCGGCTGCCGCTCCCGACATTCAGGCACGGGGCACCGAGATATGATTCCAGAGGCTGGAGCTGGGAGTTCCGCGCATGAGCAAAGAAAATCGCTCTGCTCCGCTGCTGATGAGGTAGGTTAGCAAAGGCGGCAGCCACCGGTCATCCGACTGACTTGACTGCCTGACCATGCCATCCCACACATCCCGCCCCTTATTACAACTTCTTTGGTCACTTACGTATCGTATCCCAAGTTGGCGGTGGGTGGGACGGTGGCTGGCAGTGAGAGCGACGCCATGCCAACTAATTCGACACACAGACGGACGGACGGGGCGGGACGGGGCGGCCGGGACGCTTCCCGCATGGCCCAGCCAGCCAGCCATCCATCCCATCCCCCCGGGAAGCGAAGCAGACAGACGCCGACCTCGATGATGTTCTGCTTGATTGGGAGACATGGGCATGCTTCAGCTGCTCTCTGTCGCTCACCCAGCGTCTGCGGCTGGCTTTCGAGACCTGCATTAGTGGCTGCAAGCCGTCTTTTCCTCTCGCCCGTCAGATCGCCACTTTGGGAAAAGCAAAAACGCCCTCCCTCCTCCTTGTGCGTTGTTCTGGCGCTCCAACGAGTAGGCTTCAGTTCTTTACCAAGCGCGTCTGCGCATCATACTTGCCGACGAACCAGGCAAGCAACTGCGATGCCCGCTCCCAAGTCCGGGCCCGAGGCGAATGACGATTCTTCTCCATTGTGGTAGAATACAGCCGCGCGGCTTAGGGACGAGTCTTCCCATAGCTCTTGCAAATGTTTGTTCCAGCTTTGTAGTCGTGCTGCTAACGTCAAGGCTCGGGATGATTGATGTCGGCTTTCGTACACGGGCCAACGCTTTGCGATCGGCTGGCGACGCGGATGAATACCAGATTGGTATTGCAGATGTGACAGCATCTTGAGCACGGGCCAGCGAAGGATATCTGCCACGCGGGGGTGTGGTATTGCCAGATCAAACTTGTCACGCGCGAACGCATACACCGAGAATGCGCTTTTAAGCGAAGATCGAGCAACCAGGCACAGCAGCATCATCCTCAGCGACACCGCAGAAGCCACCACCTGTTCGACGGTAGATAAGCCGAGTGAATGGACCGAGTCCAAGCCGTGATGCGGTCCAAACAGGGACAAGCCAGCAGTCTTGAGGAGCCTCACTGAGAGGTCCCTCTGGTGGGAGGAGGGCTCCTTACCCTTCGCTCCCTGAGCAGGCCAAGAAATCGATGCCGAACAAACTCTGCGATGATCCGGTGAAACAAGATGTTTCCATTTCTGCCATGCTTGTCTGAACCAGCTGACTTACTACCAAGTATAACGCCACAGACAAAGACACTGCCAGGATACTCGCATTCTTCCTAGTTGTATTCCCTCGTACGTACATGTACGTAGACTCGGAAGATTTCTCTCGTCGAATTTCGATCCTGTACGACGAGAAGCAAGCCGGCCCCCGAAATGGACTGAGCATTACTCGCCCCCAACGATGCAACGTGGGAGAGAGAGTTGAGTTGGAGGAGTAACAGACCATCAAGCATGAGGTTTGGCTCAGACCGAGGAAGACAAAATCAAGAACAAACGACAACCACAAGAGGATTGCGTGCCGGCCTGGTCGCATCCTGTTTGGACCGGTGCGTTGCTTCTTTGGGCTGTATGTCTCCCGATCGGGGTGCATGCAGGTTCACGGTGGCAGCTGAGCAGCCTTTGGGAACCCGTCTGCGCGGTACCTCGGGGCGGCACCCAGGCTGTGACCTTCTGCACGCCACCGGCGCTTGACCGGGAGGCTTCCGGGGGGGGGGGGGCTTGCACGGGACAGGTTGGGGGCCGTACGGTTCGCTGGCTGGTGATTGGGGTGTTTGAAGCTGACCGTCACGCTCCAGCTGACGGCCTTCTTGATCTGCCCGCCCGTTCGTGATGCGAGCGCGAGATTTGGGCTCGACAAAAGGCCGAGTCCGATGATGAGTGTGAGAATAGGCGTGCGAAGGCGAGGCTCATGCACTGACGATGCTGGGAGAAAGAAGCATAGGCTAATGCATGCTGCAGAGACGGGGCCCTGAAACCGCCCCTGGGGAGGTCGATGAACGACTCTCCACGTTGCCGAGCCGTCGATGAAGCGTCTCGTGATACCTCATCCTCGTGTTGTGCTTCGTTGATACATGTGCCAATTTGCTCCTTTATTGTGACTGCCGCCATGTCGCCCCCTGCGATCTCTTGATGCCCTCACTGTGACCGTCACGACCCCGTGTCTCCCGTACGTATCCCTCGTAGCCCTCGTTTTCTGCATTCTCGTGCTCACATAAAGACTTCTCTGACTCTTTAAAGCTCTTTATCACAGCACACAAGGTTAGGATGTCGTACCTGATGATGCGGGCCGGTCCTGACTGAGCCCATGGCTCTTGATGATCTCGAGTTCTGGAGGGAGTTGATGTCTGATACTGATGCTTCGTATGGCTGCTGTCCATGGTGTGATTCATTTATTCAAAACCCAACGTAGGATACGTAGGGCCCATCCCTGGCAATTTTTTTCTGTCACCGCGACGTGACCAGCCCGTGGGGGCGGTTCATCCCGGTGGCAGAAATGTAAGTAGAGGCGAGAGCGAGGGATTCTTTCTCTGTCGTTGGCGTGTACCTGGAGCCTCCCTCTATCTAACAAGGCTCGCAAATGTCAGCCAGGCATGGAGTCCTTGCAAGAGGCAGGGCCCGGCCGCATTATCTACTATATTCTACCTCTCTAACTGGCCATCGCCAGTCTACCGAGGCATTCGCCATGCTTCAAATGCCCCGTTTCCCGAGAGAGCGCCATCCCGGCTGCCCGATTCTGCCATCGTTCTGCCCCCGTGGAAGTGTTGCCCAATTGCAAGAGCACGGCGAGCACGTCTGTCTTTTTCTTTCTCGGTCCAGTGGATGGGCAGACGCCAGACATGTCATGGCAGAACGGAACCAACATGGGGGGCGAGCACCATCCACTGGCCCGTCGCCAAGGACGGTGGCGTGGCGGCGTCACTTTGCTTCCTCGTCAACGAGCTGCCCAACGGGCATCGCCATCCTGCGGCCACCCCCCTCGCACCGCCAAGCAGGAGCCCATCACTGCGGAGAGAGTGCAAAGTACTTTCCTTCACGCACATTGTATCTCCCAGGTACCCCGACCCCCGCCACCAAAAGCTCCCCCTCATCATTGTTACCCTGTCATCCTGTCATCCTGTCAGATCCCCCTCCTCCTTCCCGCACATCGACGACACCTGCCTGCCATCGGGTGTAGCCCATTCATTCGCCCTCTGAACAGCCCGCGGGCTCATCGTGTTGCACCAGGTCCCCGGCGCGCGCGCTGATCAACCCCAATAGTCTGACCCTGTCAACTGTCGTGCATCCGCTCTCGCCTGCATCATCGTGATGGATCGCGCCCCGTTGGTCCGTCCGCCGCCCGCACCTTCAGGCTTCCACGCCTCGGAAGCTTGGCTTTTTCGTTTTGTGGTCGGGCAAAAGTCTTGGCTCGACTGTTGGCCCAGCGTCTCCTCGGGCTTTGCATTTCCTGTCTCTCTTCTCCTCCTGCCAAAACTCTTCCGAGCATTCTAGAAAGCCCCTTCCCCGCAGCGCTCAAGCCATGTTGCCATGCCGCGTGACACCCCAGTCGGCTCATATCGCACAGCATGTCGATACTTGAAAGCAGCTTCCGTGGAGTTGTCCCTGTGCGAGCCTACATGTAGGTAGATGAGACGGCGGGGTTCCGGTACCACAGCGCCGCAAAGCAGCTAGGTCGTGGGCGTATATGAAGCATGTGGCTGGTCAAAGGAGCAAACTGTCCGCTCAGTTCCTCAGACGGATCGCGGGCCGTATGTGGTACGAATAACAGCGGCATCCTGGTATGAAGGTTCGTCGCGATCATGACTGCTGGCGTCGAGGCTTCCAAGTCCCCACGTAATGCCCCCAGGGACGGTGAGAGGCACGTCTGTATCCTTATTACGAGGTAATAACAGCGCAAGCTATCGTTCGTCCTGATGCGAGTCGTTGAACCGGTGTTGATGAACTTTGCCGCATGTCTCATCACACCTTGCGGTCCCTCTTCCCATTGAACACCACTCAGACATTCCCGTGGGGCCCCAAATCCTCCCCAAAACCTCTGGCAATTATAGAGCATGACCAGGCTGCTCTCGACTAAGTTGAAATATCGCTGCATCCTGCCCTATCAATAGAGGTTGGGAACTACTTATTCTCATGATCCCTCGACCCGATTCCTCAAGAAACCCGGATCCCCAGCCTCACCAAAGGCGGATTGAATGACACATTGCACAACCCAGCCGCCGTTTGCGAGGCCGTTTGCGGGCCACTACGTGATGGCTATTAGGGCATGTGCAATAGTTATGGCGTTGAAAGATGTCGGCCGCGACGACATTGCTGCTGCTGTATGACGCTTTTGCGAGGGCTCCCGCGGCCGTGGCCAAGTGGCCTTCAATTGGGCCCTTGGCCCATATCACGAGAGGCTTCATCGACGGCTCGGCTGAGGGGCGGTGCTGAATTTTGTGTCGACTCCGCGAATCAGCCGCCCCAGTTGACTTCCAAAGCACCACCGTATCTACTGCCTCTGCAGCGTGCATGGCAGCCTACTTCTTCTTCCTCCGTGGCATCATCGCTTTTTGCCTCTGCATGCCTCTGTTCATGCTTGTCATGTCCCGAGCCTGACTGACCCTCGGCGAGCCATGTGCCGGCAACAGTCTTGTTGAACGAGCGAACCACCCGCTGCAGCCAAGAAGCCAGAAACGTGATGGAGCATTCACTGGATCGGCTGATGTGGTGCATGCAAAGCCGCTGGATGTCTTGGCCCGTTTCGTCCCCGCTCCGGACAATCCACTGGCAGCCGGCGTTCTTTTCTTCAGTGGCCCTGGAGTTGGCCGCGATGCACCTTGCTCGAGGGGGAGAGCTTGATGAGACTGCGGCACTCGTGATGGAGACTACAGTTTTTTTGTGGTTGTTGTTTGTGTGGCATTGGCTTCGTCTTTGTAGGTAGAAGCCCTGGAAGATAATGCCCTCATCTCCTTGTCTAGGTAGTTATGTCGTACATGGACATGGGTGGGACAGTTGTAGACGACGGACGGCCTTGTTCTGCACCATCATGGCTCGCTTCCGAGGTCAAGGGATCCGTCTCATAAACGGAGCAGGGCTCACTCACTCATCTTGGCCCCTGTCCGCAACGGCGCCAACTCAACTCAAATGCTCACTGCCACATCAGTCATGCCCATGAAAGAAAAGAAACAAAGAATTAATTAATTAATTAATTCAGGCCCCAAGCTTCTGCAAAATGTAGCTCATAACCCCTCGCAAACCCCCACTCCCGACTTGTGATTGATCATTGGGAGTGCTCCCGCCTCGCCTCGTGCTTGGCGGGCCCCCCAAGCCCCCTCCCCCCCCCCGGGGGGCGCTTAACCCAATTTCGTAGGTCGACCCAGCAGCTCCAGCGGCCGAACCGTGTTTTTTATCTGATCATCTTATCTGATTATCAACTCCTCGCCATCTCACTCGCTGACGATGGCCCCTCCCCATGGCCCCCCCTCCTAAGAACCCCCCTCCCCCCCCTTGCTCGGCGGGGGATTTTCACGGGATTCTTGTCTCCTTCCGGCTTCCAACTACCGCTTCTCCGAGTGTTTCTCTCGTATGGCGCCTAGCCAAGAGGGGGGCACCCATGCCTGGTGCTGCGGCCATGAACCGACGCCGGTGCTGCTGCTGCCGCCTGGCGCTGATGCTGCAGCCGAATCTTTGTGGATCGGCGGGCATGACGAACGGCAACTGGGAGAATTTTTCCCCCTCCTCCCACACGCGCGCGCATGCCTCCAATTGAGGCATATATCTCGTCAATCATCATCGTCGTCGTCGTCGTCGTCGTCGACGATCCAGGCCGTGACGCCAGCTCCTGACCGAGTCTAGATTAGATCACTTTATACCTACGACGCGGCATACATCTAGAAAATTTGGGCGCGCGCGGCCGAGCGACAGCATCACGGTAGCCACGAGTCCAGTCTTTGTGGTGCCATGTTGGTCCACGACGTGTACATGGGCGCAAGGCAGGCTGTCGTCTCGTACGGCCTGTCGACGCTGCTCCTCGCCGTCACCGCGGCCGCCCTCTACTTTGGCCACTGGTTCTTCAAGCTCTTCCGGGCTCGCTCCTTTTACTGGGGCTTGGTATGTCGACCATGACGACGACTACGACGTTGGCCATAACCAACGCCGAGGTCCCCCCCCCCTCCCCCCTCAACCGGGGCTTAGTTTAGATGGCTAACAACGGACAAACATCATCTCACCCGCCCGCCTCACAGCCTCAACCGCCCAACCACACGTTTCGCTATGGCCACCTCATGCTCTTCCACGAGGTGGCTGCCAAGTTCCCGCCCAACACCCACCCGCAGCACATGTACACGTACATGGCGCAAAAGTACAACCTCCCCGGCATCTTCTACGTCGATTGCTGGCCGTATGCCGACCACCAGATGGTCATCACCGATCCCGACGCCGCCATGCAGATCCTCACCAAGAACCCCTATCCCAAACACCGGCAGATCGAAAAGTTCCTGCGCCCCTTTACGGGCAAGGACAGCATCGCCGCCTCCAACGGCGAGCGCTGGAAGATGAACCACAGAATGGTCGGCTCGGGCTTCACCCCTACCTACATTAAGCCCATGATGGGCATGATTGTCGACCACGTCCTCGTCTTTCATGACACGCTTCGACGGTTCGCCGAGTCGGGCGAGCCGTTCTCCATGGAGGAGGAGTCGGCCAAGGTCGTGTTCGACGTCATCGGCAAGATTGTATTCGGGTTCTCCCTCGAGGCGCAGCGCAATGGCTCCCCTCTCCTCCATGATCTGAGGGCCACCATTGACCCGGCGACGGCGATCCTGGACAACTCGTCGTGGAAGCCGTGGGCCAATCGCGACGCAAAGAAGAAGCTGAACGCGCTGAAAAAGCGTGTCTACGACACTCTGGCCAAGGAGATGAATGGGCGCCTACCGCTCCTCAAGGAAGACAAGGACACGACGAATCCGCGACGTGCCAAGAGCATCATGGACCGCATCGTGCTTGACAAGCTCCAAAGCGAACCTAACATGACGAGAATTGACCCCGCGTTTATCGAGATGGCGGTCACAAAGTGAGGCGCCCCATTGACCCCGATGTTTCCAGAATTCATGGGTCCGTTTTGCTGACTCTAGTCGCAACCAGTCTCAAGGCTCTTCTTCTCGGCGGTCATGGAACCACCACGGATACTTTTACCTTTGCGACAATGTTCCTGAGCCTACATCCAGACGTCGTCGAGCGGCTGCGCAAAGAGCACAATGAGCACTTTGCTCCTGACCTCGACACTACGGTGGAGCAACTCGTTGCCAAGCCCACCAAGACCAATGATCTAGAGTACACCAACGCGGTCATCAAGGAGACCCTGCGCTTCTTCCCGATCGGCTTCACGATCCGACAAGCTCCGCCTGGCGTCAAGTATCTGGACTGGAACGGGAAGCGCTGGCCGGTCAAGGACTGCATGATCATCCCCTGCGCGCACACGTCCCACATGGACCCGAAGCTGTGGAACGACCCCAAGACGTTTCGGCCGGATCGCTTCCTGGGCGAGGAAGGCGAGGAGATGCATCGCTTCGCGTGGCGGGCCTTTGAGCGCGGCCCGCGCGCCTGCATCGCTCAGGACCTGGCCATGGACGAGCTCCGCGTAATGCTGCTCCTGACCGTGCGGTGGTTCGACTTCGAGACCATTGTCGAGGGAACAAGCGAGAGGGTCATGTACATGGACCTGGACAAGCAAGTCGGCGACCTTGCCTTCCAGGAGGTTGGCATGGAGGCGCGGCCGCGGCGGAGCATGAAGATGAAGGTCCACCTGAAGGGCAAGAGACCTGTGCCGTCACCAAGTACAGATGAGAAAGAAGAAGCCGCAGAGTCGACATGAGCGCCTTCCATCGGAGTTGGCTCTCCGATAACAGGGCCACAGGGGTGCCCGGAAGCAGAAGCGTGAGGCGCGCAACGACAAATCAGGAGAAGCCATCATAGCAGGGACATCCTGGCATGAATGCCCTTGCTCAGGCACGTCGCACGACTGTTGACTCGACCACCATGAAGACAAAGGCAGCCGAGCAACATGGCAACGCCGCAACCATTTTTACCTCGATCCCCTTCGTGAGAGTGAACGTCCATGTTGAAAGCCGAAGCGCGAGCTACTCAGGGGTAGTAAGACTGCACGCCGCCGCTCAGCCTGCCTTAAACATCCACCATGACCGCGCCCACGTAAAGAATAAGGAGGGAGGAGCAATGCTGCTCCTCCCAGTGTCGGCTGTGAGGATGCCTCAGATATCCCCTGTTTGCAGACTGGTACATGTTAAGGCATCACTTTCAGCTCGTAGCTCAACCCGCCAACAGACAGGGTGCGACACTCCCAGTCCCCGACCCATCAGCGGACAGTCTTGTCTTTCTTCCCCAAGGCTATCAAATCCCAGCAAACACTCCGAGATGTCGCATGTCTCAGAGGCTGTCTCGGGATCTCGTGCTCGTAGTACATGTATGGGATATCGACCCCCGCGGAGCCCCCTTCTCCGCACTCGCTCAGTCGAACCACAGGCGGCACGCGCACATTGCAGTCTGGTGCTCGTGGACATGGAGGGGGAAGATCCCCGACGAGGTCCTGTAGCCGCCCGAATCGGTCCAGATCCTTTTTTGTTGGTGCGACTTGGGCGGCGAACAGCCAGCCCGAGAAGGGGCAAGGGGGGGGGGGGCGGACCACGCCGAGTTGGAGTGCGCCGTCCCTCTCTCGCTTGCGTCGGCCCGCTCAAGACCGCTCCCGGGGAGGGGGAAGGGTTTGGTTCTGGGAGAGAGATATAATACTACGCCACCCAAAGAACGAAGAGCGGCATAGAATACTGCTGCTGCTGCCGCCGCCGCATGCATGTGAGGGGGCGGCGCTGCTCCGTACAGCTTGGGAGAATGACAGGGGGAACTCGTGTCACCCCATCTGTGCGTCTGATACGGCCCCGAGCACTTGCAGGTTGACAGCTCAGGGTGGCACAGATGCCCGGGCCTTGTGCTACGTACCCCCATCCATCCATCCATCCATGCATCCATCCCTGGAAGGAAGAAGAGAGCACAAAGAGCACGCGGACTAATGTTGAGGATCGATCACCAGCACGCGCCGCCGTGGCGAGTGCTTTATTGCCCTTTGGCGCCCCTCCCCCCCCTTCAAGTCCTTCCCTGTTGAGGAAACCGTTTCCTTTCACACTCCGGGATCTTGGAAACGAGCGCATAGATGTTGGAGAGGATGCCTGCCAGTCAGCAACGGAGTTCAAACTGGCCCCTTGATCCTCTTCAATTTGGGTTATGCTCTAGAGGCGACCACCGACCCTCCTCTCCTCTTCCGTACCCCGTGTATGTATCCCAGATGCGTCCGTAGGAAGGAAAAAAGAAATGTAGAAATAGAAAATGCCGTATCCGCCGGAAAACTCCGTCCAACAACATACAAAAAACCCCGGCAGCAGGGCCCATAAACCGCGTAGTAGTAGTAGTAGTACTTTGTTGTAGTTGTAGTAGTAGTGGCAAATGTAGCCCGGGAAAAGGATTATTTCCCGCAGCACGCGACGCTGTGTAATCTCAAAAGGAAACATGAAGGGTGCTCCCACTTTCGGAGGGGTTCGTCCCCCCCGCCACCGCCTTGCCACGTTTACCAGTCCAGGTCAGGGACCTCGTCTGCCGAGCCCTCGAGCAGCGTTGACAGCATCTTGCTGAATCCCTTGTCACAAGCCTGTTGGGAGACGAATCCCGCCTTGGCCAGCACGCCCAGGGCCCCGTAGATCCAGTGCTGGTGGGTGAACTCGTCGTCGTCCTTGGATCCCAGGGGCGCCGAGCGCATCAGCTCGACGAGCCGCGCCTCCGTCAGGGGCAGGGTCCGGCCGACCCTGACCGTCGGCAGCGCGCGGCTCGTCTGCCGCGGGTCGAGCCCCGTCTTCACCTCGAAGAAGGCGTGCCCGTCTGTGCCGCCATCGGTGCCGTCGGCCAGGTGGAAGTAGTAGTAGAGGCCCGACTCGAGCGGCGCGAAGAGGATGCCCGCGTGCCGCTCGTCGCTGGTGTCGCGCTTCTGGCCGCGCAGGACGACGATGTAGACGAGGTAAATCTGCTTGTCCATCGCCACCGCCGCTGCTGCCGCCGTCGCCGTCGCCGCCCACCAGACGCCCGGAGGACAGAGGGGGGGAGGGAAGAGCTCAACGAGTCGTTTCTTCTTGCCCGTGGGACCGACTTTTGGCTGCTGCTGATGACGAGTTTTGTATAGCGCGTTGGGGAGGGCCGTCTATCTGGGCTTTGACGGGGAGTCTTGGGATACGACCGAGAAAAGACTACCCCTAGGTAAACGGATTCGAAGACTCGGATTCCCCCCCGGCGAATGGTTGGGGACAGCGGCGGACTTTAAAGGTGTCACCGCACCGAGTCCTGTGTATAAGGATTGCCCTCCCGAGTGTGTGTACTGTACTGCTTATCTGAATCTGTATCCTGTACAAAAAGGAAGAGCAGCCCGGTGACATGCCCGACTTGTTCTTTATACCTTAAAACCGACATCGAGGCCAAGGACGCGAAGCAAAGCATTGGGCAGCCACGCGCGCTCTCGCGTTTCGTGCGGCCACCCCGCCGTGCAACTTCTCAAGAAGGCAATAACAAAATCTCTCGCCATGGACGTTTTGCTATTGCCCCGTCGTAAGATGCTGCCAGGAAAGGGCCACGCCAATAGGTTGCCCCTCCCCCCCTTTTCGCCGTCGACAGGATGCTGCAGCGAGCGGGCCAGGCCGTTGCCACAGCACGTTGTGAGATATGACTTGCGCTTTTTGCCCCCCCCCCGCGTGGGTTGTACAACACGGTGCTTCGGCAACAGCTCGCCTTTAAACCCGTGTTGCATGGGCTGCCACTGGTCGCGGCCAAATGCCGCCGCAAAGTTCCCAACGCTTTTCTACGCCCGCCGCCGGGGGACCAAAGCCGGGAGAGAGGGAGGGTGGTTCAACAAGCGTGGCTGCAGCAGCAGATGCGGCTCTGGGGACAGAGCGAGATCGGTGTCTAGAGATACACGCGGGTTTATTATGCCAACGGCGTCTGTCTCGCTCTCAGATAGGTTTTTCATTGAACGATAGCTGGTCTCCGCTGCCGCTGCCGGGGTCTGTCTGCACACACACTCGCGCACGCCGACTTCTTGCTGCGGCGACCTCTGTCCGCAACTGGGTTGAGCACAATATTGAGAGAACAGGGAGTCGATCGACCAAGCTGTTTCCTCCCCTTGATGCCCACTCACCCCACGTACAGAGCATCCACCGTGACAACCACTCTCGTACAAAGAGAGATGTCGAAACAACTTGGGCTGCTGTCGGAGGGAGGCAACAGGAACACGCGTCTCTCTGGAACACTTGTCAGAGAAAAAATAAGATAAAATCATGGGGAGCACAAACACTGCGAGTGGCCACTCGGCGCAAGTCGCTCGCACATGCATTCGACAACAGTCAGCCGCCTTGCGCAAGGGACAAAAAAGGCAGTGGGCGGGCGGACACGGGGCCTTATTATCGCCATGCCGGACCGTCGTACACCGGGAAAGGTGCTTTCACACCGCTCTGCTATCTGCAGTGCAACGGTCTTTGCACGCGCCGCGCCTGGTTGCTCAAAAGACCGGAAGGATGTCTGTCTGTCTGTGTTGAGTGTTGAGGTCGGGCGCCCGTGGCTGCGCTCGGCATATTCCTCGCAATACGCTTGACATAATTCGCCCCGATGACAGGAATTGGTCCGTCGTGGGTGGACTGAACATAAGCCATCTTCACGTCTCGTGATACCTTGACGGAGGAGCTACGCAAGTGAGGTGTAACGGGGCCATGTTATCCAGTATCGTACCTTGGGGATCTGTGTGTCCGTCCGCTCATGCGGTCGTTTAACTAGGTCGCTCCCTATGTATCTGCCACGGCGAGGCACCCGACACATAAGAGCATGCATCGGCCTCACCTCTAGAACATCCTCTCCATATGCATAAAAGGAGCGGGACGTAGAATATTCGCCATCCGTCCTCCAGGACACAGTAACTGCCAATCTGCGACATCGCATTTGCCAGCCATTGAGCCAAACCTTGCGTCCTTGCTCGTCTTGCAGCAGCCCACGCCCGTGACTCACACACCAGCAACAGCGGGCCAGACATGGAGGAAGAAGCCTTGGAGTTTGCTGTAGACCTCAGCTAGTACAAGGGCGGCTCAGCATGGCGTTGGCGGACAGAACCATGTCACATCAGAGCCGAAGCTGTCTGTGCCAGCAGTTGAGTACAGGCCGCAGCGTTAACCAACAGCTATGTTAGCAGTTGGAAGCCGCCATCCTACTCTAGCAAGCGAGGTACAGTACTCCTTTTCACCTTTGAGCACCTGATCTCGAGACCGAGGCTCACCGGTGGACTGGATGCTCGTCCGCTCATATGTAAGGATGGGAGGAGGAGGAGGGGGGGGCGGTACGGTGACGAGTAGGTGAGCGACACTGCATTACTTGTTACCGTCCAAGAGTAGCTTTTTAGTTTTCGCAGATATCGCCAAAGCTTGCAGCGAGATTTACGCGCCGGGAAGCGGTGCCGTCATCGCAGTCTGGTGCCCCTGATGATACCCGGGAGATGCACGCAGTACATGTCTGGGCGAGACGGACACATGACCAGAGCCGACATTCTCAGTCCGAAAAAGTCACGCATCGTTCTCGTCGGCGCGTTCGTCTGGAGATAAGTACTATTGTGACCTTTCTTGTGCAAGACATGGGGTGGACGACGGGGGCTTTTGTTCTGTCCGTGGACTGGATACACGCCGGCATCAATACGTGCGTTCACGAAACGAAACCTCAGCCGCCCTGGCCACTCACTGCACATGGCACAGGACAAAATCCATGTCGCTGTCCTATAATTGCAATCGCGTACACGACGTAGATATTTCAAGTAGTCCCATATAAATAAGCAACTGGTACTCGAGCTAGTCTGAAAACTCATAAAAGGCGAGACTCCATCAGGACGTGAATAGTTACACACACAAATTATGACGCCCTTGAAAATGACGCGCCAAATGCAAAAGCCTAGACAGCGCCTATCGTTATACACGCAGCGAACGTCAGTATGATACCCCGGCAGACCGTCTCGGAGCAAAAGTCAAGAAGCTTCACGAGGGCATAAAGTATCGAAACGACGAGCCGTACCCTATGCCTCTGGATTGGTAAATGCCCAGCTGGGCTTTGCCTCATTTTCAAAGACCTACGGGAATAACTCATTTTGGAAAACGTACAGTTGAACAACAGATGCTATTGATTGGTACTCTATGGTCAAAAAGCATAGAGGGACGAAATGTGCCGGCAAATGCGCGGTGATCTGGCAAAACGATTGGGCCGCTGCTTCAAGCTGGACTATGTCGCCGACTCATGTGACGGTGTCTGCCACAAAAAAAAAAAAAAAGAGTGGTCGGTCACACGGATGACAGACAGAGGTTCTAAGAAGGTACTCGAGGTAGCAGACTTACGGGAGGGTTTAATGTTGTCCGACTATTAATGTAGTGCTCAGATGCTGGTACATGGCACTGGTGATTGAGGCAGCCAAATTTCTACGCATGAGGGTCTATCACTGTGGCGTGTCCAAGTCATGCGCATCGGACAACCTTAGACAAACCATTGAGACAGCGCACACGGATCTTGGTCTCTACCGTGCGCGCAGCCAGACCACAGTGCCTTGCATGGGCAGTCATGAGACACAGGAACAGGAGTTCCTCCGCCCTCACCACGGCGCCCTTTGGCTCGTCGTCGTCGTTGCCGCCAATGGTCGCACCGCAGCAGGCCGTTTAACTCATGCTGACGGCCTCTCCTGGCTGGAGGGTACCCAATAAGGCATCGTCGGGGTTTCGTCTTGTTTGCAGGTGGGTGTGCGTGGTGAGACGGACGCTGATGCGGCAAGTTACGTTCGTCATCAGCCAAGTGCATGTCCGTCGTTGATGATTCGTCCGTGTCTGAATCAGAAGCCTCACCGTCGGTGTCGAACGGTCGGCCGCGCGAAACAAGCTTACAAGCAAGCGTGAGACAAGCCAGGCAGCACGGGCCGCCCGAACATGGAGTTAATATGTTAGCTTTGCGACAAGCAGGGTAGCATTGCAGATGACGATCCGTACTGTGTACTTGGGTGCCCCTGTGGTGACACGCGCGCTGGACCTCAATGGTTGGGGTTGGTGTCGCTCCGTGCTTTGGAAGCTTACTTGTCTGAGACGTGTCGGAGGTGACACCCGCTCGATATCGTGGCCTTGCTTCCCGCCAGAGGGTCCGAGGGCCACTCTCGGGACAAATCGAACAAACGCCAAGGAATACATACGTAGTCCAGTTCCCGTGGTGGGTTTGTGCAATCGGTTCACCGACAAGTCTCCGTATTAGTTCCACGCTGGCGTCGATGGCCCTCACGCGCCGCCAGCACCGCGTGCGCGATCCGTCCCCAGCGACAGGCAGAACAAGGTGGGCAGGAAGGGCGCAGCCAGCGCTCTGTGTGAGTACTCCGTGTCCCATCACACAGTGGCCCCAAGATTCGGACAGCCAAGACGAGATTGATGCCGGACGACGACACCCGACGCAGTGTTCCAGGGATTCGAGAATGATGAGCTCCCTTATAAGCCGTTCTTGGCGAGATTGCGTGGCTCCCGCCCTGCGTGCGCTCTGCCCTGAGCTCTTGGCGGCAGCTCGCAAAGAAACGTCGTCAAATAAGCATACTGACAGCCCAGGCAACAACGGGCCCGTGTCTTGGATTCGTAAGATTCAAGTCCTCTTGACGTAGCGACTGGACCCCTTTGACGTGGCCCCTCGGAAGAAAGATTCGAGGCGGCGGGAGGCGAGTCGGACGATTGCTCTGGCGCGCCGTCTTGCTTGGGGTCGCGTCGGTCGCCAAAACTGTCCACGTTTGAGGGCAAGAGGCCAGAGCATTGCCGAGAATAGAATGCCGATCGACCCTTTTCACGGCCGGGGGACCCCCTTGTGGATGGTTCTCGGCCGCGCAGGGAGCTGTCGCCGATGACAGACACGGCACTCGGTTGTCTTTCGCACACGCCCCCTTGCCCGGCGTCGTCGTCTGCTACAGCCACCGGATGGGCAGGCCGCTAAAGGAATCGTCGAGACGGACGCGGGAGCACTGTGATGCACAGTACGCCGCGCCAAGTAGATGATACATGTCTTTGGCTGCTCGACGTCGCATCGGGTCCGGCCGTTGCTGGGCGAGTGCAGTGGGCGGACGACTACAGTACTGACCTGGAGCAACCAGACTCGTGATGAAGAAAAAAAAGCATTAGTTAGCGGTCTAAGTAACGAGGAAAGACTCGTAGGCGGCCCCTTCCCATTCGAGGTAGCCAGCCAGCCGGGCGCATGTAGCTCCTTCCTTCCGCACACACCTGCCACCACCGACCGCCCCGCCACCACGGTCCCGAAAATACTCACCTGCCAGTAAGAAGGGGCTGTAGCGCCGCAGGGTTGCCTGCCCAAACTGGAAATCAGCCGCCTCCAACATCACCAACTGGGCTGCTGCTCGCTTCATGAGGCGGTTGCAGCAAGATGCACACGCAGGAGCACACTCGGACACCGCATGTACCTGCGTATGCGTACTCTAGTCCCCCGTGTGCAATTCTGTGAGCGCGAGCGCTGTGGTCGATCCTGGTGAAACCTTCCCTCCGTATCCGCCGTTGCCGGGGAAGGGAGGATCGCAGGTATACTTTGGCGGCGCACGGCAGCGCCGCGCCGCTTTCTGCGGAGACACCGCAGGCTGTTCGGATATGTAGGTACCGAGCCTGGCTTCGCGCAAGCGGATTGCTGAGCTGCGCGGTCAGAGGCTATGACGCGCTGGGAGGAGCCTCGCGGACGCGCGCGTCCTGCACCTTCATTACTACATACGCAGGCTGTGCGGACACGAGGTGAACGACCCGCCGCCTCGCCAGCTCACGCGTGCAAGGCACGGGCGCGCCGCTGACCCGGTCGATCTAGGTGGCGCCTGGGCCCGTGACGGGGGAAGGAGGCTGGCTAGCTGGCGTCGCCGCTCTCATCATCAACAGGTCCAGAGTTGGCAATTGCACAGACGGACCAGCGCGCGACCGAAACGGCCATGACGTGCGATAAGGTTTTCGCGCGGCGGCGGCGTGGACGGTGACTTTTTAGTCACGAATGGTGGCAATGGCTTCACCGGACGACCGACTGACTTATCGGGTCGGGCCACGACGGAGCGGGGCGGGCGGGCGGGCGGGCGGCGTTGGTTCAGGGGGCCAGGCAGCTTGGGGATGGATGAACGGAGCGTCGCGGTGCCGGCTCGGTAGCAGGTACTGACTACCACTGCACCAGCAGGACAAGGCGGGACTGCTTATTAGGTTAGCTGGCTGCCCGTGTGTTGTTGAATCACGCCCACCCCCTATGCCCCCCATGCTCCCCTTTCTGTACCAAGTAGGGATGGCCCGTGTCTGAGACTTTACAATCTTAATGCAATCAAGTCTATTTCCCATGAGGAATGTGTTGCAGGCGGCGATCTCGGGGGGCCGATGTTCAGCCCAGCACGATCCACGGGGGAGCCCTTTTTCACCAAGGACTAGAACCAAAAAAATCGGCTGCCCATGTGTTCGCGAGCGAGTCCCCCATCCTCCACGTGCTCTCCGTGTTGTGGGCAGCGGGCGACGCAGGCGCGTCGCATTCGGGGAGACATTGAATCGTTGCTGAAGAACTCGGCGCCTCTCTCGGCCGTGAACTCGCTGGCGTGCGACGCTGTTTTGACGGGGCCCAACCAGGAGGACTTCCGGGCGGGCTGCCACCCATTCATACCTTTGAAATTCGACTTGCGCGCGGGAGCAGCACTGCAGTGGAGGAAATGGAAGTTTTAGCTGCCCGGTCCGCCTTGCCCTGCCCCGCTCCAACTGCCAACCTCAACTCCAGCAGTTGTGGCTTGGTACCTGCGGGACGTGGCGGGGGTTCTAGGCTACGGTTCGGGCGGTTCAGGGCGGGCTGGAGGGGGAGCATGGGGTCCATCCGTCGTTTTCATGGCATTGGCTCACGGGCTCGAGTGGAGTCGAAGGCACTCTTGCCAAGCTTCCACTCCCGTCGTCGACCCTATCCATGGAAGGGCCTCTCTCCGGTTTGGCAGGCGTGGCGGTTCTAGAAACCGTGAGCGTGCTGGTGCACGCGGTGCTTCCCTTAGGTTCTGTACGTGCCTCGAACAGTGCTTGCTGTGCAGTTGGCATATACATTCAAGTTGTTTGCAGGACAAGAAGAAGCCATCTCCGCCTTGGCGGGGTATACACATGTACAAAGTACAAAGTACAATGAACAGAAATGTGTTGGCCGCCTGGCCCGGCGAGGGCAACACAGCGCCATCATCCTTTGCGCCACCTGTCCGCATGACGAGCTGCCGACTCGGACAAGCTGTGTGCAACCGTCAGTTGGGCCTGTCAATCGCACGCTCGGGTCGGCCGGGTGCAGCAGCTAAACGCAACTTGTCAAGCTGCGCGGTCGTGTTGCTCGGTAGAACTGTAACTACTTGTCCTAGAAGTAACACTTCGTAACGTGTCTGCGCAGCGCGCGCGCGCATCATCACACGCCACGTGCATCACCGTGGCGCGCGCGCCTCCTAAAAGACGACGAGCGCGCGCATCATCATGCTCTTCATCATCATCGTGACCACGGGCAATTGACAAACACCCGTCAGACCCCAACATGCGCCATTAGCGCCGTGCCGGTCGGAAATCACCTTTGCAGGCGCATCAATCATCACCGCCAGCAAGACGGCGATCCGATAGCCGGGTCCAGCAGGTGCGCTGGAAGCTGGAAACGGCGTTGCCGACTCTGCCGGGTGGCCCCAATGAGAAGGCGCCGTCCAGTCCGTTGGAGCGTTGGGGGTGGTTGTCGATGTTGGAGGGCGGCGGGCAATCGTGACCTGAAGGCTGCAGCAGCGCGCGAAGCCCTTCCATGTTGGTGCATTGACGTAAGCCCCGTCTGGCCTGGTCTGGTCTGGTCGGTCCGTGTGTGCATGAGAGAACCTTCGTTGCGACCGGGTACACGGCGCCAGTTGGCGGCGCGTTCTGCCTGTCGCCTGCCCTGCCAGCCCAGTCAGCGGCCACGGCGTTCGGCAGCCAGGCTTCCAAAATATAGAAAGACAGAAGGCGGCCAACCTGCAGCTCAAGCTGCGCGGTCACGCCAACGACTGTTGTCCCCTCGCTGGCGACGACGATGGCGGCCTTGGCCTCAAGCCCTGGGCCCCTCTCAGTGGGCAGCCGTGTGGTCAAAGACCCCCCCAACCTCACCTCATGACGACGCAGAGGCGGGTTGCTGCTCCTTCTGGGTGTGGTTGGGTGTGGGGTAGATGCAGCACGAAAGTCCGATGAGAATGAGCAGCGCGCCATAACGGGGCGCCACGAGAACAAGGGTCGGAGCGGGTTGACGATGAGGGGGACGCACTGGAAGCATGCGGCGTAGGTAGGTTGGAAGGATCGCTGGCGACCGGGGACAAAACGGAGAGCAGCATGTCGGAAAGCAGCAGCGCCTCTGGACCGGGGCGACACCTCAAGTTGCCTCTCATGCTTCGTTCCTTCCCAAAGTTGAGGGGTCCGTCCCCGACCCCGGGGAAATCAATTGGTACTACCTGGTAGTACTGCTACTGCAAAGTGCCATGCCTGCCGCAGCACTGGTGGTCCGTTCAGTGCCGAAGGTACTGTAGCATCAGCATGGAAGAGCAGCTCTGGCCGCAGCAGACCATTGACGCGCCGGACCAGCTGGTCCCAGGGCGGCAAATGACGGGCGATCCGCACTTGGATGCCGAACGTCTCTCGACATGGGAACTCGTTGTTGGTTCCAGCGCGCAAAGGCTTTGTGGTGTCGGCAACACGTGAAGACGAGGCACGTCTTGTTCTTGCGCCCGCCCGCTCACGAGCATCAATCAGATCGGGCAGCCGCAAGACTGACTGATGACTTGTTGACTTGTCGTGGTGCGCGGCGGCATTGCGCCTCACATCCACGGCAGTGCTCTGGAGATGGCTGTCTCAAACCACGACGACTGCATGCGCGTTCGGAGGCGAAAGGGCAGGCTTTGTGTGCACGAAGTACGTACGCATAGTGTAGTACTTCGTCATAGCCATCAACCAGGCGACCATTCCTTGACGCTGTCGATGCAGCGCCACGCTCAGCGACTCTAATTCTGGAATCACCCTTGTCAGCGAGGGGGAGGGGGGGGCCCAGGGCGGGCGTGCCTTCTCAATGTGTGAGAGAGCCAGGACGGGGCGGGAGAGATTGGCTGCAATGTGCCAAGCCTTGGTGTCTCTGGTGGTGATTTGTGCACTGAGCGCGAGCGGCCTGGCCTGCCTCAGCAATGCCGCCCCAACATGCTGCGCAATCCGTGATGCCAGTGTCGCAGACTCGACGTCGTTGAGACCCGTCGACGACCCCTTGGCGGTAGGACGGTCGCTCATCGACATGGCGGGCGACACTTCGCCCACACCCGCCCTCGTGTTTCGAGTCCACGGCCGGTGTGCGTCGGGCACGGCAGTCTAGCTGCCCTGTGATGCGGTCTTGTCAGAACGGAACGGAACGGTAGTCAACTCTCAGGTTACATGGTGGACGCGGTGATGGCAGTCAGCCGGGCCTCGTGCCAGCAACGTTGATCCGTAACCCTCGGTATAAGGTACTTTACTTTACTGTAGCTTGCGGGGCGCCTCTCTCCAGCGCAAGATGTGTACTACCTAGGTAGGCAGGATAGGATAGTGCGATGAAGCACGGTGGTGTGTGGTGGGCTGGTGACCCCCGAGAAAAGGGCGGGCGGGCAGGCGGCAGGCTTTCTTGAAACGGATACCGACCTGCTCCGCGTGCAGACCGTCTCATCGCGACTCTCCGCCTGTGCTCAGCCAAGAAAATAAGAGGCATTTCGCTTTCGAGGTCGAGGCGCGCACTTTCCAGCACAGTGCCCCCCATGTTGGACGTGCACGTCGTATTTCCAGACCTGCTGGAGAGGAGTGAGTCTGGGACGGTGCGGTGCGGTGCGGTGCGTGGCCGTCTGTGCTGTGCCTCGTGATAATCCACCCGACGTGGAGCTTGTGGTCTGTCGGTATAGATATCCATTGATGAGCTCCCGGCCGCTCTCTCCTTCTCTTTCTATGTGTGTCTCTCTGTCCTTCTTCCCGCACCAGGCAACACAGCCATTTTTCTTTTGTTTCGTTTTTTTTTTTTTTGGCGGCCGAGGAGCTTGCTCGCTCGGGGGCATTCACCGCGTCGCAGCGCCGGCTGACCCCGACGACCTAGCGTCTTGTTGCCGCCAAGTCGAGCATGCTGCGATTCGATCCCGTCAGTACGAGCACAGTACCCAAGTGTACGGTACGGTACCGCTGCCAGATGCACAACAGCACTCTCCAAAGGGTGGGGCGGAGGCGGTCGTTGGATCTCAGCTTGAGGTCGGGTGCTGCCTCACTCCGCACACGCCCCTCCTCGAGCCCTTGCCCGCTTCAGCGCACTTCAAGCCGCTACGCTCCCAAAAAGTACGGCACGTAGTCTAGAAGGCGCTGGAGTGGTTGGCACTCCCGTACCGTACGAGCTGGCAGGTACGCAGTACCTGGATCGTGTACTTTGTACGTCGTCCAGTCGTCAGTCGCGCACCTTGCAGTTCCTCATAGGTGCTACAGGTACCAAGTCTGCCTAGGGTACCTCCCTGCGCCTCCAATCCTGTAGCTATCTCAGTACCCAAGGCAGGTACTGCCTGCCCTACTATACATCACTGCCCTGTCGGCAGCGAGTCCGCCCTGCCCCAGGGGAGCGCCAGTCGATGGCTTCTGCGGGCGGTGCGTCAATCAGGTTCTAGCATGGCGCCAGGCACTTGCAGCGGGCAAAGGTGGGAACGCTGATGAGCTTTCGCCCTCTCCTCGCACTCGCAGCCGCACACAGACAGACAGACAGACAGACACACACACACTCTCTCTCTCGCTCTCGCGCGCGCACGCCTGCACTCTCTCCCCCCGGCTGCCACTCATCACTTTGGTCGGCTGGTCGCTCGCTCTCTCACACACTTTTTTGGCGGAGGACCGCGCCTTTTTCGTCCTGTCAAGACCGTCTCGGCCGCTCGCCTCTCCTCTTGCGTCCTTCCTATTAATGCCTCCCGCCCCCCTTCCGGCCCATTCCCACTCTTTGTGAATCCTTTGTTTCCGTTTCCCTCTCTGCTCTGCTGCGAGACCGCCTCACGCCTTGTTCCTCGCCCACCGTTCGCCTTCGATGCTGCAAGTCAGCATCCTTTAAAACCTCACGCAGAGCCAGTGAGTGCGGCGGAGACGGGTCCCCGAGGCTGGCTTCCTTTTACTTGGCTTAAAGCCCATCGACTCGCACGGCAGAAGCTTGCCCACCCAGCGCAGACGGTCGGTCTACTTACAGTTCGCCTGCAACTCCCCTCCTCGCCTTACTTATTACCAACACAGACCAGGACAGGGGCTCTGTCTGGTACTGCTGCCATTCGCATCATCGAGACGACGGCGACAACCACGCAAGTGGCCCGCCCCCCGAAAACTCCTGGCCCGACCTGCGCCAATCCGCGTCAGCCAATTCTTTTCCCCCCAAACCTATCAATCGAACCCCCATTGTTCTCCTGGTCGGCGCAGAGGTGCTTTTGCGGCACAAACCTGGAACACTGGACATTTTTGCCGCGGCTAGAAACCCGTGCTTCCGCAGCGTCTTCTAGACGTTTGGCAGAGCCAACGACAAGTCGACACAGCCACCACAGACAGCCACTGGCAGCCCCAGCGACAGGATCAAAGTCACATCGGCTGCGACCCTCTGCTTCTTGTTCGAACGACAGCCACAGGCGCGAAACCGCCATTGAGCGCCATCGCAGCGTCGCCTGCCGTCGAATTGATCGACCCGCGATCCGGCTCGCCTCGCCTCGCATCGCCTCGCCTCGCAGGGCCGACAGGCGACTACCGACCAGTGCATCTCGTCAATCCTCCTGGCGCATCGTCGCCAACTCCCAACCCCGCGCTGCCCTGGCTGTTTTGTTGGTGCCGGTCGACAGAAAACCGGGCCGCCTCCAAATAGCCCCAGGACGAAACCGACCCTCGGCGATACCGCAACCTTGGTTGGCGACGAACGCGGCCTCTGACTGGTGGTAGCGCCGCGCAGCCATTACGTCGTGGCGCACCCCCACCCCCTCCAAACACTTGGAGCGGTGCCGTGTCCCAAGCCTGCCCTTCCACCCCAAGGCGCCAGCAGTGGAGTGGAGGCGACCTGTCCCGCGCAGCAGCCGCTGGTACAAGCCTGTACCGACCCTACCTGCGATAAGTACTTGCGACGCCGCTAACGTGCGCCGACCGACTCGCATCGAATCCCGCCTCGCGCGCGCGCCCCCCTTCGGCCTCGCGTCCACCGTCACCTCCGGTCGCCCCAGTTGCGCTGCGAAGAACGAGCGAAGCGTCTTCGGCTAGGTGCACTGGCTTTGCTTGCTTGTTGTACGGCGGCGCTAGGTACTCAGCACGGTATCGCACCGAGTACACCGAGTACTCCTGACTAAGCACACACACACACACACACCACACACACAATGGCCCTCTTTTCGCGGCGGCCACAACCAGCAGCCGTCCTGGGCGCCACGGCGCCGCGGCCAATACCGTCGTCGCACCCGAGCATTGGTGAGTGACCGACCCGCCACGTCGGCGCGCGAGGAGCCTCGGTCACATCCAGTCCAGTCGTTCCTTCCACGGATGATGGATGGAGCCGTTGTTCCTTGTGTGTCCCCCCTTCCTTGTTGGCCGGCAGGCGATGCTAGTCTGCCTACCTGCCTGCCCGCTGGCTTGCCCGGCCGCCTGTTCCCTCCCCCACCCCCCCTTACCGCCGCATCGGGCAATGACGTGACTGCGTTCGCCTGCGGCTTAACTCGCAGAAGCAGGCTGACATATTTTTTCTTGGGGCGCACTAGAAGCCGCACCGAGGACGAATGGGAGCCTCGCCACCACGGCACCGGCGTCAGCGAACACGGCGCCAGGCACTGCGACCGACGGCGGCTTGGCGGCAGTCCCGGACCCGAGCGAACCCCCCCATTCTTATTATTCAAGCAGCTTCTCCTCTTCACCTCGACAGTTTCCCTCTGACTTTACCGACCCCATCCTCGAGGAAGGAGACGTGGAATCTGGCAGCGATTGTGTACTCGAGCCCGTCACGCCCGTCAGCGGCGGTCGCTACTCTCAAGACTTCACCACGCTGCACCACGACGACCACGCCAACCCCCTGCAGCGCGCGCAAACCGCCCAGCCTACCGTCGCCGCCGCACCCAAGCGCGTCCCTGTCCTAGCCACGCAGACATCGGCGCCTCCTTTGACCCCGAGAAGCGCGCCTCAGCAGTCTGCTCTGTCATCTCGGCCTTCTTATCCGGCGCCGCCGTCTCAGACGCCCGTCACTGGGCGTGCCACCGCCCCCCGCGGTTCTACGAGCAGGATACGACGCACAGTCTCGAATTTGTTTCGCCGCACCAACAGCTCACGCGACCAAGAGCACGATTTCGCTGTCCCCGCCGACAATCCGTTGTTCTCCGCGACCGATACTCCGCATTCGAGCGGTGACAATTTCGCACGGAGCGGACCGCCGCCCACCAGCAACGGCCGCGTTCCGGCCAAGCATTCCTCCAACACCACCTCCTCTAACTCTCCGCCCTCCCCTGGCTCGCCCCTCATGATGGCCCCAACGCACCGATCGGCCGTCGCCCCCGCGAGCCCGCTGCCAGACGCCGACGACTTCAAGAAGAAGGGCCGGGCTGCCACGGGCCTGTCCTTCCGGGGACGGGCCGTCAACTTCGTCGGCGCAACCATGAGCAGGGGGCGACCCTCCAAGGGGACACGCCGGGCCGCAAGCTTTGACTCGGACAACCGCGGTTTCCCCTCGACTCAGCAGGACACGGACGATTCAGATGACAAGACCTACCCTCCGGAGCGACTGCCCTGGCCGCTCCCCCCCGACGCGGGCACTGGTGCCAAGGCTCGCCGGATGAGCTTGAGCCTGCCAGATGATTTTACCGTCGACATTGCTGAGCTGCAGTCCGAATTTGAGTACCACCACAAGATTCTCGGCCGTCATAGGAAGCATCTGGGCAAGGGAGCCGCGTCAAAGGTCACTCTGATGGTCCGCAAGGGCTATCCCGGCGAGCTCTACGCGGTCAAGGAGTTCAGGGGCAAATCTCACCGTGAGACCCAAGAGGAGTACGAGAAGAAGATCAAGTCCGAATTCAGCATTGGCAAGAGCCTCCACCACCCCAACATCGTGGAGACGATTCGCCTTTGCACCGACCACCACCGGTGGAATCATGTCATGGAGTATTGCTCCGAGGGTGACTTGTTCGGCCTCGTCCAGAAGGGCTGGTTCAAGGGCGATGACAAGAAGAAGGACAGGCTCTGTCTGTTCAAACAGCTCATCCAGGGCGTCAGCTATCTCCACGCCAACGGCATCGCCCACCGGGACATCAAGCTCGAGAACCTTCTCCTGACCAAGGACAGCAAGCTCAAGATCACGGACTTCGGCGTCTCCGAAGTCTTCTCGGGGACTCACCCTGGCCTCCGCGAGTCTGGCGGGCAGTGCGGACGAAACATGAGCGATGTGCGGCTGTGTTCGCCGGGCATCTGCGGCAGCGAACCGTACATTGCGCCCGAGGTCTTGGAGAAGAGGAACAAGTACGACCCTCGTGCACTGGACGTCTGGAGCTCAGCCATTGTCATGATCTACCTGACCTTTGGCGGTGCCATCTGGTCGCGCGCTGAGCGTGGCAACGCACATTACGACAAGCTCGTCCGCGGCTGGGAGAGATGGTACGAGAAGCATCCAGAGATTGGCGCGACCATATCGGAAACAGACTACCCAGCATGCTTGGCCCTGGACGTCGGCGTTAACCCCCCGGCCCTCCGTCGACTGATGCTGCAAATGCTCAATCCTGACCCGTCCAAGCGCATCGCGATCGAGGATGTCCTCAACAACCGGTGGATGAAGAATGTCGAGTGCTGCCAAATCGAGTCGTACGACGACCCCGCGCAGACGATCGATGCCACTAAAAAGGACTGCTGCAACAAGAACGGGACGAAGAAGATCTTCTGCCACAGTCATCTGCCGCCGAAGACGGCCAACTCCCATTCACTGGGCAAGATGCCAGGGACCCCTGGCTACTAGACGGATCGGACACGGCACGCCAGCGCGAATGCTCCGTGTCTGTCTTCACGAAGCCTGCGTTTCTTTGAAGCGGCAGGGGCTGGCTAGCCATACTTGGAACCTGCCTCGCTTTGACTGCCCTGCGGTGCTCATTTTCTCTTTTTGTCATTGGGTCTTTGCTACCAGCAGATCCTTTGTGTTTGCTTGGGATTACACATTAGGCCGGGTCATTCTACGACTATGGCGGCGTTTTCGGTTTGGACGGCGGCCCTAGCTGGAGCGGGGCCGGGAAATCGGCGTTCTCGGTATTGATTCCCTCGATGGATGGTGGGGATACTGTCAGGTGGGGGAAGGCTTGTGGCGGATCACGACATCCGTTGCAGCTCCCTTGTCGCGCCCCCACACATGCGTACATATGGTCCAGCATAGCTGGATTGCAAGGCCATGCTATTTTCTCCTTTGGGTTGTTTGGGATCAGCATAATTCTCCCGGGAGGCATTGCGTGGCGCGCGGCGCGGCCTGGCAGTGTAAATGTCCCGGAAAGCCTGGCCAGGGGAGCTGGGTGCATGGGGGGTCGGTGTGGTCTTGATTTCGTCACACAGGGCCGGCGAAGACGGAGATGCTCGGGGAAGTGCTCCACGGGTGTCAAGGTATTTGTCGATTCTGGATCATGGCATGCGGGTGGTGCGTGGACTGCGGAGCGTGTGGCAGGGCTAGACTTGCAGGGAGCAGCTCCTCAAGAGTATTGTCTAGCACGGCATACAATAGACCTAGGTGGACGACGACGGACGTGCAGTTTTGTCTGTCCAACCGCGAATAATTACACGCTTTACATGTATCTGTCTCGCTCAAAGTAGTACTGTGCTGTAACTTGGTATATGTCTTTTGCGGGAATCATGGCGAGGGGTCGTCGTTGCTCTCCAACGCCAGCAGCCTAGCTAGGTCTACGACGCGTGACGTTGTTGGACGCAGGCGTTGGACCGCCAGCATGTAGTGTTTTCAGATGAGCCGGCCATTTGTAAAAGCTCGATGCGACGGGTAGTGGTGGTGGTCCATGGTAGTAGTGGTGGAGGTGAAGCTGGTTGGTGGTGGCTGGCTGGTGGTGCGCCCGCTCTCTCGTCATTTGACCGACACGTCGGGATGCCGCGACAGCCGGATCTGCATTTCAACGGGCACATGTCGCGGAGGATAACGGAACCTTGTCTACTTGCTTACTCTGTCTGTCTGTCTGTCTGTCTGCCTGCCTGTCTGCCCCTTTCTGGCTGGGCCTTTGGGGTTTTTTTCTTTCTCGCTGGGTGATTGACGGCCGAGTAGTGTTAGTATTCCAAGTGGTTGCTGCGCGCACGTACGTACGTACGTACGTACTATGATGTAGCATGTATGTATGTATGTATGCGCGTGTTTATGTCTGTACATGAGTTGTACATGTGCGGCTCCGCGCGGAGAGAGTGAGCGAGCCATCAACAGAGAGGATGCGGTGCATGGTACTGCAGAGCAGGGCCGGAGGAGAAGAACCCCCGCTCCCGGGAGGAAGAAGGGCGGGGCGGGGGGGGTTGCAACTCGTAAGCAGGCCAAAGAGCGGTGTCGAGGGTGGTTGGTGGTTTGACGACGAGGCGGACGTCGGGCTGAATGGTGGTGGTGGTGGTGGTGGTGGTGGTGGGTGATCATCTTTGACCAGGCCAGGGCGAGAGAGAGGGGGCGGAGAGAGAGAGAGAGAGAGAAAGAAGAAGCCCCCCTGCGCGGCTCTGCTCATCCTCCATCTCCCGCCGTCAGAACTATATGTGTTTACCTTTGGCAGTTAGGGCGCCGCCGCTTGGTGGCGCGGCTCCGTCGAATGTCGGCATCTTTAGCGGCGTTCCGATGAGAAGACGACGACGACACACACAGCCCTGTCGACAACGTACACAGATGGTGGTTTGCGATAGGGGTCAAGCACCTTTCTTGGCTGAAAGGAGCAACCGTGAGCGGGCAGCAAGCAGCATGCCCCCGTCCTGTTGCGAGACGCAGCGTCGTAATCCGCATCATCCATCGTCTTACAGCGGCGGTTCTTTTGCGCTCTGCTCTCTCTCTCTCATTTCATTTTCTCCCCCTCAGTTCGTTCCTCCGCCGCTCGTCATCAAGTACGTAGTATTGGGGGTCATTCCAGCCCCGAACCCAGCTTATACCTACGGAGGAGTACTACTACCAACTTACTAACCTAACGTTGGTACTTACATGCGACAGTGAGGGAAAAAAACAACAACGCCGTGCTGACCTGACCTACGCAATAATAGTACCTAGGTAGTGTAGTAACGTTGGTGGTCCCTTCATATGTACTACAAGGACGGGTTCCCCCGTGGTCGGAATAACCTTGCGCGAGTGTGTCACCGTACTCCCCCTTCCCCGTGTCTCGGGGTTACACTCGCCGGGCGCACGCGAGGGGGAAGGCGACCAAATGAAGGAAGGAAAGGAAGAAACAGAGAAAGAAAAGAAAAAAACAACAACAACAAAATAACGCGGCATTTTCGACGTGCAGCAAGCATGCAGGCAGGCCCTGCTGCTTGCCGTGCATACATACATACATGCATGCGGCAAAGTAATACATGGGTTTCGGTTAGGATGCTGCTGTTGTGTATGTATGTATGTATGTACGTGTGTGTACGTACGTGCAGAGTGGCTCGCTCCCCTGTCCATTTCTCCCCGTATGCAATGCATGCCCGCCGCCGCCGCCGCTCCCGCAAAGCATCAAAGGCAAGGGCAAGGGCAAGCAGGGATGGAGGGAGCAGCCGGTGACGGAGCGACAAGCATGTAACTTGGTATGTGCGCATCTAATGAGTTAGTAGTGTGCTGTGCTGTACATACATACAACAGCCGCAGCTTAGCTGTTCCCCCCCCCCTGCTGATCTGCCGACTGCTGATGATATGATGATGACGGTGGTGATGAATGATGGAGGATGGGGCTGGCGCCGTGCTTGCCGGAACTTTGTCGTCCGTTTTACGCCAGCGGATGGACGAAGAAAGGAAATCCCGAGAGATATTTCCCTTTGCCGGCCAACCGACACTCACACACACACAGTCGTCCGGTTAAGTCGGCAGCGTCACGCAGCCCACCGGCGCGCCAGGGCCCTCATGTGGCCCTTCCCTTCAATCCTCCCCCCCCCGGTCTTCGGGCCATGCCGCCAGGGATCACGGCTGTTGCATCAATCCCATGCCCTTGCCAAACCAACAAGACGCCCGCTCGCCGCCATTCCCGCGCCAACCCCCCCCCCACCGTGGAGCGAGCGTGCCCGTTGCCGTACGTACATCCCTCCATTTCGACTGACATGACCGTCCACCACCCACCTAGTAAATCGTGTGTGTGTCGTCGAGCGATTAAGCATGATGATGGCCACAAGCAAAGCGTGCCCACGGACAACAATCTGTATGCAGTAAAAAGAAGGGAAGAGGGGCAGACGACGTATGTATGCGATGTAGTACACAAAGGGAAACCGAAAAGACAGTCGTCCTCGCCCCCCCCGCCGCCGACACAAAGTTTTTCTTTCGGTCTCTGTTCGGAAACCGGGGCTTCGTCGGAGAAAGAAAAAGAGAAAGAGAGGCTTTTCTTACTTCGTACATACTGCAAGTGCAGTAAGTACCATGCTCACGCGACAGTGCTACAGCCGCCCGCATCCGGCTGTTGGGAGCCTTCTCCGACAGGGGACAGGCAGCAGGGGGAGGAGGGAGTCGGACCCACGGCCCTGGCGAGACGAGACGAGGCGTCCGCGCCCGAGACATTTGATCCATGGATGCCATGTTCTCTTTCTTGCTTTGCATGTTGTTGTTGTTGTTGTTGCACCTTTTTGCAGGGGGGAGGGGGTTTGTCGCCGTTACGTATCTACAAGTACCGTGTTGTACTTGGGAAAAGAGCCTCAAAGGCTCCCATCCCCCTTCCTCAGCTTGGAAAAGCAGGGGCACGCCGCCCTCTTCCATCCATCCAAACAGAGAAAGAGAGGTACTAGATCGGATGAAGCGTGCCGTGGAGATGCCGAGCCCGGCAGGGCAGGGCGCCACCGAACATCCATCAACGATGTCCAACTGGGATGAGAGCTGGGGGACCTGGTGACGTCGTTGGGGGCCCTCGCCGTCGCAAAAAAACAACACCCTACACATCCAGCCGGAAAGCAACCTGTCGTATGCATGTGGGAAGGACGGGAATGATGATGATGATGACGACGGACGGACGGACGGACGGGGCCCCTAGTTTGAGGCTTGAGGAGGGGAGGTTTTGTAGATGGTACTTGGCTTGGACGGAGCTCGTACTGTGTGCTGCTGCTGCTGCTGCTGCTGCATGTATGGATGGACTAGGTCTTTCCGGTTTGCAGACAATCGCTCACGCGACATACCAAAGGCAGCGGCGCGGAGGAAGGGGGGAACCGACCCGAAGAGGAAGAAAGCAGATTGTCATCATGTGAGTGAGGGAGGGGCTGAAAAGGGCAGCTAGGTGTCTATGAGAAATACAGTTCTTTCTCTCTTCCCTCGGCCGCACGTGGGAACTCTCGGAAGAGCTTCTTTCTCGGAAAACGGAAGGGGCGGGAGGGACGGACAAACTGTGGAACGCATTACACGGCGAAGAATACCAAGGGTACGCCCGTCCCAACGCCATGACTATGAATGACTATTGATTGGCAACACGCTCCTTGCCAGATGCAGTTGATGAGGCCCTGGGCTGTTTCGACATGTTAAGTCTGGGTGGGTGTGCCTTTGCCTCTTCTCCAAAAGACCACGCACACCGGGCCATAGAGTCGCTCGCTCGCTCACGTCAACTCACTCACTCTCTCACTCAAATCCACTCACTCACTCACTCACTCAACTCCAACTCACTCACACCATCCTCACCCAGTTACCCGTCGCCGCACCAATAAACCCACTCCCTCCAGTCATGCCCATCACACCCGCCACCCCCTCCGAGCCCGTGCTTTGACGCCTCACGACAGCTTCTTCTGCATCAGGTCCGCCAGCTCGTCCAGCAGCTCCACCGTCTCGGCCGGGCTGGCGATCCACGCCGTCGTGCCCACGCTCCGCGCCTTGAAGTCGTTGGACCCAGCGCTGAGGAACTGGTCGCCGACGTGCAGCGTGTTCTCCCCGCGGATCACGCCGCCCCCGCGCCCGAACCACTGCTGGCACACCGTCACGCCCCAACTCTTGTCCCCGATGTCGACGAAGACGTCGCGCCCGCCGTTGAAGGCGCAGAACGGCACCCCGCGACGCCCCGTCCCCGCCGTCCCCGCCACCTGCAGCGACGACCCCAGGCTCGACAGCTCCAGGATGCGCTGCACCACCAGGACCGTCTCCTCGAGCGACTCGCGCGCGATGCGGACGGACGGGTCCGTCGGGATGATGCCCACCGCCCTGTCCTTGCGCAACACCGTCGCCGGGAGGTTCATGGTCCGCACGCAGTCTCGCAGTGCCGACTCGGCCACGTCCAACAGGGCCCTGATATCCGCCTCGGACCACGCCGCCATCTCGGGCGTCAGCCAGCGTTGCCGCGGCACCGGTGCCAGGCGGTATGGGGAGGATAAGTCGAACTCGAAGAGGTAGTTTGCCTCCCCGCCCATGATGACAATGCTGTGCTTCTGCGTATTGTCCAGATCCGGCGACTCGGCGATGGCGTCGAGCAAGCCGTGGAGGCGTTCGTAGTAGCGATCCGCGCCAGTGTATCCCGCCGCCGTAACGATGCCAATCTTGATGTTCTTGCGCAGCAGGTCTGGGTCCCTCGCCCCTGTCAGTATGTTGCTCCCTCCCTTTCAGCACACATCGTCATGTTCGGTCAAGACCTACCCAGTAATCTCGGAATGATCGGGCTTGACGGCTCCAGGCTCTCGCCATCGTCGTATAGTGTCACGTCACCGTCAAAGGTGGCCAGCTGGAGCGCTCCACCTGTAACAGCCATGGTCTGCGCCGAGTTCAGAACCAGCCGCACGTCGTTGAACGACGGAGCAACGTAGCGTCGAGACGAGATGTATCGCTTGCGGTCCTGGTACTTGAATGCCGCTTCCAGGGGTAGCCGCGTGAAGAAGGGGCCCACCGTGGGCACCAGCATCCCGAGTTTGGAGGGCACGGTCGGGAGCAGGTTCGCTGCGCCGTCTTGCACCTGGAGCTGGTTCTGCTTTTGACGCGCAACTACTGCTGTCAGTGCGACGGGTTTGTACCGAGGAGACATTGTCAAGTGCCTCCCAGAGAGCGTGACGATTCAGGGAACGTACTATGATCATCGATCATCATCTCGACGTCTCTCATGATTTCAGCGTACCGCCTGTGCGCCTCCTCGGCCATCTTGGCGATGTTTGTGTCATCGCCAATCACGCCTGTCGGCTGGGAGTATAGCACGAATGGTACGGCCAACAAGCCCTTCACCCACTCTACAATGACCGTCAAGGTTAGCCCTTTGGTCCTGCGATCAAGGGCAGGGTCGGATACAGCCACATCAGCATCCGCGAGCCGACAAGACGGCGACAATGTATCACATCTCAACGACCCTTCCTTCTTTCGGGAGATTGACGGCCATCAGAAGCGAGGCGTATGGGCTTGACGTACCGATGAACTGATCTCGTCGGTGAGTCTTGAGGGCATCTTCCCCGTCGTTAGCAAGCAGGCCGCCACGACCATGGGTGCAGCTGTGTTCGCCTAGGCCGTCCTATCAGGGCAACTCACATTCGACACGGTATCTCGTCGTCATCTTGAAGACTTCTTGGGCTGTACAGCGCGTGTGCCAAGGTGACTTCAGGAGACGTTGAGAGCAGCAACCACGTTTGGGCGTTAGTATTTGATGCTACGAGCGACTCGTCGCGGCACGTCGTTCTCCAAGGCTAATTAGCTAATGCGCAAGGCTTCTGCGGGGGGTCGAGGAGGATCACCGGCAGGGGAGGTCAGATGAGGTAGGGTCAAGCGACAGCCGCGGCGCGTTTTCGAACCAAACTCCTGTCGCACGTCGGGGAGTCGACTGTCCAAGGTGAGTCGTCGCTGAGGCGGGGCAATTCGTCCAATGTTGGACAAAGCGGATGGACGGTGAGCGGGGAGGAGGGGGGGGGGGGGGCTGGCGGCCAGTGCCGGCACACGGAGTCTGCCGACTGGACTACTGGACGCTCTGGCGCAACCACCATCTCCCGCCCCATCGGGCATTCAAACCGACCTCACGCCACATTGGGAATCCCATCCGCTATCGATCGATCCGCTCCAAACGAACTACTAATGCTGTCTGTCAATTGATCGTTTTGTCTTTTTTTTTCTCTTTGGTTGCAATGTCTAGACCTTCCGTCCGTCTCCTCCCGCTCTACAAAGCACCCGCATCCTCAAGACGGCAACCCACTCGCTTGAACTCTCTGCCTTGGTTGCATTCGCTCGCGGCTTCTTGCCCGTGACGGCCAACAGGCAACGCTTCCTACATATGACCGACCCTCCACATCTCGCCAAGCGACTGCGGCGGGTATCTTCGTCCTGACTGTCGTCAAGCGTGCCGCGCTGCGACCCTTGAAGCGGTAGAGCCCCCCGCTCGCTCAAAGATGACAGCTTGGCACCGCAATGGCTTTCCCAACTGATCCAATCTTAATACTCCGACGCACGGCTCGTGCAAGACTCATGCACTACCTCCATCTTGCCACCACGGTAGAGTGTTTCCTCCTCAAAGGCTGGTCGGCGGCCTGGTCAACGCGTCCAGAATCGTTGCTTCTAGCTAGGCGGCGCCCCGCCGGCCAATTGCCCTTGCTGCGCCAAGAGCTGCTCCTGTCGCGCCTGCTCGGCAGCCACCTCGTCGGCCTTGGCCATGACGGTCTGGATCATATTTTGCTCTTCTGCAGAAAGATGCCCGGCCAGGCTGGCGTAGTACTGCGGCTGCTCCTGTTGCATTTCTGCGAGGCAACGTCAGCCAGCGGTCCTCACTCGATGCCACACCATCGCCTTTGGTTGGAAGACGACTTACTCATCAGGGTGGCTTTGAAGAGCTGATACGGCTCAATCTTGTCCAAAGGCGACTCGAGAAGGACACTATCCTCCCCAAGTTCGTCGTCGTCGCCGTCATCAATAGCACGACTGAATTTTTGTGCCTGGAAGCCGTCAGTCCATGCGAATTCGCGACTCGGGAAGATTCCCTCGCGCTTACCTCGTCATTCAAAAAGTCCAAGTAAGCCTTGCTCTCATCCTTGGTCTCGGCAGTTCCCTCTTCTGTGACCTCCTCCTCGCCGTTCCAGTTGGCTTCGTCTTCGTCCCATTCGTCGTCCTCGCCATAGTCATAAGCAGATTCGAGCTGAAAGTCATCGCGCAAAGCCTCTTCTCGGTCTGTCGAGCGAGTTAGCTTTTCGTCTAGAAACGACCATGGTCTCAGTACGTACTCTTCATAGCATTCGGAAGGGTTCTGAAGAGCTCCGTGATGCCCTGAAGCAAGCGCGGCCACCCAACGGACACGCTGGCGGGGACCTGTTCATGGTTCACACTGAGCAGTGCGGAGATTGCCACGATGCACAGCTTCTTGTCGTGGACACGGCTGAAAGATGTCATGCTGCCAAACCACAAGCTGAAGAAGCGATTCGTCCAGCCCTTGTTCTCCAGCACCTGCAAGGTGAGCATGGGGTTGTAGTGAATGGAGTTGATGACCATCTCCATGAGATGAATCTTGTAGCTCTTGATCTTGACCTCCTGGGCGGAGAGAATGTTCATGGCCATGACGATGAAGCCCTCTACACAAGTGTCGATGTGACCGCGAAGACTCAGCATCATGGCTTCGGCAAGCTTGCAAGCACAAATTCTCTCGACGCCACCCTGGACGCTGTCGGTGAACATATCGGCCACCATGGAATAAAGCGCCTGAACGTATTCTGGCTTCTGCACCAGCTGAGGCACACCGTACTGAACAAAGTTGTCCAGCGCCGGCAGCATGTCCTCGAGGTAGTACTCGGCGCCAGCCTTGAACGTGGTGTGGATCAGCTCAAATGCCTGCCACATGTTCGGCGAAATGCCCTTTGCGGCAAAGGTGCAGCTGTCAATAATCTCGAACACCTCGTTATAGAGATCTACGCCAAGTCAGTACCGTGCGTAGCAGATCAGCCGCAAGTAAGAGGGAAAGGGGCGTACCGTATAGCTTATTCTCCAAGGTGATCTTAATCACCGGCATCAGGACGGCTTCGATGTGGAGTAGCACATCAGGGGTGCTCTCAAGGGTGAGAATCAGGGTGCCGATTGTTTGCAAAACACCAAGGGCAGTGATGCTCTTGTCGTCATACTCGGCATAGAGCTCGCCATCGTCACCGGCCCGGGTCTCCTTCTCCAAGAGCTCGCGCACGATGCGCAGGTACGTGTCGCGAAGTTGCTCGCAGAGTGCGACTGCAAATGGAGTCAGCTCCGTCGCGAAAACCTCCACAAAGTCCTCCATGACATTAGCGAGAGCATCGATATCAGCCTCATTTGCCAGCTTCAAGAGCTGCTGCATGATTGTTGGGATACTCTGCTGCATGCTGGTTCGGATCACATCATGTCTGATGAGAGGCTGCAGAGCGAGGGCCGCGGTTACCCGGACGGGTAGCGCCGCGTCGGCCATGCAGTCCAGGATGTGGCGGTAGATGGTAAGCAAATTGTTCTGGTCCTGGAAGTTGAGTTGCTCGAACTTCTCGATTGTGTCGCAAGCCCTCGCACGGAGATAGCCTTGCGCGCTGGTGAAATCGGGGAACACGTAGCGCACCAGGAAATATTCGACCTGATCGGCGATGGGACTTTTCTTGCTGAGGATGACGGGAGCGAGGGTGCCAATCATCCTCAAAGCACCCTCCTTGGCGACGTGATTCTTCTTATCGTCCGGAGACTGCTCATACTCGTTGACAACCGCGTTGACAAACTTCAGGATCTCAAAGGTCTCCTTCCGGCGGTTCTTGGTAAGGTTAACGAGGAAGTTGGTAGCCGCAACATCAGGCGCGGAGGCTTCTTCGAAGTAATTGAGCTTCCGGTGAAGATACTCCTCTGGCTCTTCTTCGAACTGCTCAATATCCTCCTCCGACAGACATAGAACAGGGAAGACAAAGTGCGTTACAAGGTTGGTCAGGTGCGGCTTTAGGTGCGTCCACATCTCCTTGGGACGCACCGACTCATCGAGGAAGACGAGTGTGTAAGACAAGCAAGGACGGCTGAGCCACGATGTTTTGGCCACCCATTTCTCGATCTCCTGGAGGTAGTGCTTAAGGATCTCGGGGGCAATATTGGCCGTGAAGTCCTTGGCAAACTGCGCGGCATCGTCACCTTTTCCAGGGCTCGACGGGTTTCCGTGTCTGGGACAATGTGTTGGCTTTTTGCAACCATAGTTTCCATGCAAGAGGTTTTTACGAACCTGATAAACAATCGGTTGAGGTTGAAGTATGCCCACTTCTTGGCTTTCCACCAATGATGCTTCTCTCGGTCAAACTGGTCACCTTGCATGGAGCTTGCTGGGGCAGCCTTGGACACGGTCTGAAGAAAGACAGTGCACCACGCGATGTTAACCTGTTGCTGCCGCAGGTACGGGGATAGCTCGAGCTGCAAGAGAGGTCAGCTGTGGCCTTCCTACAGTATTCACAAGGACCAGGGAGCAATACCCAGGTGGCGTGCTTGTATGCCTTGAGGGCCAGGTGCAACATCTCACCGGCCTCGTCACTCTCTTGGTTCACCAGCTCATTGCAGATTGCCATCAGACGAGGGAAGCTGGTCTCCACAATGCTATCGAAGTGAGCCCGATCCTGACTCTCCGTCGACTTGTAACGGAAGGCACGGCAAAGCGCAAGGAGGCACTGGAGACCAGCGTGGACGGAACTGGGGCTGTTCGTGTTCAGCAGCTCCATCGTGAACTCGATGAAGCGAGGCCATCGGCTCGGGAAGTCGCATTGGAGGATGCGCTGGAGGACGGGGACGAGTTGCTGGCGCACTGGACCTTCGGAGGTTGCCAGGATGGGCACCAATATCTCTCGGATGCGAGACTTCTCATCTTCGGGTATCAATGTTTCGTTGGAGAACTGATCGGATTGATACCAGGAACGATTAACGCGATTCTTGATATAGATGACGGCTGGGAAGCGAGGGTCAGCATCGTGTATGAGGCAATCAGCAGACGATGACCGGGCGGCAAGAAGTACTAGAAAGTCGGACGCTCGCGTCCTGCTCGGCCTGGAGTATCTGAAACAGGCAGTCCATGAAACCGCCATGTTCCTCGACCTAGCGGAGGTAGAAGACCAGTCAGCGGTTTCAATCCATCGAAAAGAGAGGGCTGGAATCGTTGGGCTCAGGCGGCCGTGTTCTCTCTATAGCAAAAACGGCCGCAAGGCGAGCTCGAGCTGTTGCATGGTCCATCGGGTGCATGCCGAAGCTCGCCTAGAGACTGTGTACCGACCGGGTGCCAGATCACGTACCTGCTTCAGCTGCAGCTCAGCCCGGCGCCGGTTGTCCGCATCGGCGTCCAAGCTCGCGGCGAGCAAGCCTCGGACAGCAGCAGAGTCCATCTCGGGAGGTATGCGAGAAGATGCGAGGCGGGCTGGGGCGGGCGGAGGGGGGGAAGGGGAGGAGTGTTGTCGAGGAAGACCGTGGTTGTTGATGTGCGGCGCTCACTCAGGACAAGGAGGGCGAATGGCGGGGCATCTATCTATCCCTGGGCGCTGCGGGCGAAAGGGCTCCCGTCGGGTCGGGTCTGCTGCTGTGTGGCACGCACGCACGTGGCCAGCGACGAGGGCAGCCTGGGGTCGGGCAACGATTGGGCTTTGTCGGGCCAGGCTGGCGGGCGGGTATCGGAATGCGAGGCGAGCCGGGAGGGTTCGCGGCGCAAGTTGAAGAAGAAAAGACGACGACGATGATGGGGGGAGGGCCGGGTTGGTGGTGGCGGGCGTCAGTCAGGGACGGGGACTTTTTTCGAAATTCGTGTGCTTGGTCTGGCTGGTGCCCGCTGATTGGGGACCTGCCTGGCCCATTTGCCCACCCACCACCACCCCCAGCAGGCCGGCTTACATAAAAGCAACCCAGAGCCACGGCCGACCAAGGGGAAAAAGCTGCTGCCCGACATGGATGGGGTGTCGGAGCGGCAGAGTGGCTAGGCCGCAAATCAAAGTTGCTGTTGCTGCTGGCTGGCATGAGACACTGCCGCCATTGTTTTTCTCCCCCCCTTTCGCGGCGCGTCGCAACAGGGCAAGATGGCATAGGCCCTTTTATGAGGGGCCCTTTTACTGTACATTTTGGCTCGCGCCCTCTTGCGTAATAACTACCTGTACCTTATGGCCCTGGGGACAGGGAGGGAGGGATGATTTCCCACGTGGCCGGCAACGGTAGGATTGTCACTTCGGAAGAAAGCACTGCAGAGGCTCCATCGACAAGAGATGGGCACTAACTGCTGCCTCCCGCGCTCGCTGTGGCGATGCATCTTGTACCTTACAGTACTAAGGTACTATCCCGGAGCACACTGTCAGGCCAGCCCACTGTGTTGGGCCAGAGGTAGCGCAGACTGAGCGCTCAAGCATAAACTTGTGCACACCGCTTTGTGGCCTGGGCCTCGGCTTCGACTGCGGGACACGGCTCTGCCAGACTACGTCCAAAGTGGTAACATGTTGAAAAGCTCCGTGCGAAGCAGTGTGCGCAAGGGCTGCACATTGCTGGCGTCGTTGACGCATGGGCTGGTCGTCGGGTGGTCACCAGCGGAGGAAGCAGGCAGGGGCAAGGCAAGCTTCGAGTCCATGCACGCCCGACCCGAGAGGTGGAACGCCAGCAGGCAGGCGCACTCTCGTGGTGAGGTACGGAGGTACCCGACCTTGCCTTCTGCTGTTCTGTTGACCTGTACGATTACAGCGGTGGTGGCCGGCTCTAGGGCTGGCTGCAGGCTCCATTGGACAACCGCCTCCCAGGATTTGGGCCGGGCGGCCCCAACGCACAACCCAGCATTCCCAGGTGGTGGGCACATGGCCTGTGCGTGTGGTGTGGCACCGCAGGGTCCAGCAGCTCTCCATCCATCCGCCCAGCACCTGGCAGGTCTTGGGTCTGCCAGTGCCAGGGACGAACCGGCATGCCATGGAAACCCGCCGCAAGACGCAAGGAAGCGGACCGACAAGGAGGCGGGAGACTTCCCGCGTCGGGGGAGCGGGACCCTGAAGATGCTCTTCAGGCTAAACTCCAGGGGTAACTAGTCCACGGTCACGAACAACACAAGCGATTGGCGACTTCACTACTCATTCATTGTTGCAGACACCGGCCGTGCATAGTTACTACCTATACAGCATCGTGTGGTTGCAGCGCCATCGTGGAGGCAATGTATTTCGTAGGTACGAGGCAGCAAAATGGTACAGAGCCATTGAACGGACCCATTCTCCATTACGTAGTACGAAGTACCAGGTAGCTAAAGTCCATGACGGCCAGAGTGAAGCCTCGACAGCCACCAGAATAGTTTCGCTATGCTAGGAGTACCAAGCAAGAGGCATCTAAACGCCACGTTTACACGCGATACCTGTCTCCTTCCCGATACTGTTTGCATCTCTCAGCGTCGACTGGTCAAGATCCAGCTGCGGCCGCAAATAGAGGAAACAACGACATGCTGTAGCAGCAGGCTCCCTCCAATGGCCAAAGACAACGACGACAGCCTCCGCAAGTCGTCCTTCCACAGCCAAGTAGCTCGAAACCCAATTCAATCAGTGAGCCGAACACTGAAAAACAGCTTTGGCCGCCGGTGAAGAAGACCTGGCACAGATTGTGGCACAGACATCCCCATTATTGAGCATCGACGCCACCATTCGCCGGGGGCCCAACAATCCAATGCAAGCACAAGACTTTCTGTCTTGACCAGCATTAGCAGGCGTCACGAGACAACCAAACTGTTGGGCATATTCCAGTTTATTGGGCGAATTCAGTCTCAACATAGTAGCTTTCTTCAGGAAGCCGGCCGCGGCCCGTGGAGGAGCTCGCTTGGCGACCGCCCTGCACTGTAATTCTCGTTCCTCATCTTGGTATACCTTACATAGGTTCGCAGAACATCGGGACGAGGCGCAATCGAACCACACGCTACAGCGCCGATAGTACGCCAAGTCTAAATCGATGAAAAGTGGCATCTTCATCGTCGTGACCGTGGACATCGTCTTGAGTCACCGCGGCGCGCTGTCCCATCTGTATCAATTTATCAGGCGATGCTACCTGACCGGCATCCCACAACCCGTGTCTTGATGGCTACAAAGGCTCGCTGTTCTGAACACGGAATGAAGTCGGTTAGTACTGCTGCGCGCACGTCTTTAAGGAGCAAGCAATTGAGCGGCAAATCCACAACCGTTGCCATTAAAATAAACAAATCTTCCCACAAATCATGCCCTCCGATCCAGTTCGTTCTTTACCTGTTGGCAAACATTCACTCCCACCATAGCCTTCCATTTCACTTCTAATACCCACATACCTGTACCAGTCAAAACTCCTTGCTGACGAACTCGGGACATAACCGCTCAAGAAGCAAATAAACAAGTGCGCAAAAACAGGGCGCTCCCCCCCTTTCAAAAGTCCAGGATTTCTTGTGGTCTTGACCAAGTCTTTAATAGCATGGGCATATCGTATGCGTTTGCAGATCATAGTAGCCATACGGTGACATGGGAAGATCCAGGGCCTGGGCAAACCATCATGGTGGTGGCAAATGCTCCGGAGTCCAAATAGAAAGGCCATTCCTTGATCACGGATTGCGGGGTCTGATGCCATAGTCAGGCATCCGAGTATATGCTTCGTTCAAACGTTACTCGGAATTAACCATCAAAGGACCGAGAAACGAATGCTAGTAGATAGTCCAGTTGGCAGGCAAGTCACACAACAGGCGCGAGTCCGGAAATTGACCTAGATGGAGATCAATCGCATCGTGCAACGAGTAGTTGGCACTCCGCCAAGTATGTGAGGGCCAAGAGTTGATGGGATCGAGAATCGATCAGCCTTTTACTGGATCCGAGACGAGATGGAAATGCCGGTCCCACAAAGGTTGCGTAGTTCGGCTATGTCCAGATGCGCCCACAGGGCAAAGGTATCCAAGGCGCTTGAAAAAGAAATAAATTCCAAAGCCGTTCGGAGAGAACTCGTATAGCAGAAAAAGCAGTCCGGTGATAAAGGTCAAGAGACAGACCGGCCAGGCTGCCGCTAGATGTTAATAGTGTCAGTCTCTAACACAATATAATTCAGGTCCGCGGATGAAATCCAGGTATCAGTCGACGCAGAGAATGCATTTCAGCGGGGTAGGAACCCATCTTGTAAAACAAAAATTGGCTAATATGTACAAACTCAAGCACTTACCTTGCTGCCTAGACACTGGCCTCGTCGTTTGCTTTGCAACAACAGGGTCAATACCCAGGGACTGCTGTGGCCATCGGAATAGAAGAGACACAATGCAATCACATCCGGGGAGAGGGATCCGCCAGAGACCGGTCCAGGCAGCAAGTTCGAGTCTCAAGCAAAGGCATCCAATGTAAAGCGCGCCACGTTGCCCTCCTTTTCCCACCTGCGCCGCCAAAGGCGAAATATGAAAGGACATATGCAACATCATTCATCCAGGGCCGTGGAAAAAAGTCGACAACGATCCACTGGGGGCTTGTTCATAAAATGCAAAACGACGCCGTGACTCCAAGGGCATTTGATCTCAAGAGTTGCGCGAAATGGGCCCCAAGAGGGTGACCCAGACAGTTTATCCGGAGACCGTCGCGGTGCTGGCGAAGACGAGCGACAAATCATCAAGCGAAAATATCCAGGCATACTTCCCGGTAGGCAAAACTTGGACCTTCCAGATGGGATTCATGAGCGAGGATCCAAAGGCGTTAGGTAATCCGCGGGACGAGTCAAAAACAAAGAGATAGTGCCGGATGTCCATGGTCAAAAAGGAAGCCAGTCACCGGCCCGGTCATCTTGTGGGAAGGAGAAACAAGACACAGCCACGGCGTGGCCCAGCTCCGCAAGAATGCGAGGTCCTCGGAGCCATGGCAATATGGAGCAGGGATGGGGACTGCGTCGATTATCGTCGGGGGGGTCGGTGGTGCCTGTCGCTGTCCCTGTCACTACGACGATTACTTGAGCCTGCAGGGGGAGTCGGGGCTGTTGCCGGCGTTGCGGAAGAACGGGAAGGGGGGGCGGCTTCATACTGCTGTCCCTGGTTCGAGTAGCCTTGAGTTTGTTGTTGCGGAGCTTGGCCTGCTGGGGAAGCTAAAGAATTAGATTTCAAGCCCCAAGGGGGAGACGATGTGCTCCAACGAACGCACCTCGCCCATAAAAGGGATCATGGGGCTGCATGGCCGGATAAGGTTGCCCGGCAGCGGCGGGAGCCTGGCCCGGGAACGGCTGGTACGGTGATGAGGATGCTGGGTAAGTAGGCTGCTGCGGTGGAGCAGTCGCATAGACAGGCTGCTGGGGAGCTGCAGCCGACGCGCCTAACCGGGAGTTATAAGGATCATTTGGCTGGGCAAATCCAGATTGGGGCAGATTGGCTCCCGTTCCAATATATGGAGGGTCCTGGCTGGGCTGGTACCCGGGACGAATCATGGAACCACCCTGGGGAACAGAAAACCTTGGGTCCGGACCGGGAGACTGCTGGGTTGGCTGGTAGCCACCAGCGTACGCGCCACCACTGGTGCCGGCGTACTGTTGTTGTTGCTGTTGCTGCGGCGGAGGGTAGGCGCCAGATGCTCCAGTGTAGCCCGGTGCTCCGGTTCCCGGGTACCTGTTCTCATATCCAGAGTCACGGTAAGGGTCCGCTTGGAAAGGCGATTCGGTAGGGCCTTGGTTCTGGCGCGACTGATGCGTCTCAGAGTAGCGATATTGTACTACAGGTGAGTTAGATGAGAGTCTCGCGGCAAAGCCATTGGCGTCTCTCGAGGTATGGATACCTCCAGAGGTGTGGCGCGACGTCTGCGCTCGCCTCTCACTGTCCCATCGGGCAGAGTCGGCCTTGAGATCTTCAATCATCGCCTGTAGTGAGGTGCCGTGGCTCAGCATACATTCCGCGCTACACCACTTGCGACTCGCTCCCAGCAGCTCGGGAGCCAGTGGGTGAAAGGAAGGGTCAAGGAGAGATGGCTCACTGTAGTCAAGTTCCTGTAGGCTGTAATATAGTATCCTTGAACGACTTGGCCAGTCTGTGGGTTCTATTGTCCGAGGAGGTAGTATGTAAGCCAGATGAATCACATGCAAGACGTGGTGTTGCGTCGGTTGCGGTGCAGACGTGGCTATGGCGCCGTCGTACCTCGTAATGCCCAGGCCTTACCAGGGCATCGTTGCCCAGATAACGGCAAATGTCGGCCGAGATGACCTCGCGGTCAATACCATCGCGGGGGACGAAGTACTCGTTTTGTCGGGCTGTGGCCGTCGGCCCGGCTTGACTTTGGTTGCGGGGTTGCCTCGACATGATGAGGATGGAGAGACGGGGGGTTCGCGACGGCGGCGGAGGAGGGGGATGAGGGAGGAGTAGAGGTCAAAATAACGACCAGGTGGCGGCGAGAGGTGTGCAAGAGAGAAGAGTGCGTGAAAGAGAGGGAGAGGAGTCGAGGAGGCAGCAGCAGCGAGGGGCGACAGGGGGAAGGATAAAGAGGGCTGGTGCGTATGCTGCGGCGAGTGTGTCAGCAGATGGACAACGACTGGCAAGGGGAGCAGACAGGTTTCTGTCGAAAGAGGAGTCGGTGGCGGGTGAGGTGGTGGTGGTGGTGGTGGTGGTGGGAGGCGGGAGGTGGGAGGGTGGGAGGCGGCAGCTCCTTGGAGGCGGACGGGAGGCGAAGACGGCGGGCGGGCACCAAGAGAAAAGGCGGTTTGGCGGTGCGCAGGCGGGTGGAGACCTTGGGTACAGCGGCGCCCCAGCCCTGAGCAATCCAATAGGCCCCCACAGCTCGGCTGCCCTGTCCCTGGGGTGGGGCTGGGCCTGAACTTGAGCGACCTGATGATGTGCTGCTGGCAGCCCAGTGGGCCACTGGGAACCCGACTGCACCTCACCCACAGGGCACCAAGCGCTTGTGCTTGTCGCGAGCAGCTGCAGCGTCTGACACGGTCTGGGTCTGGTTGGACCGGACGTGGCCGAGCCGCAAGACGACAACTAATGGCCCAGGCGGAAGGTTGAGGGTCCCCAGCCCCTTCAAGCTTTGACGATGATGGTGGCGGACCGAGCCACTGGGACAGGCAAGGCCGGGCTGGTACGGCCACTCCACCGCCCCGGAAGTCTCTTTTTCTTCTCCCTCTCAGCGCCCAGCCAGGCAACCTCAAGTCTGGAGTGCCTTTGGACAGCCGGACCGTAGTATCCAATGCCGCCTTCGCCACCTCACAAGGCCGGCTGATGCTAGCCAACAGCCCCGTACACGCATCAGTTGGGCTCCTTTGGCCGTACCTTGGGGGCAAAGGCCAATCACAGGCGGGACTCGAAGTGCCTTTCAGATGCCTGCGGAGTGATTTGCGGTATGGGGGGTTTTTTTTTTTGCTGTTGCCTGAGACAAGAATCGATAATCGATGATTCGAGTCAACGCAAGTCGAGGCAGTGATGCAATTGCCGAGTCGACGCAGTATCACAGAGCGAGCCTTGTTGCTATTGAGGCGATACAGGGCACAACTCGGAATGAAAGTGGCGACAGCTCGCCCTCAAAATCCGAGGTAACAATGGTGGTACGTAGGGGCGGAATCCGCGCTTTTCTAGTTACGGCCCTCGGTGGACACTCATATGGACGGCCAGGCAGGCCTGGGTATCGTCTGGTAGGACTGGCCTGGCCATCTCGTGACTGGTCAGAGTCCTCGGTCCATCAACGATACCCATCTCTTGGACTCCCGGCTTGGTGGCGAGGGTCCCTTCCTTCGTCTTGGGCGCCGAGGCCGTTGGGCTGCGCTGCACCCTCTACCAGAAGAGGGAACGCTCCGGGATCATTCAGTCAGCTGTATGCGCCGTCCGATCGAAACGCATCGACTCCCCGGTCCGACCATGCCCAGCAGCTGTTTACACGAGGAGAACCCTGCCAAAAGCATATGATGTGATATTTGTAGCATCATGATGATGGATTCGCCCGGTCCAGGAGGCAGGGGCGTGTGAATGTTGGGAGATGTTTGCGACGCAGTGCGCACGCAACGAGCGCATCAGCCTGGTCACGGTATACGTTTCAGGTTCACTGCCTCACTGTGAGTAGGGTTCTCCACGTCGTGTACGGGCGATTTCCTCCATCTGCGCTTCCTGCTGTCCGTGAAGCCATCGGCCATGGCCGGCCGTACGTGCAGTTCCCCAGGGTCGTTGGCTTTTCCGACGTGGCACTCTGCTCAAGTCGCGCCGCGCTCGTTGAGCTGCAGCTCATCGATGCACGCTCGTCCCGCAAGCCGGCATATAGGTTTCCCCAGTCCTTAGTCTCAGTCGCTGCATCACCATCGACGGCCGGCGGTGAGCGAGGGCCACCGAAGACCGTACGAAGTATTTGCTTCCAGACGCTCATCAACAAAAGTTTGTTGGCTCAATGACAGTTGTCGCTGCACTTCAGAGTCAGTTATTCGACGACGTATCCATCAAGCAGCCTGTCCATTGACCTAAGACCAGGTGTCACAGCAGTCTCACCGTTCCCGCAACTAAAGATGCAAGACGGTTGCGTTTGTGTGGCTATATCCGGCTGGCAGTGTTCGGGCTACTTATTTATCATTGTAAGCACTGGATCGCAGTGAACGGACGGACTGGCGAGGCGGAGGCGTGTCGCACGCGGTCTGCCCGCCCGCCAGCCCGCCTCCGCGCGAGAGGGAAACGCGCAAAAGGCCGGACTTGGGTTGGCAAATGTTCGTGGGCGGTGCGGGCTGGAGATATTATCCATCTCGAACGCGCTGCCGCCTCCAAGCATTCCGCGCGGAAGCATAGATAAGATACATGCACTGAGTGTCGCGACCCGTCGACACCACAACTTGGATCCTTTAGGCCACCAACGGGTTCGATATTCTTCTGCTGGCGCCATCGAAGCTCCATCCACGCTCACCCTCGCGGAGCACCAAGCGCTCGCTTCGACGGATGGATGCTTTGAGCTGCATAAAATCCACCGCGCGGAGTCTGCTCCACTTGGTCGCCGGACCACCAGCCACCGGCAGATAAAGCTGACGGTCTGGCAAGAGGCGCGAGTTCTGCGGACAGAGTTCGCACCTGGTGCGAGCCAGAGCCACGGTTGACTGTCGAGCGCGTGCCCACACCACTTGAGCTGCAAAACGTGTCGCGACGCAACGACGAGTGCCAACTGCTGCACCCCAAGACGCCTTGGCGCCGGCGAGCTGTCGGAGGCCGGCGAGAACTGGCCCACAAGTGTTCGGGGGTCGGTCTGGTACTTGGGCTTCCGTTGGGTACCGACGGCTCCCACCAATTGCAGCCCAACACGCCGACAACGGATGACGACGAGTTTGAGGACCACGACAGCGGCCTAATTGCCGCTCGTTGGCCAATCAAACAAATCCTTGCCACCTGCTGCTCCTCAAGTCGGACAGTCAACTGCCCGGCCGAGGCTCGCTGCCAGTCTCGCTCCGAATCTAAGCCAGTAGAGAGGAGTGTTCTGCATGAAAACGAATCCGGTTGTAATGTCAGCGCGCAAAAGTATTGGCCTGAGCGAGGGCGGCATTTTCTGCTCATCAATGTCATCGCTTGTGGCCTCACAGACGCTGTCTGGCGCTCCAGTCCCCGGAGCCCCGGGTGATGACTAGTGGCTTTGCCTCGCTCCAATGCCCTGAGTCGCGCGCAAGTTTGACCACAACCGGGCTTGTGTGAAACAACTCTGTCCAAAATGCGGCCGCGCAGCTTGGCAACGCTTGTTTGCCCGTTCTCAAAGTTTGATCCGCGAGTGGGCTACCCACGAGCATGATGATGGCCCTATCCAATGAGGCAGTTCGGCTCCGAGTTCTTTCCGCCTGCCTCGGTCGTCGCGTGCCGACTGGGTCATATCGAGCAGTCTTCGTCTTGGTCGATGGTTGTGGTTGATCCGCTCAAGTGAGGTCACCAAAGACCCCAAAGGCCTATGTAGTCAGCCTCGGTATTGGGCAACCTCTATCCAAACTTCAGCTTCTGCTGGCCTTGTTCAAGTTTCCCTTGCCGGCCCCGTTTGGACGAAGAGTTCGCTCCCTTCGCGACGGAGATCCGCGAGCAAGGTGCGTTCTCGGCGAATGCAGGCCTGACACGTTCATTCTCCTGGATATCCTTGGCCATGTGCCAATCCCCATGGCTTTGGAGCGAACCCGGATCATCGAAGCTTGCATTGCATCTGCGGCACACAAAGTCCGTCATGGGCAGCTGTCCTTCCGCATGCGTCTCGGCTTGCGGCGTTTGCTCTGATTCGTGAGCTCTGTCGTGATGGGGGACGCTGGGATGAACTTGCATCTCGCCGCCCGGTTGCGGCAAGTCGTGGTGGTTGGACGTGGTCTCGTGAGTGCCGCCCCCCTGAACGAAGAATCGATGGAGACCGCCACTCTCGACTCGGGGTCTTTTGCCGGGCCGTTGCTCGGTTTCGGCTCGATGCGTAGGGGGGCCCGAACGCGCAGATTCCGCCTCGATGCTACCCTTGATGAGGAAAGCACCGATCGCCATATTGCCTTTGACTCCTTCTTCAAAGCCCCCAACACTGAGACTCAAGTTCGCACAAGGCCAGACCTTTCCATCAGAGGTGATTTGGTAAAGGAGATCCTTGGACAGCTGGAACAGGGCCTCTTCATTTAGTACCTTTCCCTGTGGGATCGGCCCCTGGCGGCTGCGGGTTTGGCCCGAAGTGCGGTGGTGCAGGTTGATGGTACGTGGTCGCCGCTTGTTGTCCAAAACGCCCTCCTCCACCAGTCGGGCGTAGATGTCGGCAACAAAGATTCTCAGCCATTTGAGGGCCTGCTCTGCGTTATTGATGCTTGGTCGAAAGGACTTTGCCGAGAGCATAGACTTGATCTGGGTGCGCGAGTTGACCTCACTAGTGTCCACGCCGCGGACGGTGTCGTATAGCCAACGACCTGTATCATCGCCAAGCTTCGCTTTCATCTGATCCATCGACACCTGAAGCAGCTCCCTAACGCTCTCGGTGTGAAACGTTGACACCACCTGGTCGCCAAGCTTGCCGCCCAAGTTCCGAATCTTGGTCAGCTTGAAGTCCGCCAGGAAGGTGTCAACGGCGCGATTGCGCACAACTGTTTGACAGTTGGGCTTCTTGAAGCCGGAGCCCAACTTGCTCAGAAGCTTGTTACTGGCGATACCGGCCGAGCATGTGTAGCCTAGTCTCTTTCGTACTTCCGCACGGACGCCTCGCACAATCTCAGAGCCGACAAGGATCGCCACGTCGTCCCAATCTGGGTCTTGCGTCTCCTCCTCCTCATCCAGGTCTACGAGAGCATCTGCCTGCCAGTCCAGGGCGCAAACGGGCGGAGGCGGCAGCACCTCGGTGGGGTCGTCGTAGGGTGGTGGGTTGGAGAGTTCGGGGAAGCGCTCGAGCAATATCGAGTGGACATGAGCCGACAGGTCTAGGAAGACCTCGTCGATGCTGGCCTTTTCCACTTTTTGGAGGTCATGAGGCAGAATCTCCTTGACCAGAGCTAAGATTCTTCTCGACTGCAGCCGATACGGATCGAGTGAGACCTTGTCCGATGCAATGTTGGCGGCAGCGTCCTCGCGATAGGCCCATTTGTCGTCTCCCTCGCGCCATGTGGCCACATGTTGGGCAATCAACTCCGGGCATAGCTTTTTGGCCTCCGTGATGTTGCAGTGGCGCCCAATTCCAGCCGCACGAGCGGGATAGTTGACTGCAATGAGTCCCTGCCTGCAGACCGCCTGTCAGCCTCTCTCTGAAATTGGGCGCGGAGCACGGGCGGCACGCGATGCTTCAGACGTGGCTCACCATTGTTGGACCGCGAGAGGTTTGTCCTCGGGCACGCCTAGGCGTACCATCTCGCACTGCGCGTAGAATGCATCCAGGTCGATATGAGCTATGACGCGCAGAGGGTTGGACGCGCCGTACGATGCGAGTTGGGCAAGCTGGCGGTACGTGAATCGTGAACGTCGTCCGGCGGCACCATGAAGAGGCGAAGAAATGGCGGGCGGTGACGACATTTTTGCGCGCTTGACGGCACAGAAATTCGGCGCCCTCTACATCAGCAGCTCGTTCGAGACATTCCGAATGTGCTTAGAGTTGAGGACGCAGCAAAAATGGTGGCCACAATGAGCGGCGCGGCTCGACTGTTGAAGCTGAACGCTGATGACGCCGGGACAGGATGGACTGGGTGAACGACTAGGGCAGGTAGGCGTGTGTTAGGGAAGGTACGGAGAAGAGTCGAGGCGCTAAATACAGGACCCCCACAACGACTAACACCTCAGTGAATGGGAGGTACCTCAAGTACAACGGCACTAACAGAACCAACCACTCCCCCCCCCAGGCAACCCACTCCCGCCTAGGTACGGAAACTCTCCCTTCACTTCTTCAACTTGTATCCCTTCACTAATCCGAACGCTATGAAATTGCCAGACGGCCACGACGTGACAAAGAACTCTTTGAATCGACGCACTTTTTCCCAGCGAGCTGTCGCGGCTACCAGTCGCTGAGTACGAGATATATGGGAGTCACCAACTATTCAGTATTTCGTACGGTGGCACCAGGAGAATCGGCCTTCGCCTGGCCGAACGGTGTCGACAGACGCAAGGGATTTCGGCAACCAGTACCAATCTTCGCCCCGCCGCCGCAAGAGGCTCATGGCTCTAGAGTCGTTCACATACTCAGATGCATACTTCCGCTCGGCATTAGGCGCCGGTGAACGAATTCATGGCGAGTGCCTTGGCAACCGTTCTATCCCGTCCGAAAGGCTGTATGGTAGCGGCCCCAACTCTGTGCACATGCACGCCCCTGTGGGTGTCGGCCCGGTGTAAGTCATGCGCGTCAGTACCATCACTGGTGTCATGTCGCTCAAAAATGTAGAGTTTCACGTCAGAACGCATTCGCGGCAGATCGGTATTCACTCGTAGGATCGATACATCCTCATGGGAGGCCATGCTCCTCTAGTCTGCCCCTACGTAGTGCTGGAAGGCCCGCGAGTGCTCAAGCCGCGATGTTCTCAGGTTCATGATTCTGGCCTCCACCTCACGGCCCTCTTTGATAAGGCGTGTCTGTTCTGCAACCTGTGTTTCAGTCGCTTCTTAAACTTGGCGAACATTCGAAGAATCGAGTGCTTGGGATATAAAAGAGCTCGTGAGGCTGTGAATGTATACTTGCGGCAGCGATATGCCAGGAACTGCCTTTAAGTTTTCATGTTCTTAGACGTTCGGCCTCGCCCGCGCCCAGACCTGGGAATGGGCAGGCCCTTGGAGTTGTGCATATAGGCGCCTCATGTCGGAACAAAGGTCAAGACCGCGCGACAGACTCATTGGTAGGCACAAATCGCAAGTCCCAGGGTCAACCCGAGGTCGTCAACTTAGAGCGTAGGGACGAAGCCACTGTGGGTGGGGCAAGGATCTCGTTATCTCCTATATTCTTGAAGGCGTGGTCCAGACTCCCTTCAAAATCACTTCACAAGTTCACGGCATGCTGTGCCGGCACCCCGATGGCACACTGGCAAGATTTGGCATGTCCTCCTACCTTTGAGGTGTGCATTGAGTCACTTCAATTTGGAACCAAAACCTTATGCAATGCTTACGTGCTGAAATTCCTTTCCCTAAAGACAGACTTAAGTATTGACAAGTGCAGTTTTCACCTGACCGCCCGGGAGATGTCGTTGATCCCTTGTCTGTAAGACATGAGCGCCGGCCACATCGGTCAGAGCGAGCCTGGGATGGTTACCCTGGGGCTGTGGTGAAGCTTGAACTCAGTCTCAAGGTCGCCCTTGATGAGGTTCCGTTGCTCAAGACCGTTCCTGCATATGGCGGGGTGAAGCCAGTATTGCAAACACTGTAGTTTTACGCGATGGAGAGCTGCACGTGTACGCAGCATCTGTCCATATTGCCGTCATTGCTCAGCTGTCCCTCAAAGGGGCCAACATCGGCAAGGGTAATGGATTGCACAAGTAAACAAGCCCTACGAATGCTACGGTTGATTGGACTTCGTTCAGTAGATCAGTTGAAGTATCGATTGATCAGGCATACGCACGGGGTACGGCAGAGTCATTCATGGGCTGCGCCTACGTAATCCATCCTTGTGAAATCTACTTCAGTGACGGGATTCGACAGAACGGCAGAAATGCCTCGATTTCATCGATACGAAAAAAGTCGTCAACGGTCCCACGTATTATTCGGCGACCCAAAAATGAAGCCTTGGTAAGGCCTGTCGTTGCGTCGGAGGCTGTTGTGGGGTACGCTTGTGGGTGTGACCTCAGTATGGCATCACCACCACGCCCAGGCAGTCTACAGAAACTCAGTCTAAACTCCATTATAGCACATGCCATTTCCCCCTACAAACCCCTCCGTAAGAGCTATATCTGAATCTCCCATTACTGAAGCAGAACATCGCTTTGCAAAACCGAAATCATATCAAAAGGCATGCTCGCGAGACACCGAATGGCGACTGCCACGGTCGCAGGCGTGGGAGTGCTCGGCAGCGCTTTCTACCGTGGGCTCAGATGGGAGATCAAAGAAGGAGACGCACAAGTCAGACTTCAGTCGGAATACGACGAGACCGCCGAGACGGCGCCCCCAGAGCCGGCAGAGTCAACAGGTGTCTACGCGCCTACATCGACGCTGTGGCATGGCAAACCGAAGGGGGGCACTTGACTACCGCGCTGGGCACGGATGAGCGCCGTCAGGGCCCGAGGTCCTCTCGGCAAAACCACACTCGAAGCCTTTCGACATTGGGGCCTAATCAGAGGTTGCCTTGTGTGACAGCCGTTGGAGTTTGTTGCGACACGTCTTCTGCAGTGACGGACTGAGCGTTGCTTGCAACCCGCTGGCGCATCGTATTACTACGAAAACACCGCCTTCTCTGGCTTTGAAGCCAATGAGGAACATGCCGGTTGAATTTGCGCTTGCGTCAGCACTTTTCGCCGAGCTCGCTGTGCTGCCGCAAGAGACTCTTCAATCTACACGGCCTTGGCCTCAACGCTCAAGTACGTTGAACGACCCAAGAAATACCTCCGCCGCCTCTGATGAGAGATCAACGCACAACGGCCAGCAACCAACCGCACCGGATAATCGGGCTCGGCAAGAAGGGCGTTATTACCACCCTTTTATTACTCTCACTGGCACCGGCAGAAAACGACAATGTGAGCACTATGACATTCATCCTGGTAAGATCTGACTTCCAACCCACGGGTTTGGGCCTCATCATGGAACGGCAATTCGGCAAGTGTCAACCATTCTGGGTCGGCTTCCTCGCAGTCATGTACGTATGGTACAACTTGAAGTATGCCCCATCGCGGACGCCGTTTGACGCCGGCCGTGGCGATGAGCTTGATCGTCAGTCGATCGACTAGAGTGTGCAGTCTAGGTCACAGCCTAAAACCACCATCTCATTCATGAATTAGTGCGCTGTCTGCAAATTTGTATCAAGGGAATAGCATATGAAGTCTGCAGTGAGCCAAGCCGGCTTGTGCCGCCGAGCTTGTCGATGTCGAGCTGCTTCGTAGTGTCTACTCCCTGGAGGTGGCATGGAAACTCAATACCGGTGCTACATACTAAGTTAGTCGAGCATCTGATTTGGTACCGGGAGTCCTCTCATGTTGAATTAGGCTTGGAAATTAGGCTAAGGTGATTGTGCATCTGCCGGACAAACCCCTTCCCCCAAACGGCCCGCGAAGCCGCGGAACCGGAGAGAACGAGAAGCATAGCGCAGACAAACATCATGAATGAATGTTGTGGAGGTACGAAGCATTCTCAGGTACACTTGTTTCTACTTCATAGAGATCCTGAGGCGCGAAGCATCTACTTCGGCCAGTCTATGCGGCAAGAGCTTGTGTTCAAAGTCACTCTCTTCACGCTCTGCGAAGACAGGAGAAGCTCGGCACATCGCCTTCGTGTCCTTGCTCCAAGTCCTCCGCCCTGACAAAGCGGCACATGCTATTCCACCGGCATTATTAGCAGAGACGCGATCCGCCCAAACGTGTCCGCTGGGGCGCACTTAGCGCGGGCCAGTTGTTTGGAGCGAAACCAGCGAGATCGCAGCCTTTCTGCGGCGACCGTTCATCGGACTCACGTGTGAATGTTGAAGCAGATGAGAACGAGTACAGTGCAATGATTCAAGCTCCGTGGGGACAATTAAAAATGGCTTTCCAGAGCTGATCGCCCCTTTTTAGCGCTGGGCAGACACGGCCCTGGGCCACCCGTCTTTCCTGCCTTGAAGCCCAACTTTTGGCGATCGTTGCCAGGCCAGGCCTGACCAGTCTGGCGGATTCCTCGCGGTCCTGACTTTGGGAGTCAACCGCTAATAAGCAGTGTGGGAGAGGTGGTCCACGAGGTGTGGCAAGTCGGGGCAATGTCTGCGATGCCATGCCAAACTGGTTGGCGTCTTGCACATCACCACCACCCAGGGTCAGGCCGTTGGCGCGACTTAGTCTCTCCTCTTGTGATGCTCACGAAGACAGGGTTGTGTGGGTTGTTCTCCCGTTGAAAGAAGTAGTAGTACGACGAGCCACAGCAGCCACGGCGTAGCTAACGAAGGGACTAGGGGTAAGTGTCGGCCGCATTGACCTGGTGGCGACCAGTCACGACTAGCAACAAAGGTCGACGACGATGACAAGTTAGTGGCCGAGTCGGACACTAGTAGTAGGCAATTTGATGAAGACAGCCGCGACACATGCACGATGCGACCTCTTTCAACAGCGATCTGCGGGTGTCCCACAGACATTGGATTTGTCCATTCCGTCTTGCCGTAATGCCGTCCAAGCCGTCTGGCTCCATCAGCGTCGACCCCGATCGTGAAAATCTCCACTGTTGCCCTTGGCACGGCATTTGACGAGGTGGTGCTAGGAGGCCGGAGGAGGGATCAAAGGAACGAGCGGCGTACCCTGTTCTCCTCACACATCTCGTGCTGTTGTAAGTAGATACGAGGTACAATTCTAGCGTGAACAAAGCCAGGAGCTCGGGACCGCGACCCTCTTGTCAATGTGTGCTCATCCACTCAAGTGTGGCGAAGAAGGCCCCTGAGCACCACGGCACCGGAACGAAGGGTTTGTTTCTGATCCGTGGGCTCTCCAGTTGTTTTGACGAGTCGGTTGGTCAGGGGCCGCCGCGTCGCCCCCCCACGGGCAGGGCGTGAGGTGGCCACCATTGTCGAAACCAAGGCTGGTCAAGGCTGTTGCACAGACCATGGCAGACTCTGGCCAACAGGATCTAGTTTTCGGCACGGCTCGCTCGCTCCATGACTGTGGGGAGCTGCGCTGTGACCGCCATGCTGGCCTACAAAGAGGAATATGAACCGCGGGTACAGTAACAAGCAGCAGCTCTGCGTCCTCTTGGGTGTTTGTGTTTGGGGCGCGCCGGCCTAGTCGCAGACGGTGAGTGTGCGTGGATGGTGAGAATCATCACGACGCAGCAGCTTTTCTGCGTACAAATACCTACAGTATGTGAGTGGGTTCCAAGTGGGCTGAGCGGCACGGACGGCGTTTAGAGAGAATGTCTGTCTTCTTTGTGCGCTGTCGTGCGTGCTTGCACTTGGCGGCGGGGCGTTCAGGGACAGGACAGGGCTGCCCCTGACATGAGCCGCGCGAGGCAGGGGTGCAACTGACTCGAGGCCGAGTCGTCGACGACACACACGCCTGTAGCGGAACGGCGTCGCGCGCACACCTGGTTGCACCGCAGTCGGAAGCGGGCACGGCGCATCCAATCCACAAACGCGGCGACTTTGGAGGGCGATGGCCGTGACGTGACTTGGGCGGTGGGCAAGCAAGCGGGCATTGACGATTCCTCTGTTATGGAATGGCTCGGTTGCCCGGTGGGTGGCAGAAGCGGCCGGAGCAATGACCGCCTACAGGTAAGTATGTAAGTACGTACTCCGTACAGTACCCGACTGTACCTAAGGTACTAAAGATTCGGCATCCGGAGCCCGGGACCTGCTGGGTTGTTGTACGTTACATGTTAGGTTGGGGCCAATCTGTCTCCCCCATGTTTGCTCCCTTTCGCGTGATGTTCGGCCGATGCAGTGCCGTAGCCTGTACCCGCGCGGTCCGTATCCAAGGCAATTGCCTGCCTGCTCCATGATTCGTGCCTTCCATACAAGTTCGTGCACTGTACAGGTAGGTCAGGTACCTTGGATACCTTGGATACCTTGTATACTGTACTTTGTAGTCCTTGGAGTGAGCGGCATGCAGTCCCAGACGACGAGGACCCCGGCGGCAGCGTCAGCGGCAAGCACGTGCAGGATGCTGATCCTGCCGGGCCCGTACCTCACTACCTTGCGTGGAGCCGGGATACACTGCAGAATGTCCTTCGTACAGCGCGGTACAGTGTCACATCGACGGCCAGGGCGAGCCGCTGCGAGCCAGCAGACAGAATTTTCCAACTCGTGCGTCATGTTGGAGACGATGGGAGGCAACAACACACCAACGGGCGAGCCGGTTCGGACAGACGTTGGAGGCCCCGGGCGGGTGACATCTTCCACCAAAGGGACCTATTGACACTCAACCCAGGGAAGCGAGCGGCCACTGTCCGGCGTGAATGGTGCCAAGGAGCACAAAAAGAAAGGCCTGCGACAAATTGGACGTCAAACGTCTGGCGCTTCATTGGCGACTGACTGCCCAACGAACCATCGGAAAACTTTCGAAACTACGCAATGACTGGAACCTCTGCTCTGTCCTTCTGAGCTCTCCCCCAGCCTTGGTCCGCCCCACGGTTGTCCCTGCTGCACGACGATGACGACGATAACGACGAAGACGACCGATGAAAACGACAACGGCCCTTTTTTCCCAAAGCACCAGGTTGCCGCTGTCGCTTCACCCAACAGGCGAGCCCACAAGCCGACCCAGTCAGTGCATCATGGCCCGTCGATGTCTCCCGCCGTCGCCGCGTCCAACACGCGCCATTGTCCACCCCGCCTCGGGCCTTGGCCAAGGTGCTTGTCCTCGACCCCGTTCGCCTGTGCCGAGGCGGGATGGACGGATGGGCCCCTGGCGCGGCCTCCAACTGGGAGCCGTTCCCCAGGTTTCCCGCTCCTCAGGCTGGGCTGGGCTGACACCCTTGTCTCCGAGCCAGTTTAGCGGCCGCGCCACGCCCAAGCCCCCGATTTCCACACCCTGCTCCCGGGACGCGGACGTGTGTCTGCGTTGGTGGCCACGTTGTCGCGATGAACATCGGTGCAGAAAAGAGTTGGTGAGCTGCGCCCGCCCGCCCGCCCGCCCGCCTGGTTGGTAGCGGCACCGATTCACTCTTGGCGAGCGAGCCGCTCGTGATTTGACCTCAATCGGATCTTGTTGTGTCGATTGTCGCGGTCCTTTTGGCGCGCGAGAGCGGCCGACCAACATGAGGCGACAGCACCTCGAGCGCATGGAACGAAGTGCAATTACAACAACCCACACAGCAAGCGCTCCAGCTCAAGGCGGCCAGTGTCATTCGTTGCCCCAAGGAAAAGCTCGGCCAGGAAGACATCTGATTCAGAACCCTGGACGAGGCGGCCCCGTTCGCCTCCACAACTCGTCAGTCCACCCCTCCTCCTCCTCCGCCCCCCTCCTCCATCCAGTACCAGCTAGTAGTACTAACTACGCACATACATACAGTACTACTACATGCCGACGTCCTCAGTAAGCCGACTTGACCTGAGCTCCAGACAGGCATCGCCTCTGCTCTGACACCCGCCCCGTCGGGCCCCGTCATGTGTAACTCATCTCCTGGCCCCTCTCGTCGGCTTCCGGGTCCCGTTGTTTCTCTCCGTCGACCAATGTTGGTCATCATGCCGTGGATGCGTGGCTACTACCCCTGCTGCCCGCTTCAGTCTGCCATCGCTGACAGCGGTCATCGGCCATGTCGATGTTGAGCAAACTTCAAGGATCAGCGGGCCAGTGCCCGCCCCTCCCCAACCTGCGCGGACGATGCGAGGTTCGAGCATCTGTCCGGCAGACTGCATCGGTGCTTTGCCACGACCGACTGCGGCACACTCTCCTGGTCCTTGTCCCAGCACGTAGTCCGTATCTAGCTTCCCAAGCCATGCCTGTTCTTGGCCCCCCCCTGCTCCTGTTCCCTCCTGTCTTGCAGCCCACGGTCGCACGAGACTGTTACGCCACTCGATCAGAGACTCCAATCTCTAATCACGGCATCCTGGATGGTTCTTGTCGACGTTGACTCTTTTCCAATCTCGAGCTGGAGGGCTCCTTTTATTACACACCTTCCCTTCCGGTCCAGTCTTGTTTCTACCATCTTGCCCTAGGTCAACTCGTACTGGTTCAAAGCCTCGATGCGTAGGCATTGATCAACAAGCCCGTTTCTCACGGACCCCTCCTTATTTCGACAAGGCCTTTCTCCCTGGCCGAGTAGCCAGGTCTCTTCTTCATCGTTGCAAGGACAACACCGGCGCTGCAATCAGCGTCATATAAGACGACTCTGCATCTCTCGCTGTGACGCATCACGACGTCTCCTGAGTCTGCTTGGCTTGTTGAAGTCCTTCCGGGCATCTCTTCATGGTCTTCCTTTCCCGGCAAGAGCGCGAATTCAGCCGTCCCCGCAGCGCAACTCTACCCGCAAACCATCGAGCATCATCACGTTACTGGCCTCTGCCGGCAACTCTGTCACCATGCTAGACACGTTGACAGACGATCAACTCAATGCAATTAGCATCATCGAGCGGTCATGCTCGGTTCTATCGCTACTGGGATGCATTTTCACCATTGCCACGTTCTGCATGTCCAGTTCATTCCATAAACCAATCAATCGGCTTGTCTTTTACGCATCATTCGGAAACATGTTGACAAACGTTGGGACACTCATGTCTCGCGCGTATTTGACCGAGATCGATTCCTTCGGATGCCAGCTCCAAGGGTTCTTGATCCAGCTGTACGTACAGCAACATATCGATTTCGGGCACAGGCAGGGCTGACATTACTACTAGCTTCATGCCCGCCGATGCCTTTTGGACATTAGCCATGGCTATCAACGTCTACCTGACATTCTACTATAAGTTCGATGCGCGTCGCCTGCGGAAGATGGAGCTGTGGTATCTTTTAGGGTGCTACGGCATTCCCTTCATTCCAGCATTCACATTCATATTCATCAGAAACAGTCGCGGTCAACGTGTATACGGCAACGCGAACCTCTGGTGCTGGGTAAGCCCCGAGTTCGATATCCTCCGAATCGCCGTCTTTTACGGGCCAGTATGGTATGTTGTGGCAGACCAAGTCCCCATGCATGCTTGCACGATGCTGATGGCACTTTGGCAGGTGCGTGATCCTCGTCACGTTCTTCATCTACAGTCGCGCCGGGCGCACCATCTACGAAAAGCGCAAGCAGCTCCACGACTTCCAGTCTTCGGACCCCGATCCCCTGTCCGTGAACGGAGAGGCCATCACTACCATGAAGCGAACCGAGGTTACGGTCACGACCGAAGCCGCAAGCGAAGCTGGGATTCAGCTGGGCTCAGTCGGCAGGGGTGACACGGCGGGTGGCGAGGGCAGTCGAAATGCCAACGGCGCATACTCTGTCCACATTTCTGCCGATAACCAGTCGGCCGCGGCTGAGGACATATCGCTGCCCATCCAGGGCCAGACGTTTCAGCAACAGACGAGCAGCGTCCAGATCGCACGACGACGAGCCCCTAACACTATGCGACGGCGCAACCACGAACTGAACAACGCAGCATGGTCTTACACCAAATGCGCCATCCTGTTCTTCACCGCAATCCTGATCACGTGGATCCCCTCAAGCGCCAACCGAGTCTACTCAGTCATCCACCAGAAAGAGACATTCGTACCGCTCGAGTTCATGAGCGCGTTCGTCCTTCCGCTTCAGGGCTTTTGGAACGCGGTCATATACGCCGTCACGTCATGGAGCGCCTGCAAGAACCTGTTTCACGACATGAAGCAGGGCCGGAGGCCGGCTGTTTCAGAGCTCGTCGGAGGGGGCACCAGCGGGGATGGGACGAGCAGTGGGGGCCCGCGTCGCAGGAGCCAGTTCAAGACGCCCGCGAGAAGGAATTCTGGCACGTTTGAGTCGGAAAGCATGACAGAACTCGCAAAAACAAGGACGAACTCGGCGGATGGGAGGCATGCCTGTTGATTCGGGGGCTCGTTGGTGGTAATCCTTCTTCGTACAAGCGATTGGCTTTTTCACTCGGGAGCACCAAGTGTTTTCCTTGCTTTATATTGATGCCAGCAACATCACCAGCGGTATATGATTTTGGACTAACGTCTTTGGGGATTGGACACTGGGGTGCGGTTGTATTTGGGGCGATACCACGCTGCTTTGCTGATGTTTTCTTATACCATTCTACGGCCTTTTTGGATGATTCCTCCTCCCCTGATGTATCTGACCATGAAAATTCTATACATAACACCAGGCCTGTGCAGCTACCGGCTGGCTCCCTGACAGAGACTTCGTAGCTAAGCTGACTGACTGATTTCCTGCGATGCTCAAATGCAGTACGCATCAGGCCTCTCTCGCACAGTCGTGACCTGCCCAGCCTCACCGATCTGATTCCCTTCTGCGAAGGGACACCATTGCGGCACGCCGGTCTCGGCCGTCTGAGCATGGAAGCAGAGGGCTCATGCGAAGACGATGATGATCTTCACCTATTCATGGTCGCTGCAGGAACCCCGGCATACCCTTAGACGGGACAAAGTTCCGAGTGGAGAGTGACCGGTGGTGTCTGACCGGGATGGGGGATGTGTATGTATGTGCCCGTTCACTGCCGTGGCTAATAGCCAATGATGGAGACGGCTTGGCCCCGGGGGGTTAAGGGGGGTTGTTTCGAACTCGACAAACGGTTCCGGTTGTTCGGTCATTGGTTGGCGAAACCAACCCCCCCCCTTTGGCTGCGTTGAAGTTGACATTGTGAATCGCCGGATGGGCGGGCTGTGCGATCTACGGAAAGCAGTCTTGCGATTCCCTTGAGGATGGACGGGTGGTAGATAGGTATGTATGTATGTATATCCCGCGGTAAGAAAGGATCTCGCAAAGGAAAACACGAAGGAAGCTCTCGCCGCGGGCATGTTGTAGGGAAACAAGGAGATGCAGGTGCTTCTTTCAACAATTTGAGTAGGAGTCCGTAGTTGGTACATTGCATTTCATAAGTTGTTTTATTTCATGCATGTGCTCGCAAGGGGGGACGGACAAGGGGGACCAGGGAGGGAGGGAGAGAGAGAGAGAGGACAGAGCCCGGTGAGCGGCGTCAAGAGGCAACAGCAGCAGCGGCGGGGGATGGTGATGATGGTGATGATGGTGATACGTAGTGACGGTTCCAGCTCTCCGGAAAGTACATTCGGCTCCCGCGTCACTGCCTGCCTGCCATCCTGCCAGCCTGCCTGCCATCCCCTTGTCGCCGGTTGGGGTCCGAGGGCATGGGGAAGAGAGGACGGCCGGCCGACCGGCCGAGCCGTCACGTCCCTTTTTGGGAGCATGTCTCAACGATCAGTGAGTGCCACTAGACCGGGGCCGGGCTTGAAGCCGATGGCACGCGCATATACTTCGTACATACACACAGTCGCGCGCCTGTGGTGGCGGAAGCACGCATGTGCCTTTTGACCAATGGAGATGTTGCCTTTTTTAAATGATCTATCTAGACCGCGTCCCCCGCGGCTGCAGGGACAAAGCGGCAGGGCAGCGTTGACAAGGCTGGGTTGTTGATGATGGTGATTGATGATGATGATGATAGTCGCAGTAGGTAGGGGGGCGCGAGCAAGCCTTGGAAACCACTTGAGCTCATTTACCCCGTAGTAGTAGCATTTGGGATCGTTATCCGTACCTACTTTCTTCATCATCGAACCCACCTCACTTGTAGAACATGGACTAGGGCTCCGTGGTGTCACCACTGGCAGCAGCAGCAGCAGCAGCATGTCACTGGGGTCGTCGTCGGTCGACCTTGTGCAACGGCGGTTCAGAGATGTCCACCACCATTTGACCCTTCCCCTCCCCTCACCCTGTGCGACCCAACATCGGCTGCTGGTCTTTTGACACGTCCACGTCGACCGGCAAGGGGTTTTTTTTTTTGGTGATATCTCATTCTCATTCTTTTCTTTTCTTTTCTTTCTTGGTTTCGATCTACTAGCCAAAAGCATGACGTGAACATCGGGGCGCGAGGGTGCGTACGAAAGAAAGCACGAACGGTAGTTGACGCATCATCGCATAGAGCCAGCCCTACGAGGACGACGAGGGCGCCTGATGTCAGCATGCGTCCACTTGTTTTTGTTGTGTGTGTGTGTGTGTCCCAAAGAGCAAGCCATACGAGATACTAGGCACACACACACAACACATACGAAATAGTAACTTATTAGATGGCCAATAAATTGGAGCTCCTTGGCAAAACCAACGTGTAAGCGATCTGCGCGCGTGCGCATCGTCGCTCCCTCAATGATGGGCATAGATACGTTCCCTTCACACACCCGGCCAACGAGCGGCCCATGCCGTAAACGCAGGGCTACACTGCACTGCACTGCACTGCACTGCCACCGTCACATCCGCCTCTCTCCCGGGACGGCCCTTCCGTTGGTCTCCACGGCGGCACTACGTAACCCCTTGAGAGGAAAGGGGGGTAGGTCAGGGGTTCCCCTGCTGGCCTGGGCTTCCCAAGTCTTGAAGACGGCATGCATGCATGGCCTGCCTGCCGGCATGTCTGTCCCCTTGTCCGCGCGCGCAGCAACCTCCATGGTCGCTGGATGTGTGTGTGTGTGTGCACTTCTTAGTCCATCGACCGACTACTTGGGTACCACCGCGAGCTGTTCTCTGCGTAGCGTTTTGCTTTGCTCTCGTATTTTGTTTGTGTTTGTTTTTTTTCCTCTTCGTGCACGGCAACTGAGAAACATGAGGGTTATCATCCATCCATAGCGGCATTACTACGCGGTTGTCGAATACCATCTCTGTGACATTTGGGACCCCCGGCCCGGCCCGGGGCCGTCGAACAAAACCCGGGCAGAAGCAACAAGATATTCGTCGCAAAGGTTAGAGTGGTCGGTTGAACGGTCGCCCGGACCACGGCCACCATCACCTTCCAGCCAAGATGAGGATACGTAGTACTAATAAGTAACTACATACTAAGTTGGGTGCGTACGTACGTACGTACGCACACCGAGTGTCGGCACGTTCCTTGCCCAGGCATCTGAAACCCTGTTCCATGACCCTGTACTTTTAACCCCCCCTATCGTTATTATGCCCTGGCATCATGACTATTACGTGCCCTTGCCCTACGTGACATTGGCGGCCGGCTCTTGGCTCTCCCTCACTCTTTCTCTCTCTCACTCTCTCCTCGCTCCTCAAACGACGCCCTGCCCACCGGGTATCCCTTTCCCCGAGACAATACACCCTTGTTGCCGTCGTCGTCACCGCCTCATCCGCTTCCTCAAGATGAAAAGACCAGGATGGAAAAAGGAAGGATCATCATCTTTCTTTGGTGCACGAGGTAGTAAAGTGAAATTGCATGTTTACTGGGGGTATGTGTATGTATGTATGTATGTACTTCGTAGTACTCCGTGTATGTGATTATCACGGCCGTGCAGACGCCCCCAAAACACACAAAGACGGGGCACGTTTTAGCTTTTGCACATAGAAATGTATGTCTCAGTGCGGCGACGAGATACGTACTTCGTGCATACATATGCCGCCAGCGTCGGGTCGGCAACAACCAGGAAAAGCAAAACGAAACCAAAAAAAAAAAGCAAGGGCCTTTTACTTTTCTTCAACGCAAAGTGCGGGTGGCTTGCCGGGGTCCAGGGGTGAGAGATGGGGGCGGGGGTTGGTTTCCGCGCCGTGCTGGAGAAGAAGTCTCGGCGGTCTGATGAGCTTCATTCTTCTTCTTGTCTTGGTGCACCGTTCACCCGGGCCGCCGTTGCGGGGGGATGTCATGACATTCCCTGTTCGTGTGGCCGGTGTGCCAACTTTCTTTGTGCCAGGTGGTGACGATGCGCACCATGATGCCATGAAAATCGTCCCCTGTTCTGTCCCCTCCCCCGGTTTGTTGCAATATCATTCCCCGTAACCTCAGTCTCCAGGGCGATTTTAGGTCGCATAAGATGATCTGGCCTCGCAACGCATCATTATATCCAGGACTTTCTGCAGTCTGTGGGGTACTCTTGGATTGCTCTTGGTCTTGCTTGGCTGATGAGCGACCTTGGCCAGAGTTTTGACCCAGGTCAAGCGCGGCTTCGTCTCATTCGTCTCACTTCTCCACGCTGCTTACTTTTTGAAACACACCTTCACCTTTGTCCAACGCCTGTCTCTGAAAATATCTGAGACGCCATGCGGCCGGCACATGTGCAACATATACAAGAAGAAGAAGGAAATAAGAGAAACGGGAAGAGGAGCTTTATGCTAACCAGCCAGACCCAGGGTCAGCGGCACCTCGACGCCGACATGCCTAATCACACACGTCTGGTGTGCTCGCTCTGCGCTCTCCTTTCTCTTCGTAGAAACACCCGGTTTGGCCCCCAGGCCATGTCTCAAGTACGGCCTGTCGTGCCCTTCATCAACTACCACAGACCCGGTGTGCTTCGGCACGTTCCTATCCGAGCCGCGTCTTTCGAAATCAGCCTTTTTTCGACTCGGAACAACCCATACTTTGCCTGCCAGAGGCTCTCGCATATTGGCAAGAGCGGTCCGTACCGCGGGTTGTCTGACGCGCAGGAGGGTGTGGGTGGTGAGCATGCAGGCCATCAGCTTCACGCTGGACCTATCGTTCTGCAGATTCCGCGGCAGGCACATAACGTCTGGTCGCATCGCGGCGCTCCGGCTCCGACCCTACTGGGTTGCGTCCTTGACAGCCTCAATCAAGTGATACTCCCAAAACGTGCCTAGTTGGAGGCACTCTTCCATGCAGCCGCGATCATCCCACCACCATGAATCAGTCGTCACATATCGCCCCCAGATCTCTTTCCAAAGCAGGCGGCCGACGAGGCTTCTCAACTCTGCCTTGGTCTTCTTCTCGGCCCGCAGCTGCTCAATAGCCGGATCTGGGTCCTGTTGTTGAAGCCTCAGGTTGTCGAGGGTGGCGTAGAACTTGGTCGTCGTCAACGTGCTCCCGGTAGCGCGAAGTGACGCCTCACCGAGCCACTGCGGCAGCGCTGTGCTCGGGCTCATGCATCTTGACTCCCTACGGAGGTTGCTCAGCAAGTGCTGTTCCAGCCACTGCCGCATCTTGGCACCCAATGTATTGGCGCAAGGCAACGGATCAATCAACGTCAAGTGCAAAGTCCCTCCGGGCTTGAGAGCACTGCTCACATTGTGCACTATGCCGCGCAGGTCGGACGTGGTGCAAATCGCCGGCAAAGACAGGGAGTAAGCGGCTTCGAACAGCTGCGGCGGTATAGGAAACGCCGACGATGAAACGGCCGCCACCGACAGCGGCTGTACGTTGGGTACCGCCTCGTGAGGGAGCGGGGAATCCGAGAAGTGACAAATACGCCGCTTTGGGTTCAAAGCCGCGAGATACAGTGCTGAGGCTAAGGAGGCTCTTAGTTGGTGTTCTCTTCAGCTTGTTGTGCTCAGTTGGCCCCAAACAAACCTTTGGATTCGTAAAGAGCGAGAATATTGTGAATGTTATCTGGCGCTAATCTGCGAGGCGATTGCCGCTTTTTGTCGTGCGCGGCTTCTACGTCTAGATGAGTAACGACCGACAGCATCCATCTCTTCTTCTCCGCCTCGAGCTGCGCAAGGTTTGGTACATTGCCGTCGATGGACCATATCGTCTTGAGCCGCGATAGCGCAACTTCTGGTGTAGCCTTGGCCATGGACTCTGCTTGGCTCATGAGCGATGCCAAGTCAATTGCTTCATGCGGCGCGTTCAAAACGGAGCCCATCGCAGGCGTATGCACACCCCCCGATTCTTCCGCCTTGGCTGGCATGATCTCTGGCGTCACGGACCGCCAGTGATCGGACGTGCGTGGAACCTTGTTATCGGTGGCATTGGGAGGCGGCGGCCGGTATGATACCCTCGCCCGCAGCGGCGACTTGGGTGGGGGTACCAACGGCGGTGATGGTTCCGGCGGCTCTGAGAACAGGAACGGATGGCTTGATACCTGCAGGTTAGCTTCGACGGCGACACTCACAGACGGCGAGCTTTGCTGTGTATACCCTCTTGTGGGAGACTGTGGAGGAGTCATAGGTTCCCCAATCCTTAGGCCGGGGATGATGAAGGCCTTCCTCACGGGACTCGGCAGATCCAAAATGGGCAGTCGAGCCATCGGGGACGGCTGAAGTGGTTCTGTCGGAGGCGGCGACGCAGCCCACCTGGCCGGGAACTGGGCGATGCTATCGCAAAGTCCAGGTGGCGTTGCAAGTGCCGGTAGAGGGTGCGCGCTCGGGCTGTTGGGGAAGCAGCAGGTGGAGTCTATAACGGCTCGTCTTTAAGCAACTCGGCACCACCGACCAACTTGACAGGAATAGATGCGATTGGTGTGGAACTCACCACTCTGGAGAAGTTCGAGGTAGGCTTGATGGGCCGTGGCGGTAGCGGAAGCGGTTTCCGGACGGCCACGAGCCAAGCCGAGGCGGCCAGAGGTGTCCTTGCTGGAGTGGCCAGAGCTCGGGCGGCTCTTGGTGCCAGAGGCCTTGGAGAAGGGGGAAGTTGTGGAGTGGGTGGCAGCGACGGAGGAGGAGGCGGCGCCGGACGAGGCCGACGACTTTATCTTGGAAGCGGCCTTGGACGTGTTTGCCTGCCTTAGGCCCCGCGATCTGAAACGAGCGAAGGCGGATTCGGCAGTCGAGGATCGTGAGCTGGCCGTGGACATGGAGCCTCTGCCAGAGCGCGTCTTGCTCCGCTCGGCCTCATCTCTTTCCCTCTCCTTCCTGGCCCTGTGCTCTCCAACAAGCTCCAGGTCCGGGTCCGTCCAGATGATCCCCCACATGGCGTGTGGAGGCCGGTGATGATGAGCTTAAACTGCGTCGGACTTGCACTGCCACCCATTGCCGTGCGGCCGGGAGAGCATGGGAGATGGGCAGCGCTTGGACGAAGGCGCATCAACTGAGAGGTGCGGCAAAGCATCAACGTTCAAGGTCAATGTGCGACAAGACGGAACGAGGCGAGCGCGTCAATCAGCCAGCACGGAGTTGTTGCAGACGCAGCCCCTTGAGACGGATCGCAGCAAGCAAGGGCAACGCAAACGGGGGTGGCCTTTTGCGCGTCAAAAGGCGGCGCGCAAGCGAAGGACTTGCCAGCATGGTCGACGACGGGGAGACCCTGGGTGAGGATGAAACGGGCTGGCCTGAGGTGATGGTTGGTTGAACAGCCACGATGATGGGAGAAGGGGGGGGGGGGACCGCAAGCCGGGATGGCCGGTCCTCAAAGGGCAGGAGAACGCGCATTGCATTGAATATCGATGTCAAGCCGGATTGATTGATGCGGTGCCAGGCAGCGCGCGCGCGCGAGAGTGAGAGAGAGCACGCGCGGCATGTCGAAGCCGGGGGGGCACATTGAGGCGGGATGGGGGGACCGAGTGGGAGGGACCGGTTGGTGACGCAGGCCAGGCAGGTCGACATGGACCGCCGGGGGGGGGGGGCGTGGGCGTGGTTGGCGACTCGCGTCCTTGCGGACCAACGTTTCGGTGACGGGCTGATGAAGAGCGGGTTGACGGACGGATGGGACACGGATGGATGATGGCATGGATGATGGGATGGATGGATGAGTGGGTGGGTGGATGTGCATGAAAGGATGATTGAGTGGGTTAGACGGATGGGCAGGAGTCGCAGGACAGGCTGACCTGACAGAGAGAAGGAGCGCAAAATTGTCATTCAGGGTCGCTCCTTCCCTTCCTTACACCACACCCGACCATCATGTACGAAGTACTGCTTCAGCTGCTGCTGCCGCTGCTGCCCGCCCGCCAATAATAGCGCGGGTCGATGCAGCAGCAGCAGCAGCAGCAGCAACCCAAGCGAACGCACGCACCGGACCCTGAATCGATCTCTCAGCCTTTGGTTACCCTACCAAGCTATCGTACCTGTACTATCACTATTACTATTTCTACCTGCTATCACCAAGCATAGTCTTAAGCGAGGAGCCGTCTCCACGACTCGGGGCTGCTCGACCGACAGATCGGTCCGTTCTTTTGCGTTTGCACGTCCCGCACGCATACGCCATGATGGGGGCTCAGCTTCTACTGCTTCTGCTTCTGCTGCTGCTGCTGCTGCTGGTTCGACGCTCAGACTCGCCACGCCCGCTTGGATCGATCGAGGGGCGAACGGAACCTTGAGGCTGCACGTGGGCTTTGCTCGCCATGGCAAGAAGCCGTGTGTTTCATGTTTTGTTCCTGTGAGTGGACTCGAAGAGCATCTCTGACCGTCTCTCCCTCTCTCTTTCTCTGTCTCTCCCCCCCTGTCCTACACATCTTCTTCACTCACTCCCCCCTTTCTTGTTGCCCTACTCATCGAGGGCTTGTTCAAGAGCGGGTCGCCATGTCCCCTCGGCCAAGAGACCAGGCATGTAACGCGTCCATTCGTTGGCCTTCGCCTTCGCCTGCCCCCGTGCCCCCTGATTCACAGCTTGTGTCGTGTTGTGCTGTGCTGTGCCGCGCTGCTCTGCTCTGCTCTGCTCCTTGCCTCGCCTCGTGGGAGAGGCCGTCGCACCTTTTTCTCTTGGCCCAGAGTCCAACCAGCTCCCCCCGACACGTCGCCCATCCAATCAATCAGTCAACTCTTGCCTCTCTCCGAGTGCGCAACGACGAGAGAGAGCCATGTGGCAAGGGACGCACGCAGCTCTGTAATACCACTCCGTACATACATACTACGTGTCTCCCGAGAAAGCCAATATGCGGTCGTCGGACAGATGCAGCCAGCCGTTCGGCTGCAGTGTCGTCTCGTGTGCGTCGTATCAGTAGTCTCTATAAGGCTGGGGGGCGAGCATCGTCGTCTGCCTGCCTGCCTGCCTGCCTGCCTGCTGTCCGGTGACGCCCCCCCCGCCCCCCCAGCCAGCCAGCCGGGCACCATGTATGTATGTAGTACTCTGTACGCATGTCGCCGCTGTGACGGCCCAGATATTGGCCGGTGCAAGAGGGCCAACAACATCATCGCCACGGCCGTGTTGCTGGCTGGCTGGCTGGCTGGCTGGCAAGTTAAAAGTAAGTAAACCCTGTAGGGCTGTCGAGTCTCCGAGGGTCCAGTTCTCTTCTTCGTCTGCCGGGCGGGCTGTCAATTTTAAAACAAACCTTGAACCAACACACACTCTCTCTGCAGCTGTTCGTCCCTTGCAGCCACTTCCAACTTCCCCATTAAAGAACGAGCCCCCCCGCCGGAGCGTCGCCGAGCGGATGCGGCCAACAAGTTTCTTGGTCCATGCGAGTGCTATCATCACCCCGTCACGTCGTCGTCGTCACCAACACCCCGACCTTTTTATGTGTGTACGTAGTATTGTACACAACTTCATAGCGCCTCATTTGTGTCCCTATGACTTCGGTTACACTCCCCAGAAAGCTCTCCAACCCAGCTCGACTGCCGTGGCACAGCTTTGCCCCCCTTCCCCCGGTAGGAAATGCAAGGCATCGCTGCATGCGAGCCTTTCTCAGCTTCTTTGTTCCCAGCGATCGCCGTCCGTCTGTCCGTCCCCGCTGGCACACAGTCATGTCATCCATGTCCGCCGCAGACAGACATCAGACGAGTCCGAGCTCCAGAGCCACCACCCGCTTGCAGCATCTCGTATAACTCTGATATCATGCCAAGGCACGCAGGCAGCCAGGCAGGCAAACATGAGCTTGTAAGATGGCTCGCCGCGCCGGCCCATCGCAGCAGTCTGACGCGTGTACCCGCCCCGAATAAGAGTGCCACTATATGTGTGTGCGAGCGAGCGCAGTCGTCTACGGCCTCGCTTGAAGCAACAGCCAGCCAGCCAGCCAGCCAGGTATGGCGTCGTCCCACAGGTGTTCCAACACGTTCGCTAGCCGAGCGTCTAGCAACATACCACCATCGTCTCGTCTCATCTCGTCTCGTTCTTTCTTTCTCGCGGCGTTCCCGAGAGCACAGCTGGGAACCTACCCGCCATGTCTTAAAAAATACTTCGCATCTCATGGCCTAGTAGCCTAGTAGACATGCTGCGACCCGTTTGCACGCCCTTGACGTGCGTATATCTCGCATCAGGGCAGCACGGAAAACAGCCACGCGAGTCTTGGTGCGCCCGCAACTCGGAGCACAGGCTGGCTGGTTGCATAAACCCAGAAAAGAAGCGAGGCAAGCAACATTGCACCGTTGTTTTCTCCGTACAGTCCAGCAGTCTCCGATCATGGCCATCCCACCTGATGCGCTCGTGATCATGACGGGGGTATATCAAATACTCCGCATTACAGACATGTCCTCTGCGTTGACTGTCCAAGCAACGCCACCAAAGGCGTCTGTGCCCTGCATGTATGTTGGAGCTGATCGGGCCTGGAATACGCTGACTCGGGCATTGAGGAAGTCGTTCGCTCTCTTCGTCGATGCAGCAAAGTCTTATCCTCCGGATACTGGCTGGAGGCTGACCTCCATATTGAGCTTCATTGGGTGCCTGCTGTAGTTGACCTGACTATGTTCTCTGGCCTAGGTAACGCAGTCCCACGGCGTACACGAGTTCCCTCGACGCCCTGGCTCTGTTTTGCTCTGCTGCATCATGGAGTCCAGTCCACCTTCCTGTCATCGCACATAGACTTGCTGCAGCCCCCGGGTGCCCTCAATCCGTTGCCCTGAGAGCCGTACCAGTGGTGAGCTTCTTAACGCTCGCTCTTCCATTCTCCGCGAGTCTCCATGTAACGAAAAGGGGGGAAGTGCGGCGAACTTGAACAATCTCGTTCTCAACTCGCAGAGCTATCCTCATTGTATCTCCTCTGGAAGTTCGGTGCTTACACGCACACACTCGGCCTCACCCTCTCCTTAGTCGGCAGAGCCCACATGATGCAGGCCCTCGCGCGCCTCTCTCCGTCGCGGATACGCATCGACTCTGCAATGGCCCAGCACGCGGACGACCAAAACTCCACCGCGGCCTCTTTACCCGCGGGGCCGACGGGGAGGTCCAGTTACTTTGGAATCCGCGACTTTTTAGACTTCATCGACACCCGCATAACCGTGTCTCGAGTCGGAAGACTCTTCCATCTGTCCGGCAGTGGCCATGTAAGGAGGCTCTAGCATCTTAACACCTAACTGGCTTTTCTTGCGCTGTCCTTTCTGACATCTCGCAGCCGGAAGAGATTCCTGAGACGACATTTCTTAGAGAAGTGAGGGCAGGCTTGACGACCTTTGCTACCATGGCCTACATCATCGCTGTCAACGTTCGTCGTGCCCCTAGTGTCCCCAAAAAAAGGGGACCTTTTAAGTTGATTATACCTGGATAGGCATCTCTCCTGTCCCAGACCGGGGGTACTTGTCCTTGCGACATGACAGACAAGCGCAGATGCGACACACTCCCAGAGTTCGCCGACTGCAAGGAACAAGTTCGCCGCGATCTCGTCACCGCCACGGCCGCCATCGCCGGCATGGCGTCCGTGACCTTTGGGGTCGTCACCAACCTCCCCGTCGCCCTCGCCCCCGGAATGGGCCTCAACGCGTACTTTGCGTTCCAGGTCGTGGGCGTCAACGGCAGCGGCGACGTGTCGTACCGCACCGCGCTCACGGCCGTCTTCTTCGAGGGCCTCATCTTCATGGCGCTCGCCCTCACGGGCATGCGGCAGTGGCTTGTCAGGCTTATCCCCGCAACCATAAAGACGGCCACCGGCGTCGGCATCGGGTTCTTCCTCGCGGAGATCGGGCTGTCGTACTCGGCGGGTATCGGCGCCATCACCGGCGGAGGCGCCTCGACGCCCTTGGCCATCGGCGGTTGTCCCCTCGAGAAGCTCAACCCGCAGACCGGTCAGTGTGACTCGGGGCAGATGGCGAATCCAAAGGCAGGCATACCCCCCGACATTGATGGGAGAGAGGGTCTGACTTTGACAGTTGTGGGTTGCCGTCTTTGGCGGCGGTATCGTCACCTCCTTCTTGATGGCGTTTCGTGTCAAATACTCGCTCGTCGTCGGCATCGCCCTGGTGTCTATTTTGTCCTGGCCGTAAGTCGGCCGTGCTTTGACGCAGATTCCCCAATCTCTTGTCTCTCTAACACCCATTCGGAACGCGACAGACGGCATACGCCCATATCATATTTCCCCGACACCCCCGAGGGCGACTCGCGCTTCGACTTCTTCCAGCAGGTCGCCGCGTGGCATCCCATCTCCAAGACACTCAACCAGCTGGACTGGACGTTCGAGTCCAGCGGGTCGCACTTTGCCCTCGCGATATTCACCTTCTTGTACGTCGACATCATCGACGCCACCGCCACGCTCTACTCCATGGTGCGCTTCTGCGGCGTCGTGAATCGCAAGGATGGCGACTTTCCACGATCAACGGCCGCGTACTGCATCGACGCTGCCTTCATCTCCGTTGCGGCGCTCTTGGGCTGCTCGCCCGTGACTGCCTTCATCGAGAGCGGCGCTGGCATCGCTGAGGGAGGCCGCACTGGCTTGACTGCCATCGTGGCGGGGCTCTGCTTCATCGGCGCCGTCTTTTTTGCGCCCATATTCGCCTCCATCCCACCCTGGGCCACGGGCTGTACCTTGGTTCTTGTACGTGTGGCTTGAGAATTTGTCGAATTCCACGGGCCGCTAACATCAAACCCCCTCATCAAGGTTGGTTGCATGATGATCCGACAAATCACCCAAATCAACTGGCACTACATTGGCGATGTCCTCCCGTCCTTTGTTGTCATGGCTTTCATCCCGTTCAGTTACAGCGTGGCGTACGGCCTGATCGCGTAGGTTCACGCTCCTTCTCCATGAGGGCTTGCTAAGACTGACATACTCTGTGCAGGGGCCTCTTCGTGTACGCCATGCTCAATGGTCTAGTCGGCATCGTGGTCTGGTGCAGCCGAGGCCGCATCGAGCCTCGCGAGTACGACCTGAAAGAGTATTGGACGTGGCGTGGTGGCGGCCGTGCTCCCTGGCTTGTCCGGGCCATGAGGGCCTACTGCCGCAGAACGCCGGCCCCAGGGGATTCCGCCAGCGTCAGCGGCCTCAGTCTCGAGGAAACTCCGGTTGGGTCGATGCAGGTTGCAGAGCCCGGAGCAGAAACACCCTCTAAAGAATATCCGGGGCTCGTCACGGAGCCGGCAACATCTGTCCCAGCAGAATCCGCTGCCACCTACCGTTATGGCTGCTAAAAGTTGTCGCGCTGCTGCAAGTCGTGTTGCCTTACAACGCCTCGCACCGGGTACAAGAGATTTATCCATTGTATGTACTTGAATGTTGTTGTGGCGAAATTCGATACAGTGAAGCGCGACGGAATCAGGGTCACTTGAAAGGAGTCACTGTATGCCAGGAGAGACGCCGTGGCATTTCTCCATATCTCCCTGGGGATTCGTCTTGAATCAACGGACGTTCTCATGCCTGCGTCGTAACGTCGTAGTGATCTGAAAAGAAAGGGCCGGCAGACGATGGCCGCCGAGCATCTCGCATTGTACCTTTGCGCGCGGGAATCAATCCATGTCCACGTCCTGATTACCTCTCCTTGCGGCCTTCTCGGCTGCCTTTCTCCGTTCCAAGCTCTCATCGATCCATCGGTCCACGGCCACTTCGCCGCCTTGCTTGAGCTTTTGCCTCACCACGCCCTTGAGCACCTCACCCGCGAAGCCAACAAAATTGTGTCTTCGGAGGGCATTCTCAAACTGCCAGTCCCGACGCTTGCGCTCTTCTCGAGCCAACAGCTCCTCGTCGCCAAACTCGCGTGCCCGGATTCGCAAGTCACGACACATGGCCAAGAGGTTGAAGCGGATTTCCGTGGCCTCATAGCGAGCTACCCGCTTCTGCAGAACTTCCACCACCTGCGCGGGGAACGACTCGGTGGTACAGGGGCCATGTGAGATGGGCGCAGCCTGCAGTCCGTCGAGCTCATATAGAGTGCCATTGATGGGGGTGTATGCAATGAAATGGAAAGCATCCTCCGCTTCCCCTGTCTTTTGCGTCTCATCGACGAAGGGACTGCTTCGCGCGAAGCTGTTATGTACCTCCCGGATCAGGTCCGAGTTGCTCAGGGCCTCACCACGGAACTCGGGTGGCAAGACCATGGTGAATTCGCGGAAGTCCTTCATTGGCGTCCCAATGTCCACGTCGCCGGTTTTGTTCATCAGAACGCTCAAGAGCGCCTGCGTAGCGCAAGCATTCTGTATCGTCTGTGCCGCGAAGAATATCTGCTCGGAGGCGTTCTGGTCAAAGGAGCCGTCGAGCGGTCCATCCGGCGTCGCATAAGGCCGGTCGGTGGGATACTTGAAGAGAAATATCACTCCATAGAGCGGCTGAAGCGTCGCCAACTCGGATGGGTCGAGGGTGAGAAGTTCTTCGAACTGGACATCCTTGACGCCGAGGTTCTCGATGAGGGACGTGAAGACGCCCTGGCGACGGATTAGCGAACAGAACTGCGCGGCTTGGCGATTCGTAACTGTACCGCATCGGACTCGACTGTTTCAGGGAGAATGGTCAGCTACGTCATGCAGTCGGGGACGAGTGAAAGAGGTCAGGAGCCCTACTGGTGTTCCAGCCGCCACTCATTGCTGCGTTGTAGCACGCCAGACTCTGGCCACGATCCGGAAAGTGAGCGGCAATTTCAGTGTGTCAAGAGGGAAGGAGCATCAAAAATCGGTTGCTGTCGAGGGAGAAACCTATGCAGGCGCTTGAGAGGGATGCGTCGCAAAAGAGGCCAGGGTGATGTTAAGGCAGCGTGCGACGCTTATAGAGCTTGTGCCAGGTTGAAGCTTGACGCGCGCCGCAGCTCTACGCTAGGTGCATACATACTCAACTAGCGATAAGATAACAGCTATTGCCTCCCAACACGTGAGCTTCTCCCCCCGCGCATCCCTCGACGACGACCGCCTACGCCGCTATCTTGCGGATGTGGACAGCACAGATGCAGGTCTGCGATCTGTTTGCCGTCTTTGGTAACGATAATGGAGGTCCAGCATCATGGGCGGTCCAGGGCGCCAATCTCTGCTCTATTTTGCCGGCGCTTGCACACGCTGATAGTCTATAGGTAAGTAGCCAAGCGAATAAAACACCAGCTTGGACGTGAAATACATGCTCATCAAGTATAGGTGACGTCTTTGGATCAATCGCTCCACAAACGCTGCTCCGGTCTACCTATCGCTCGTTCTAACTGTCCGCCGATTTCGTAAGAACTTCGTGCTTTTGGTGTCACGTCACAAATGGGCTCGTTCCCAGGCAGCATCGTGACCTCGATCAGGTCGACGAGTTCACTAGTTCTCCCCGCCTCACAACCTTCTTGGCCTGCTCTCTTGCAGCATCACTCGTTGTCATGGGTATTCGTGTCATTTTCGCCGCCATTCCTCGCCTCTCCCTGGGCATCATCGTCGTCAGGCGCCGCAGCCGCTGTCGCCGCAGCTGCCTGGGCCGCGGCAGCCGCCTCAGCCTCCCGCTGGCGATTCTCCTCGGCCCTCGCCTCGGCCTCCAGGTTGGCAATGTGCCGCTCTGCAACTCCGGGCGCAATGCTTGCCAGGAACAGCAGGCCCGCTCGCTCCAGTCGTCGCACTTGCCCTGTAAGCCAGCCTTCGCGCCCCCGTCTGTCGGCCACCAGCCGCGCGGCCATCTGCTCCGGATTCGGTTCTCTGTCATCCCCGCGCTGGATCCGCTGCACGCCACGTGGATGCTCAAGAGCCGGTAGAATGTTCTCGATATGTCTGCCAATCGGCCGCCAAGCGTTCTCGGCCACACCGTTGAGAAGCCCAGTGCTCAAAACGAATGCAAAGACGGCCATACAGATGATGGTCAACCACCTTGACCAGCTTGAGTCTGGCGATGTGAAGAACCATACGAAGAGACCGAGCCGGAATATGAGCCACATGTGAGGCCAAAGCTGAAGAAGAAGGGGAGGGAGACCGGCTGCGGGAGGATTTCCTGGATGCACAGGCTGGAGGGGCTGCTGAACATTCGCGGGAGCTGGAGGTTCCGGATGAGGATTGTGCCCCCGATCTTGGGTTTGGTTTTGAGCGAGGTTGAGTTGCTGGGCTCCGGATGCTGCGTTGACAGGCCCTCTAACCCCCGACAGATATGGCCAACTCTGCTGTGACCTGAGCCGAGGCGTAAAGTATGTCTCTGAAGTGGAGGGGTTGAATAGGATAGCTCGTGGACCCTCAGGCGACATGAGAATGTAGACTTGAGAACCAGAGCTTGCCCGGACGTTGGCACTCCCAGAGCTGTTGGCCGCGTTCACGCCAGAGCCATCCGCTGAGGCCCAGGCGCGTGCTGCCTCTGCCCACCTTGCCTCGTGATCTGGGGTGATCCGGCCATTGCTAGCGACTGCGGAACCATACCCAAAGGCTGGAGTCGTCACGCCGGGCTGGAAAAACTGTCGATTGTGTAGCGTGTGTAGCGACGTCCCTGACGCAGTACGATGCAAGGCATGTGCCATATCGGTTGGGGCCCGGTTGTCACCTTGGCTTCGGAAAATGCCCTGCGGATCGGCAGAAGGCTGCCCGGCATAGACTCGCGCCGCAACTTCGTTTTGTAGAGCCAGATATGCGTTCGGGCTGGCTCTCCCGCTAGCGGATTCCTGACCTGAGGCGGTGCCATTGGGGGTACCCTGGTCGCCAATGCCCCTCATGCCCATCTGAGCTCTTCCACGCTGGTTTTGGCTTACCCGAGCCCTGAACATAGCTTCCCGCTGGAGGTGGGCATCTCGCTGTACTTGCGTCAACCAATTGGTCATGTTTTGGTGTTGATGTTGAAAGGCCGCGGCTTGTTCGTGCGTGTACTGCGGCGGGACATTGTAAGCGTGTGGCGGCGCTGGTGATGGCCCGCGATGCCCCTGTAGCGGTATGGCGGAATGCGAGACTTGTATCCTGGGCAAGCCATCCGGTCCTACTTGGGGAGACTGCGAGCGAGGCCTTGAACTTGAAGCCCTGGCCGCATTTGGGGGCGTCGGCGTATGCGTGTCTGTGGTTTCTCGTATGACGAGGTGAATCGTCTGTCGGTCGGGCGTTCGAAGCTGGAGGACAGACACGGATTAGCTAAATCAAAGCAGAAGGGGGAGTGGCTAGCGAGTCAATGACGAGAATTACTCACAACATCAGCACCGAAAATGTCGAGCAAGCTTTCCGAATCACGGAGGAGGGCTCGTCCGCGGTGAATCAGGCGCTGGTTTTCGTCTGCGGGCCGGAGAGGAAGGGCATCTCGAATACGATGCTTTAATTGCTTGATGGTGGTCGTGGAGGGGAGGTCGGGAAAGAGCAGCGGGCGATTCACGCCGACTGACGGCGATACGACCTGGAGGTTGACGACGAGCTGTTCGGGCGGCGTGAGGCCGGCGTTGATAGCTATGGGCGCGCTCGTCATCTTGTGCGACTGACTGACCGGCACGCCACCCGGACCGAGCAGGATTCGAGGGGATGTCGACGAGCGATAGCAGGGTGATGTGTTGTTCTAAGGAGCCGCGTGCGGACACTGCTGGTAATAAGACGTGTCCGTACAGATCATGTCAGACACGCAGACTGCGGAAGGCTGCCGTCTGGCAGGAGATGCACGAGGCGACGGCGTTGGAGAAGGGCCAGGCAGAAACAATGAGAGCGCAGGGTCACAGAGCTTGTGCGACCTCGGAACACTAATAGAAACAAGAATATACAGAAGAGAGAAACGTGCCGGATCAGCGCATCGTCGGAAGCGGAGTCTAGACTAGACGCGAGACGTGCAAGAAGAAGACCGGTGGCATCTCAAACGGGTGCGTTACGTTGTTCTTCCACGGTGGCAGGATGATGAGGTACGTAGGTACTTGTTCAAGGTACCCAAGGTACTTCCGTCAATGCAGTGCAGCCGCACGAGTGACTGCCCGAGGTGCAGCCCAGGGCGGTGGCTGCCTGGGCCGCCTAAAAGGTAAGGCGGGTAGGTACTTGGTACCTTACTGATTCGGGGCTTGACCCCAGATGGACGGCGGGAAGCTACCTGGGCTTTCAGCGGTATTTGGCAGGTAGGGTACTTGCCCAAGGGGGGTCTTGGAGGGTCCGTCTCGGGAGATTACCTCCAGTATGGACGCCTGGCACTTGGGGCGACTTCGGCAGGCACGCGACTCTGGGACGCGCCGCCTTCAACTGCAGAGATAAGGGTGCGTCGCCTTTTTCAGCGCGGTCTCGCGGATGGAAAATTAGAGCATTGTTGGAGGAACCACGATGCGCCTTGCCATTTGAAGCGCACGGCGTGGCCGGTGACAGCCGCCCATTATATTACGTATGTGCTACAGAGGTTAGGAACAAATAATGCTCTCACGTGTATCATCATCCAGTGGTGGTTACCCTATGAGGCATCTTGTTCTGCTGAAGGGAACCACCTGGGCAGTCAGGGCGGATCCATACTTTTGCCGGCGCCGACCACCTGTTTTCCACGGGCTAATAAAGCTGCACCTCAGCTGTAAGTAGGTATGTTGTACTTCGTACGTCAGCGACACCTCAGTGGACCAACAATGGGCCCTCCGCCCAGGCAGGCCTCGCAACATCTTCCATCACCCTCAACCGGGCGAGCCATGGCCAGTGCATCTGACCCTTAGAACTCCATAACTGCACCACGAAATCTTGATCGGAGCGAGTTGAGTCTCTGCTCACAATGGCCGCTACGCTGGGGCTGGGCCCTCGCCCGTTCGTGCACGGCCACGCGCTGGCAAGTCTCAACGGCCGCTTCGTCAAGTCCGCGCCTCGACATGCGACGCCTCTCCTCGCCCACGCACGATGCCCTGGCCGTGCGCCTTGCGCCGCGCGCAACTTCTCCTCCCGCCCTGGCAAGCGACCGCGCTTCTCCCAGCGCCTAAGCGAAGCCCTCCGCAACAGCAAGATCCAATGGTACCAAATCCCCGTCGGGCTGGGCATTGGTTTTCTCGGCCTGTTGCAGTTCTACAAGGTCTCCGCCCGGGAGCAGGAGAAGAGACGTGCGGAGCAAGAGGGCGAAGTTCCCGGCGGGCAGCCCAAGCCGCGCCCGCGGGTGCGTCCGGAGGGTCCATGGCAGGTTCAAGTCATGTCAACTTTGCCTCTGAAAGCCATCTCGCGGTTGTGGGGCAAGTTTAACGAGCTCACAATCCCATACTATCTGCGCGTGCCTGGCTTCAAGCTCTACTCCTTCATATTCGGCGTCAAGTAAGTTCCAAGGCGTCTCCGGGAGTACACTGGACTAAGTCACTGACAATGACGCAGCCTCGACGAAGTGGCCGAACCCGACCTCCACGTATACCCCAATTTGGCCGCATTCTTCTATCGAACCCTCAAACCCGGCGTTCGCCCGCTTGATCCTGACACCAATGCGCTAGTATCTCCTGCTGACGGCAAAATCCTTCAATATGGCCGGATTGAAGGCGGTGATATCGAGCAGGTCAAGGGCATGACGTACAGCATTGATGCGCTGCTCGGGAAGAATACACCGACTTCCAGTATTCGAAGTGGCTCCTCTGGCCACAGCCAGCTCGAGCCGAGCCATCGCGAGCGCCACGGTGACGAAGAGATTATCAAACAAGAGGAGGAGTTTGCCAAGGTCAATGGCATTTCGTACACGCTGCCTGATCTGTTGTCCGGCCCGAGCCACGGTAAAGCGGATCATGCCGCAACGGACGAGTCGACCGAGGTTTCGCAGCGCGCAGTCTCTGAAGTTCGCGCCGAGCTAGCCCTGGGGGAGAAGCCGTGGTATGATATTCTCTCCGAGGACAAGGCCAGCGCCCTGTACTACGCCGTCATTTACCTGGCTCCGGGCGATTACCACCGCTTCCACTCTCCAACCAACTGGGTCGTGGAGCGGAGACGACACTTTGCCGGGGAACTGTACAGCGTTTCCCCATATCTACAGCGGACGCTGCCCGGTCTGTTCACTTTGAACGAACGCGTTGTGTTGCTTGGCCGCTGGCGGTATGGCTTCTTCAGTTATATACCTGTCGGCGCCACCAACGTTGGCTCTATCAAGGTCAACTTTGACCGCGAGCTACGCACCAACAGCCTGACGACAGACACAGCGGCCGACCACGCCGCCGACGAGGCAGCGAAGCGCGGCGAGCCGTACCTTGGGTTTTCAGAAGCTACGTACGAGGGGGCCAGCACGGTCCTGCATGGCCACGCGCTGAGGAGAGGTGACGAGATGGGAGGGTTCCAGCTCGGCAGCACCATTGTCCTCGTTTTTGAGGCACCACGGGAGAGGCACGAAGAGCACAAACCGGTGTCGGGGTGGGAGTGGTGTGTTGAGAAAGGACAAAAGATACGTATGGGCCAGGCACTGGGACGTATCTTGCCGGAATAGCGTCCGCGGCACGGGGTACGGCTCTGGGCGCGAAGGAAGAGGTGGGACTTGCATCACGTCTTGGCGAGATGGGCCGGGCATTGTACATGTATTATATCCAACTCGTTTGTCACGATCCCTACCCGTTGGGTCGATGTCGGGGTGTCGACCAACCCTTGGAAATGGACTGGTCGTCTTCATCATGACGCACTTGAACGAACGAAGAACGCATATGAACAGTAGTTGATCATTCAAACGTATATATTATCCATGTGAGTCGCTGAAATCATATGCCCATCGTACCCCGTGATGAAGAAACTCCGGCGTAAATGCGTCTAGCATGTCGCTGATCTAGCCCTCCACACCCAACAGCGTGTTCCTGGTCGGCGCGGCCGGCGTCTTAAGCACCGAAAACCTTGACACGCTCCTCAACAGGCTGGAACGTCTTCTCGCCGGGCTCGCTGACCTTGCCGCCAAAGACGAGCTGGGCGTTGAGCTTCCAGGTCTCGGGGAGGCCCCAGGTGGAGGCGACCTTTTGGTCGATGAGGGGGCTGTAGTGCTGCAGGTTGGCGCCGAGGCCCTCGAGCTCGAGGGCGGTCCAGAGCAGCCACTGCTGCATGGCGTTGCTCTGGGCGGCCCAGGGGGGGAAGCGGTCGGCGTAGACGGAGAACTTGGCCTGCATGCTGCGGACGACGTCCTCGTCGTCGAAGAAGAGGATGGTGCCGGCGGCGCCCTTGAACATGGCCATCTTGTCGCCGGTGGGCTTCCAGTTGGCCTCGGGGACGATGTCGCGGAGGATGGCGGCGGTCATGTCCCACAGCTTGTCGTGCTCGGCGCCGAGGAGGACGACGGCGCGGGTGGTCTGGGAGTTGAAGGACGAGGGCGTGTGCAGCGTCGCCTCGTTGACGAGCTCCTGGATGCGGCTCGGGGAGATGGTGAGCTGCTTGGTCAGGGGGTAGTGGCTGCGGCGCGCCTTGGCCAGCTGGAAGAGGGTGTCGGCGGTGTGCTTGACGGCAGACATTGTGCGGGTTGTTTGTTCGAGGTTTCTTGGGCCTTGTGCGTGGGAGATGGTTTGGCTGGTTTTACAGAGATCCGGGGAGCTTTCTCTCTCTCTCTCTCTCTCTCTCGCGTCGTTTTTGTAGAGTGAAGAGGGCGAGGGGCCTTGAGGAGGGGCTGGCTTATAAGAGAGCCGATGGCCAACAAAGTGTTGTTGGTTGAGCCTTCGATATATCGTAGTAGTAGTAGAGGGTACGAAGTAAGGGAGGGGGGAAGATGTAATGTTGGTTGTTGCTCCGGGTTGCTGTTCTGCAAAACGACAATTCACATCTAGGACGAGAGACGGGAGACAGACAGCTTGTTAAATACCAATTTGCACGACCCAAGATCTTCAAAAAGTCAATCTACTACTATCGCGCTTGGAGGGCGGGTAGGTAGGTACTGTAGGTAGGCTGGTCCCACAGAATGGCACGCTGCGGGACCTGAATAGGCATGCGACGAGGAGGAACCTAATTTTTTCTCTTCTTTTCCTTTCTTCTTAGCCGATGATGCTACGATGAGCAAGCCCGCCTAGACGCGAATTACTCAGTCCACATGGGGAATCGGGGGACCGCCCGACTCGCATCGTCGTCCCTCGTCCTCGCTGGACGGGAATAAAATGCCGTGTCCGACGGCGACGCCTGCCGGAGTGGGGGGGGGGGGCAGGGCCGGTCAATGACGGAATAGTGGGCGGAAATGTTTTGAGCGGAGCGGGACCGGGGGTGGGGGGCCTCTTTCGCAGTGACCGGGACGCCTGCTGATTGATGCTGAGAAAAGCGACAAAAACCCGTTCCTTTGGGGTTCCGGGCGGGGCACGTGGCGGGCGAGCGACCGCTTTGGGGCAGTTTGTCAGCAGCGCACCAACCCGGCTTTCTCTGCCGACTGGGTCGTTCCGTGGATCTGTGTGTGCCAGGGCGCACACGGGCAGCAGAGGGGAGGTCATTCATCAGCGATGCTTCAGCTGGGGCCGGCCGGCCGCCCGAACACCCCACGGACTTTCTGGCGCCTTTGTCATAGCCGCGCGGGATGGCATGGCGCGCGCGCGCATGCCGTGGCGTGAAAATATAGGCGGGCGGGGGCCTTGGCGACGCTTCTCCCCCACGGCCCGAGAGATACCTATGTACAGTAGTTACTGTATAGTAGTACAGTATAGTAAGAAATTACATTTCTTACGTCGCGCAACATGCAGACTACATGGGTGCACAGTCTTTTGCACTTGCCTCCCCCATGCTCTGCGAATGCGAAGGCCGTTATTTGCGAATGCGAGCGAGCACTCACAATCACCCGGTGACATGGCGCACGCGGGGGGAACACGCCGTGTGTAAAGCAAGCCATCAGGCGAACCGGGGGGCTCCAAGCCCACATGCAATGGCATTAGGTATGGGACGGACGGACTCCCCGCCGGCTCGCTCAGCTGCTGCATGCCACACGCGGGCTTGCCCTCGTTTCGGGTCGCGATGGTGCCCATGTCAACCTGCTGGCCTGGCTCTGACTGAGCCCGGGGACGGATATACGTGCGTGCTTTCGTAGTATCTCTGATGCTGCCCAAGTCGATCCAGCGGCGATGGGCATATATCACCGTTTCGCGCGCACCCACCCTTTGTAAAGTTGACAGCATCTGATGTGCCAGAGATCAAGGCTCTAGTACTGAAGCTTGACCATGAATCCCGGTTGACCATGAAGCCCGGTCTTGATTCGTGGCAAGCCACATGTTGGTCCCTCGCCTGTCTTGTGTACTTGGTAAATGCATCCCGCTCGGTCCGCCGAGGTTATTGTTCCTGGACCAGGGGCGGGGGGTTGATTTATAGCCTGTGCTCTATGCTTCACGCTCGGCCATCTGGAGAGATCCCTTCTTTGTATCTACATCTGAACGAGAGGGCATCTAGGGATCGCTGCCGCCCGGCCCGCCCTTCATGTCCTGTTGAGACGGGGCGAGGACGCGGCAGAGTGGGATGGGCAGCTTGCCGTCAGCCAACAACGTCCACGCGAAGCAGTTCGAAAAAAGCCTGCGCGTGCACCGTGTACGTCGAAGTTGAATTGGTGACATAGGCGTACAGTACGGTATTGTACAGTATCGTTCATGTGCAGAGTAGCTGCTGTTTGTCAGGACTCTGTGCTTACCACAAGGTGGGAAAGAAGCGTCGCAGCCACTTTCCGCTCCCGCTTCCGCTTCCGAGCCGAGCGGGGGCCGCGGCGCCTCAAGCCTTTATCGGGACCGGGCGGCGTGAGCCCGGGGAGTTGGCGGTACGTGCTAACCCAGACAGAGCCGTTGGCAGCCCTCCAGGTTGAATGGGGGAAGAGTTCGCTCGCTTACCATACTCGTCAAACGTTCTTTAGTTCGTAGGAATAATAGCCACTCGTTGATACGCCGAAACAAGGATCCCATCAGGAACAACAACTTAGGCTGTACTTGATATAAATGAACGCGGTCATTTGCTCACATCGACTCGTTCATAGTGAAGTTGACTGGCGGCTAAAGCACAAATTATCTTCGAGTCATCTCAAGACCAGCCATCCAGGAGTACATCCGATTCATCCTAAAGAGCAACGACTGTATCGACAATAGAATGTCAACCACAGTATCTCCAGTGCAGGGTAAGATTGATGGAGCCCGAGCCCGCCTTGGTCCGCACGACGACAACACCGGCCGGTGCAAGGCCTTCTTCCTCCTCCCCACATCCCGCTTTTATAGGTCCCGCATTGTCACTCGCCAACAAACGCCCTCCCCCCTCTCTCTCGATTGGAAGCCGTGTTCCCTCCCGAGTCCAGCTGCTGGTGCAAGTCAGCCCCAAGCTGGGACACACACACGACAAATACACCACAGGCGCACATGGCACCTCCCCTGAGGTCTTCCCCCCAATGCCCCCCCTCCCCCGGGATTCACCCCCTCGGAATGGCCCCGTCCGGCATCTTTTCGTGCTGGGAATAGACATGGTTGTTCCCCCGCCGCACCGCTGCAGGAGACGCCTCCCAGGGTCCCACACCCCCTTCCCGGCGCCGCGATGATGAGGGGAGCCAGTGAAGCCTCGGGTCCGCACACCCAACCGCGCGTGCGCCGGCATACATATACGAAATGGTACGGGGATCCCGGTTCAGGGACGTCATGGACCAGATGTTGACATCGGCCAAGGGACTCTGCTCCTGCATTAGGCGCCCTTTGCCACGTTGAACAATCACAGGCCCGTCCCATCCATGGCGGGCGTAGCGGCATCTGGCACCACTATGTCGTCAAGCATCGTTCCGCCAAAGTCGGGCACGCAAATGAACGTCAACCGGTGATATCTCGACAACTGCTGAGCATTTGCTATCGACTTGTTGCTCCTCCTTCTCTTCCTCCAACAATCCCCTCGCGTGTTGGGAAACAAAGGCGCGGTGCCTTGACGCCAGACATGTTCGCGGCTGCCCCCGCACACTCTCCGCGACGATAAAAGTCCGCCAGACGTTGCTGTACCATCCATTCGTCCAGAAATGGCAACCAATTGACTCCGTACCCTGAAACTCCCGTAATGTCTTCGAGCCAATGCTTGCGCCCGTGTTTTCTAACATGCGTGATGTCTCTGTCCCAATACCATAACATGCCCAGCAGAATCGGCGTGCTGTGCCCCAGTGAAACCGCTGATACAACCTCCGAGGTGGAAGAATCCGTGATAAATGCTGTGCGGCGGGCAGCCGCATTACCAAGTCTCTGCAATGTACTGTCCCGCCTCCTTCTTCAGCTGCCAGAAGTTGCGAGCCTCCTCACGCTCGAGGTTGCCCTTGGCAGTGGCCACGTCGATGAGCGCCTCCTCGACGCCCTCGCCCATGCCCTTGGAACTACCGCAGACGAAGACGCGGCCGTCGACGGCGTTGATGATGTACCAAACAAGGTCTGCTTGGTTGCGGACTTCTTCCTGCACATACCGGCCCTCGCCGCGGCGACTCTGCACGACACGCTTGACCTCGTCCTCGTGCACGCCCCACTCGCCGCTGTAAATCTCGTCCAGCAGCGAGTCGCGAACGCCCTGAAGAACCCAAACCTTGTTGGCGCAGTTGGCCTGCTTCAGCCGGCGCTGGACGAAGCCTCGGAAGGGGGCGATCCCCACACCGGCGCCAATGAGGAGCATCGGCCCCTCCGAGTTGAACTGCGTGGCCAGAGGGTTCGCCATGAGCCCCTTGAACATGGGAATGTAGAACTCGGGGTTCTTCTGCCCGGCCTTTTGCGCCTTGAGGAAGCGCTGGGCCTGACGCTCAAAGTACCCTGAGCCCACGCCGGTGCGACATCCTCGCTTCCAGTCATTGGTCTCGTGCACTGTGACAGCGATCTCGATGAGGCGATGCTGCTTCTGATCCCGCATCTGGTATGACTCATGGGGGTCATTGGAGAGGGAGTAGAATCGCGGCATGAGAGGCTGGAGGCAGGAGAGCAATTCGTCCAAGGGAGGTTGAGAGCTGGGGAAAGCGTGCAGGAGCTGCGAAATGGTCATATGTGGCCCGGTGCGGAAGTCGCAAAAAGTGCCCTGGCCCTCGGCGGAGCAGAGGAACGTCAGGATCTTCTTCTCGTTCTCTGCGCTGGCGTGCTCAGCCAGGACCCGGAGAAGAGGCTTGGTGGGGGGGTAGGACTGCAGATCCGTGCACCAGGTGAGCAAGTCTCGCCGGGTGGTGACCAACTCTCGCGGCTGGTCGTCGCCCCAGACTGTTGGCCATCGACCCTTGCTCGTCACGAGCAGGACGGGCTTGTCGCGTTGGAAGCGGGGAACCATCAGGGCATCCAAGACGTCATCGACTACAATGTCGCAGTTGGGCGCCATGACACCAATGGCGCCGCCGACCTTGAAGTCGGTGCCGTCCTCGACGGGATAATCGGTAATGTCGAGGTCGAAGTGGTAGGTGCGCTTTTCAGCCCCGACCTTGGTCAGCTCGCGGCTGGTGTGAATGCGGGCCGGATACACGTGGTATGGCGGATGAGGTTGCACAAAGCGTGGTGGCTGAATAGATGTGTCGACGAAGCCCAGATCATGCCTCGATGCTTGCTTATCCTGCGCCGTGCCTGTGACGTGTGTGGAGTCACGCTCGGAGCCGAGGGATATGGCGGAGTCGCTAGGCGACGGCATGCTGCGCGGTTGAGGAATCGACTTGAATGACACCGTCTTCTCGGGCAGCTCCGCTATGCCTGTCAAATTGATGGGAATCTCGTTGATGTGTAGGCCAAGAGACTGGTATGCCTCGTTTGTGGGCTCGTGAACGGGCTCGTAGTCAATGCCAGTGCGCCGGGAGCTGCCCATCAAGCAGCAGCCACCGCCACAGCATCGGCCGACAAACTCGGCGGTCGTCTCGCCGGTGATGCGCTGAATGTCACGAGCATTCTGGGCAATCAGTCTCGTCGAGGCGCGACGGCGGCGTGTATGGTCGACGTGGACGAGTTCCTCTTGGTCGTCGGACTCGTCCGAATATGTGAGAGAGGGGGCGATCGAGGGCGCCTTGGGCTCGGCAGGGATACAGTCCGAGGTCGAGGACACAATGTCCTGGACCGGCGTCGCACTCGGCATCGCGGGCGTATAGATGGTGGTTTGGTGGGAAGAGACAGCGGGCAGCGGATGGAATTGAGGATGTTGAGGGGTAGGCGTAAAGTGGGTGAGAAGCGCGTGTCGAAGGCTCGTTAGGGGCGTTTGAGCATGTCGGTACGGTCGCTGCATGCAGAGTTTGACAACGATCAAAAAGGAAGGGGCATCAATCGCGAACCAGGCGTGGATAGCAGCCCAGATATCAGGAACGGCGACAATGGATGAGCGGAGGTGCCGGTTGGGGAGGGAGAGGGGGGAGGTTAAAAAGTGAAGTGTGAAGCGTCAAGCGAATCGAGTCGGAGGCGGCGAAGACCAACAAGTGGAAGCCGAGGGCTTTTGGGCCGCAGCGGTGCTGGAACGGGGCGCCGAGTAAGGGCTGGGTGGGCGCTGGGGGTGGCCGAAGGGGCGTGGGCCGAACGGACCGCCCCTCCGTTTCTGGTACACGGTACGGAGTAGTACGGAGATGGATGGTTTTAGGGGGCCCAGCACGCCTCGTCAATGTGCCTCCGGTGGGCTCCGATCACTAGAGGATTCTGGCATGTGGTGAGCTAATGATTGTGGCATCCTGACAAGCCTGCAGGCGGCCCACCAAAGGAGGGAAAATCGGGGCCAGCAAATCACGAGGCGCCGGTTACGCCATCGAGGGCCTTTGACAAACTGTAAGTGGCCTTTATCAATCAGCCGAGACGAGGAAGCGAAACAAATGCGCTGGGCGAGCCACGCTGGGCGCTTCAGCGCAGTGCGCCTGTCTCACCTGGCTGGCTGGCAGCCGAAGGGGGTGTCGACGGGTGCCGATGGGGGCGGCGCCGCCGATGGACGGAGGAGGGGGAGGGCAGGCAGGTTGGTGACACAGCAGCCCCCCTTATCAATCAGCAGGGCCCTCAATCAATCAATCGGCCGGGGGGGCCACACGGACGTTCCTCAATCAGCACTGCGCCTGTGTGCTGTGCTGGCCAGGTCACGAGACGTCTCGGCAAAGAGGGAGGGGGCCTGGGCGTCGGTTGGGCCTCTGCGTCCCGACGCGATGAGACAAGACATTTTTAGGCCAGTCTGTGTTTTTTTCCAACCTGCCGCAAGTACCGTAATGGACGTTGGGAGGCGGCGGAAAAGAAAAGGCTCGGTCAAGGGGGCCGGGACGCGATCGGACGGCCGGGATAAAGACTTGGCCAGAAGTCTCAGTCGCTGGGCTAGGTTGCCAAGTTGCTCACTGCAGCAGGTGATGGTGTAGGTACTGTAGCCCTGCCTGGGCTGGCTGGGGGTTAATTAATTGGGTGTCCTCAGATCCTTCATGTTGGTGGTCTGTACTAAGGTATCCGTCTGTAGAACCTGTACCTAGGCATGGAGCCGCCGAAAACCGGGCAGCCAGCGTGGAGCGTGGAGCGCCAGCGCGGATGCGAGCCAAGCCACCAGGCAGGTGTGTGCACTGCTGCAGCGCTGATGAGCGCCAGGCTGACTGTTCGAAGGCGGGCGAGACTGATTGATAGCGCACCCCTGGCCCGGTTCATCGGCACACACCCTGAGTGAGGGAGTCACGCCACCGGCTGGCCACCGACTACTCGCTCGCGCGCCAGCACCCCGTAGCAGCAGTACTAACAGCAGTAAATTACTGGCCGCTACGGCTACCGACCGGCACGCTGGCGGAACCGAATAATTCCGCGGCTTTTGGTTGGGACGGGGGAGAATGAATTGCCACTCGAGACGGACGTCACTTGACATACTTAGGTAAAGGCATCCGCCCTTTCCAAACACCAGTGGACTGCTATTAACTTCTGCAACTACCTTAGCACTTACTAAGTACCACCATTGCCACGCACCGCGTCCTGTCCTGCAATCGTGATCGCGGTGGGCAGCGCATGCACCCCAGAAGGCACCTCCCCAACGCTTTCCACCCTGGGTGGAGGCGGGCATCCATCTGTTCCGTCAATTCACTGGCGCTATTCGCCCACCGCGGCCTGTCATGGTCTGACTGGACACTTGTTCACTGACAGTCGGCCTCCCTGGCCTGGCTGGGGGGGGGGTCTGCGCCCCCCGTGTACCCGAGCGCGCCGCCCCATCTATACTCGTACCTGCAGACGATGGGGGAGCAGCAGACCGGGCGAAGCGTTCTGAGGCTTGGCCGCCGCTGGGATCATCCCGGGCGCATCGCGATACCTACATACGTAGCCCCTTGACGCGCGCTCACGCCAATTGCGCACTAATTATGGGAAATCAAACCAGAGTGTCGGATTGGAGCTACTACTCGTTGATGAGGGTGTGTGTGTGTGTGTGTGTGTGTGTGACTGGGGTCACCAATTGGAATGCTCTGGTCGTGTCGCTGCATCCCCTGTCTCACCCTGTGGGAAAACTTTTTATCTGATCATCTTATCAATCGCCACCCATCCATCCATCTAATCTCGCTTTCATGTTCCCTTCCCTTTCATCTTGTCCTGGCTGCCCAGAAAACCTTGCATGAGACCCTGTACGTATTCCATCCGCATCTGATAAAAAAAAAACCAGGCCCCATACACCTCCTTGCATCTTCCTCGGGCCCCTTTAGTCGTCCCCCCCCCTCTGCGACACGTGTCTTGACGCCCAGCCCTCTGACTGCTGAGGAAACGGGCGGCCGGCTGGAACTGATCATCATCAAACGTGCCTCAGGGCTGAGTCGAGAGTCCTCGAATCCATCGTTTCGAGTCGAGGACGACAGAGACCGTGCTCCATTCGTGCCGTACATTCATTGTGTCGACCAAATGACTCGCAATGTGCCCTACTACAGCCCTGTGTCACATAGGATCAGCTCACAGTGCTTGTGGCCCAATCTCATTCTATTGCTTTTTTCACGGTGGATCGAGGTCACGCGGATGATACACAAACGGTCGCCATCATGGAACAGCCATGTAGCGTAGCCGAAGCAAGAACAAAAGCTGTAAACAAAGGGCAGGTCTGTCTCCCCCCTGGGCCGGAACCACAACCCGGTTCCCGGGCCCGTCGAAACGAACCCGGCACGAGAGTCCTGGGCCCGGCTTTGCGGTCAGCTGCGGAGGATGCCATGCGTGCCAAGAGTATTTCGCATGAGTCAATATTCCAGGCTCCCGGCTCCCCCAAGTCCCCCTTTATTTTATGGCAAGGCTCGCGACGACGGGGGGCCCCTCTCCTGCGGCCGGCCCTCCGTTCCCGGCCCTGAAAGAGTTGCTACGCTTCTCTGGTCCTTGACTCATGAGTGAGCTTAACTATTCCGTACGAAACAGAAAGACGAAACAAAAAGGAAAGAGATGCGGGTTCAGACCACTGATATGGTGTCCGGCACACCGCCTTCCCGTCAGCCTTCCACTTAAGGATGCATCTGTTCGAACGAGACGAGTTGGACTGTTTCGCAACCTGCAGCCCGCCGAGACGGCTGAGGCTCCGAATGTCGTACGCACGCACTGCACTGCACTGCACCCCCTATACGTTTGACGTCATCCGGCATGCTTCCGTTTTCTGCGCCGCAACGGCACACTGCATTGTGTGCGACAGAGAAAGTAGGATCAAAGAGGCTATGCATATGAAGTAACGTACTTCGTAACTAGTTCGTCGTGCATGAGGTTTTGCCCCGACCCCGTAGAGGAGAGCACTTATTGTATGGCTCGTTTCTATTACCCGTATTGGCCGTGAAGGCATAGGTCGCCCGAGTTCACACGACCTTTTGCAACCGTGTGGGCACCGAGGCCTGTCGTGACACCCGCCTGTCTCATCAAGTATGGGCGCGCGCCCAGCCGGATTGTGCAACTGTGATTGACGACCGCGTCGCGGCTCGCTTTCTATACATCCCACCCGAGCCCCAGTCTTCTTCCCACTTGGGTACTTGATCATCCAACACGACGCAAGTTGGAAGTGCCGCCTTGATCCAATCTACTTCGTCTTATCATTCATACCAGCCCTTCTCGTTCATGGCTGGCTAGCTTTGCCCCGAATATGCTCGGCAGACACCGACGGTGTTCGTCTCCCCGATCAACGAGAGTCGTCAGAGCCAGACGCTCTGTGCACTTAGACTTGGAGACTCTTAGAAAGCCTAAGGCGTAAACGCCAAGCAGCCTGGGGTAATCAGTCAGACCACCGTATCTCAAGGTAACCTTCGCTTCCAGTCCGCGATACCCACCGAGGCGCCATCGGCGGGATGCTAACGCGACTGGCAGTGGATTCGACCGATGTCGTACCACCAGGTATATCCGCTTTTCGGCACGTCTGCGCGCCGCGGTATCATATACTATGACGATGTGTTGCAGCTGACTGTCAAGGCAACCATGGTTATCGCATCCGGCCATGTGATCTAATGAAATACCGGCCGCATCGTCACGGACATTAGTTCAGGTCTGCGTGTTCAGATCGCCTGAGTAAGACATGGGCGGCCCGCACGTCAACTTGCATAATGCCTTCGCCTTGACTGGCCAAACGCAACTGGTGTGCCCCGGCAGTCCTGTGTGTGGATGGTATGAAGAGAGCTGAGACAGCAGCCAACATATATATGTGTGTTTTTCATGCAAGTTGTCTCCTTCGCAGTACAGCCACCAACGCATGGTCAGATTTTGCGCCTTCGCCCGCTTCGCTAATCTCACATGTTGGATGTCTCAGCGGTAGCCCTGCCCTCCCTGTGCTGCTGCTTCTTCTTACACTGCCTGTCATCGTGACTTCACAATTGGCCGAGATATGTAGCCGCTGCGGAGGCATTTCGTTGCTGGAAGCCGGAAGAGGTTTCACCAATGTAGCAGTAGTGGTCACATGTACAGCAGTATGATGGAGCTTTCTGCTCCCACGGTTCAACATGTTGAGATATCGACCGCCTCGTGGTATGTGCACGATCGGGCCGCGTCAATGTGACCTGGGCACGTCAACCGGCCCGCATTGGGCCCATCACGGCCGCTGCAAGTCGTTGACCGCTCTGGCTTCAGCCGTACGAGTGGACAACTCACGGCTGAAGATCTGGGCAGATGCGCCACGACCGAAGCCCTCGTCAAAAGGATGTGAGCGCGGTTTCCCTTCGCAGCCTAGCCTCTATGCATCTTGCTCCAGATCACGAGCTACGTCTTCAGAGGCATCGCGCGAGGTCGACGTTTCTCTCCAGGACATCTGTTGTCTCAGCCACGAGTTGCCAGTCTACCGCACCGGAGATCCCACTCAGGTGTTCCCTCCCTCCAAATTCGTTTTGAAGGCCTCAACATCTAGTAGTGTCAACTATCCCCAGCTTCGTCAATGAAACCCTGTCCCGTGGTGTAGGAACCACTCTTGGCTGGCTTAGTGCCTTCAACGGCAAGGCGGCAGCTGTAACCTGGTAAGGGTTGTCAAAAGGCCACCAGTCGCTGCATGGGAAAAGCAAATAGCCTCTGAAATAGTCACTAGCACATCATCCTCATCAGCATTGCAAGAGGCTTGCTTCAACATCAGTCCTGGCGGTCATTCCCACCGGCACTCTACACGCAGCGTCGACATGGTCTACAACACGACGGCCAAGGCCGTCTGGAACGACGTCGACTTGAATCATGCGGCCTCATTGCTGCAATCCAACCGACCTATTCTCTATGCTGTCCTGGGAGCCGGCTTCCTTCTCGCCTACCTCCTCCAATCGAGCAGTCACAACCCAGGTGTATCAGCCCCCCTTTACAAGGCATCCAGGTTTAGATGGTTGTTCTCTGCAGAGTCTCTGCTCAAGGACAGCTATCACAGGGTTCGTACACGGTTTACCCTACCGACCCCATGCTAAGGGCCTGCAGTTCCGCGATAGGGTGTACCTTGTACGAGCCACCGAAGGCCTCCAACTGATGGTCCCCTCAAATTACGTGACGGAACTGAAGAAGTATCCAGAGGAGGTACTAAGTGCGCGAGATGCCATCTCTGATGTATGCGCCCCTTCTCCCGCCCTCGCCCATCTGGACGATATTCTTGCTCACACAAGATGTAGGCTCTGCAAAGCAAATGGACAAAGTTCTGGCCGGGTCGCCACGTAGAACTCCTGACGTTCGTTGTGCGCACGCGGCTGACGCAAAACCTCGTCAAGCTGGCTCCCATCCTCAAGCAGGAGCTGGACTTCATCATATCAACCGACTTTCCTGCTTGCAACGACTGGACCCCGGTGAACTGGCATTCGTTCTCGCTCCGGACCATCAGCCGACTCGGCGCCAGGGCATTCGTCGGCCCTGAACTATGCCGCGACAAACGTTGGCTAGACACGACTGTGGACTTTGCGGTGCACGTCTTCATGGCCGGTTCCAAGCTGCAATTCTTCCCCGAGTGGATGCGACCCCTTGCGCAGTACCTGGTATCGGACATAGCCAAGATCCATCGCAACATACAGACCGCAAGGGACATGATCAAACCGATCCTCGAACAGCGCCTGCGCGACCTAGACTCCACGACCTGCGAGGATCCTCCCAACGATATACTCCAGTGGTTCCTCGACGGCCTGCCCGAGGACGACAAGGCCGACTTGGCGACTCACGCCGAGCTCCAGCTCGTCATTGCTGCTGCAGCCACCCATACGACCAACAGCTTGGTCTGTGAATGCATGTACGACCTGGCCGCCAATGAGGAACTCCAGGAGGAACTGCGCGAGGAAGCCCGACAGGTTCTCGAAGTCAATGACGGCTGGCGCCACAAGGAGAACATGGCGATGCTGAAGAAGATGGACAGCTTCATGAGAGAGGTCCACAGGCTACGCGGAAACATTGGTGAGCACAGTACTTTCCAAGCTTTTCTTTGTTGAATTTGACCCGAGCACGAGAACTAAATAGTGGCATGTATACTAGTTTCTTTCGCTCGCAAGGTCAGGAAGCCCATAACCCTCTCAGACGGCACCGAGCTGCCTGCCGGCACGCGCGTCATCGCCCCTGCAGCCGGCATCCACAGCGACGAGCGCTTCTTCCCCGACCCGAGCACGCTCGACGCCATGCGCTTCCATCGCCTGCGCCAGGAATCGGAAGAGGCAAACAACAGGCTGCAGTTTACCAGCCTGGGGGACACGTACATCAACTTTGGTGCAGGCAAGCATGCCTGTCCAGGGCGATTCTTCGCCGGCAATGAGGTCAAGCTCATCCTCGCGCGCTTCCTCCTCGCCTACGACATACGCCTCCGGCCGGGACGAACAGGGCCAAGATCCATCTGTTTGGTCATGACGAAGACGCCAAACCCCATTCTCCAGTTCGAATTCAGGAGGCGACAGGACTGAATACGGGTGCCACAACCAAGAGTAAAAGCCTTTGCTTAGCTGTGTGTCTCGGTGGTCATGGAAGGAGGAAGAGACAAGGCACAACAGAATGCATAGTGCGAGGACTAGCTACTTTTGTGCGTGAATATGCTCTATCGTTGTGAGTGGAGTACCAAGTGATCTGACACCCCGCGTTGCTCGGAGAGCGTGGGACAGCAGTATACGCTGCCGGCTGAGATTGCTTCCACCTTGACGAAGTTCCCAAGACAACCTTTGCGAGCTGGCTCATCACAGTCATCTCACGACATACAATGCGGCAGTTTCTGTGACGTCTTTCCAGTTGGCCTTGGCGCCGTGAATTCTTCCTTATCTACACAATCCTGCCCTGCCTATAACGCCGTCTCGCCCAGATAAAGCAGCCGTCCAGAGAAAAGCAAGAAGAGTAAAACAGATGCATCAATGGCATACATAACGTGGACGAAAAAGCTCGGGACGCCCATGCGCTCTCAAGGTGCGGGGGAATCAAGTATGACCGATGACGGAGATGGGAGTCCAGACGAGTGGCTCACTCCCAGATGATAGAAGACGAGCGTTCTCTTACGAGCTGTAACGCTGGTACACACCGGCAACCAAGCAGTGATCACGCTCGAAAGGCTCTGCAAGTCGGTTAGCAAGCATTCAGACGCAAGGCGACGCGGAACATGGCAAGTCTTACCGAGCGTGAGCTGGAACTTAGGCTTGATGTGCTCGGCTCTCATCTTGTTGACCTCGTTGGCGAAGACTTCGGCCGGGGGGGCGGTAGAGTCGATGCAGTTGGCCTTGATAGAGATGACCACGCCGCCGCCGGTCTTCAAGAACCAGTTAGCGTTCATGGCGACGATACGGGCCTGGTCGGGTTGCGCAACGTCGGCAAAGATGACATCAACCATGGGGACGATCATGCGGTAGCGAGCGGGCTGGCGGGCATCCTCGACAATAGGAACAACGTTCGGGCGCTTCGAGGCCATGGCGATGAGGTCACGCCCGGAACGGGAGGAGAACTCGACGGCATAGACGTAGCCGGTAGGGCCGACAAGGTCGGAGACGTGAGAGACGGACGTGCCCGAGGCTGCACCGAGGTAGAGGACGCGCGAGCCAGGGCGCATGTAAATCTCGTCGGCACCACCAGCGATAGCGGCGCAGAGCTTGCTTCGGAACGGGTTCCACATGCGGTACTCGACCTTGGTCGTCGTCGTCGTGCCGTCGTCGTTCTGGATGGTCTCATCGTGCTGAATTCGCTTCTCGCCGTAGACAGACTCGCTCGGGGCCATGTTACGCGTAGCGATGCCGTCCTCCTTGCCGCCACGGACGACAAAGACACCGGGGTGACGATGGGGCTCCTGCAATTAACATTGTTAGAAAATCGATCAAGTCGGAGTCAGATGGGCGCAATTCGCGCTCCCAGTAAGAACATACCACGATAACCTTGGCACCGCCCTTCTGTCCAGGCTTGCCGCCGCCGCGGCCACCACCACGGCCACCGCGACCGCCTCCTCGCATGCCACCACCGCGCGGAGCACCTCGACCACCAAAGCCACCTATGTTGCGCCTGTCAGACCAAGATCCCGTCGCAGGAGATGCCCTCAGGAGTGAAGGAAGTGTATCGTACCTCGAGCGCCGCCGCGGCCACCACCTCGGCCACCACGGTCACCAAAACCACCGCGGCCACCGCGACCGCCGCCGCCGCCCCGGGGAGCACCACGGCCACCACCTCGCGCGACAAATGCCATTTTGTTGTGTTGTTTCGTAGGGAGTTGTATGGAAAAACAGATGGACCTGCTCGTCGTCAAGCCGGGGCGGAGAATCGGATCCCTGCTGCAGACTTGAGGAGGGGTTGCGGACTGCAAACTCGAGTATGGCCTGCTGGCTCAGTAGATGATCACTCGGCAGGCCTTAGGACGAAAGAAATTTTTGAAGCTTTTTGCTGGTAGCTTTTCAGAGGCAGCCCCGCTGCGTGGGCCATTATTGGCTGGATGGGTAAGGCCAGGACCCTGCGGAGGTCCGACTATTTTCCGGGTCTCTTTCGAATTCGGACCCCACCTTGGCAGATGGGGATCACGTGTTAGCAGAATCAATAGTCAGGTGACTTCCAAGGAGACTGTCCTTGCGAACTTCTGGCGTAAATTCATCGCACAACTCCAACGGGCAGGAATATTCGCAAACAGGCTGCACAGACAGAATTCTGCCGAGGCTGCCATACGCACTCATCTGATATCATTTTCACCCAGTTTCGTTGCCTTTTGGCGGTGTTGCGCAGTCCCGTCCGTGGTGCAGTTCCCCATTGAGCAGGGCAGCCAAACCCTAACAATTCCCCAAACGGGTAAGCGAGCTTTGGCGCCGCGCCCCCCCGAGCCTTTAGGGCAAAAGTTCAGAATTTCTCAACTCCAGTCCGCCGAACCCACGTCGTCGAATCAGTCACCACAGCAAAGCCGTCGAGATGGTGAGTTCAGCCCCGCGAAGCCCATGATACTGGCGCGATGAGAGTGCGGCATGCGACATGATCGAGCAATTCGTTTCGGGCGGTCCCATGCCGTCGGCGTGGGCGGCCCGCTCGAATGAGGCGCTCCCTCAAAACGTCACGATGCACGCCCGCGAGTGCCTGATGGAGATCGAAGAGACCCCGATGGGCTAACCACTTGTTGCGCCCGGAACCAGGTTCGATACGCCGCGACCGAGATCCAGTCCTCCAAGTCGGCCCGCGCCCGCGGTGCCTACCTGCGAGTCTCCTTCAAGAACACCCGCGAGACCGCCCAGGCCATCAACGGCTGGAAGCTGCAGCGCGCCGTTGCCTTCCTCGAGAACGTCAAGGAGCACAAGGAGGCTGTCCCCATGCGACGATATGCCGGCAGCACCGGCCGCTGCGCCCAAGGTACGACTCGGAAATTCTAAAATTTCACCATCCCCCGCCCGAGTCTCCTAGACGTTCCTGGTGGACCAAATTGGCAAAGGACACGACGACTTGCTGTTTTAGCGCCTGGCAACGTCGAGGAAGCCGTCGGGGGAGGGTTGCAAATGGACAAGAGAGGCGAGACAAGTGCTGACGGGGGTTTCGCTCTACAGGCAAGCAGTTCGGTGTCTCCAAGGCCCGGTGGCCCATCAAGTCGGCCCAGTACCTCCTGGACCTCCTAAAGAACGCCGAGGCCAACGCCGATGCCAAGGGCCTCGACACCGGTGCCCTGGTCGTCAAGCACATCCAGGTCAACCAGGCTCCCAAGCAGCGCCGCCGAACTTACCGTGCCCACGGTCGCGTACGTCCTTGTCCTAGACGGTTCCAACATGGGTTGCCGCCGGCGACCCGACGAATGCACAATTGGGCTAACACACCTCGCAGATCAACCCCTACATGTCGAACCCCTGCCACATCGAGCTGATCCTGACCGAGGGCGAGGAGGTTGTTCAGAAGTCTGACCAGGTTGTCGGCCGCGAGGAGCTCCGTCTCAACTCGAGACAGCGTGGTGCCCGCGTCCGCAAGGCCATCACTGCCGCATAAAGGAAGCGCGCAGGGATCGGGTTCCGGAGCATAGGGGAGGGGGAGGGGTAAACTGTTTACTGAGTGGTTCGTGGCTTTTCATCTCCTGGTGTATGGCAGGCTACGGATGGGAGCATGGCATTAAAAGGGAAAGATCGCATGCAAATTTCCTCTTTTTTCGCATGGGTTCTTGACGAAATAAACTCAAACGAAAGTCACACACGGGCTTTGTGGAATATGTGACGTGACGCTTATCCGTTAGTCCACCTGCCCCAGAAGACGGACAGGACTGCTCTGCAGGAAGCATCGTGCACCGTGCGTTCTGAAGTGGGATTTTTACGGGGGCCTTGCTGGTTGATGCAGGGTGCGGCTCACGGCACAACACAACACTTGATGGTTTGGTATCGGGGCCACGAGGCATGATTAAATAGTCATCTCTCCATCTAAACGGGCAGCTTGTGATGCACACTCGACCGCCATTGGGGGGTATCATCTTCGTCTTTTCCAGTGCGCCAACGCCCCTAGCACATCCATCCGCAAAACACATTGTGCAAGTGCGTTTTGTTTTGCCTGTTCGTTTGTCGTCTAGGCCACATCAACAGACTTGGGTCTCTTGATTGCTCATATGACACGTCACAATTCCGTGACAACAGGCTTCAGCAAATTCCAATTCAAAACGCAGTCCACCGCAACAAGTAGTAGAGCCTCTCACGCAATGTCGTCGAAAAGGCACAGGTCCGACCATGAATGGCCGGAGGCGTCGAGTCGGGGCCATGAGCCGGTCCCATGATGCAAGTCTGCGAGAGTGACCTCTCACGGCATGACGTGGCCGTCGCACCCATTATAGCTAGCCTTACTTTATAAGTTTAGGGCACTCAAGATATTAAGTATAAGACCTTACCTTAAAGCTAATAGCTAAACTAGATAACGGTATATTAAGATAATATAGAGGTATAGTTAAAGGCTAATGAGTAAGTATAGTAATAGCTACTTAGCAAGCTATAAGATATATATTTATAAGGTTATTATAAAGTCTTTAATATAGTATTTTTAGACTATAGCTACAGCTAGAATGCACTTACTTTTGCTACCTAAGAGACCGCTCTAGCAAGCCTATGTTCAATAGCTGCGGGGAATATATATATATATAATTGCGGCATCGGCCCTGCGCCTCAGACCAGCCACATTGGGATGGCCGCTTATTGGAAATAGGGTCGCGCAGTCGGCCCGCACTTGACAACGCCAGAGAAGCGCCCCGCGCCGGGCTTCTCGATGCCATCCTTTTTGGCGTCTTGTATGATGCGTCTGTCGTAGACGCCCTCCCATCCGAAGATCATGCCGAAGCCGTGCTGCAGATTGTCGCGATCCTGAGGGGGAAGGTGGGGAGTGATGAGCCCCAGCAAAGAATCTTTGCAATGCTGCATGTGGGTGGCGGGGAACGGTGTCTCATTGCTTTTCACTTTAGGCAAGCCGTCGCGCCAGCTGCTGCCCACCACGGAACGCGTATCGATGTGCGTTTGGTCGATGGAGACGTAGCCACATGATTTGAGCGATAAAACTCTCAGCTGGTTTCGCTTACCTGATGGACGAAGCAGGGTATTTAGCGGCAGGTAGGTCAGCAAAGGATGACCAGCCGCCTCCATCGCCTCAACGTTGTCGTCCCATAGACGGGCATCCTGTCTTCGTCTCTGCCAGAACCCCGGGTCAGGAGAGAAATATCCGATGAGCCCAGACCACGATAAGATGCCGGATGCCACCTTCTGCAGAAAATCGCCGGCGAGCAAGGGACCCGCATTTGGAACGGGCACCAGGGGAGGCACCCAGTCCGGGTCAGACATGGTGAGGAGATGCATGGCAGGACCCATGGCAGGAGCAGCCTGCATCGCAAGAGCCTGAGCGAGGTGTCCGTTTGCGAAGGGTCCAGTCTGGACTAGGTCCCAGGAAAGTGCTTCTTGGGGCGTGGTGGTGGGAGGACCAGAAAGAGACACCGACTCCAACTCCAGCTTTTTCAAAGACGAGAGGGCGAATTGACGTAGAGCTTGCAGCATCACGTGGGGGGATACCCAACAGTTCTTCAGTGAGAGATGTACGGCGTGCGGGAGGCGAAGGATGTCGTCGGCGTTGGCTTTGGGGCTGTCCACTTTCACCATGTTTTCTGGGTGCCGGAAGAAGGGCGCTGGTAGGATGTACTGATTGCGCTGGTGGGCGCTTGGGCCGAACTCGCCGCCGCATATCCACTCGAAGTGAATGCTCTCAATCGTGGGTTGCCTCCCAATGTAAGAGTTGAGCAGCTCAAACGCCTTGCCCACGGCATTGACAGGACTTGAAGATTTGTCTAGGACACGACCGTCGTCTGAAACGCCAATCTCCCTCCAGTCGGCAATGACCCCCAGGGAAACGTGCTTGACTTGGGGCAGGCTCCGCCAGAGGTCGCCACGGCACAGGATCTTGATGTGGCTGCTCGGAATCTTGGCGATGCTCAAAGTCGTAACGTAGTCGAAAACGCCAGTCGCGGCGTTGTCCATGAGGGCAATGACGTACGACTGGATCATGGCACGGTGCGCCCAGTCCAACTCGAGAAGCATCTCTGTCTGAGCAGCCGAGAGAGCAGATGGGATTAGGGGCACGAATTGCTCTCGTTGAGACGCCCTCGACTCTATAAGCCGGGAGACGGGCTCGTCGTTGACGAGGTCAGGATCGCTAGGCCGCGGAGGGGCGCAAGCGGGGACGCCGTCCAGTTCAATGAGTTCGACAGCTGTACCTTCAGTGGCGGCCATCAGTCGAATTGCCTGATGGACTTGGTTGGGACCCGAAAAGCCGGCGGCGGTTACCATCCTGACCAGCGTCTCATTATGGATGGCAGCGGCGTCAGTCGGTATACTGCGGCCAGTGCTGAGTCCCAGGGTGTTGATAGCGACGATGGGGCAGCGGGATGGCATGGGAGACGGCAACGCCTTCTTACGGCGCCAGTCTTCAGTGCCGAAGACGCCATGCGCGGCAAAGGCGCGCCTCGCAACCACGTCGGGGCCGAGAAGAAAGCCCAAGCCGGCGTCGCAGCAGAGTCCGAGGTTGCGAACTTTGGAGAGACACTTGAGCGCCGCGGCCATGGCCTGGGTCTCGTCGGCGGCGAGTTCGATGCCTTCAAGGTCGGGATAACGGCAGTAATTCTCCTGAGGCCATCGGTAGATGCCCCAGAAGGCGGGTACGGCCCGTTGCGTCAGCTTGATGGGCGGCGCGGCGAGGGCGTCCTCGTCTACCTCTAGCAACAGAGCGAATCGGCGGAAATGAGGACCAAAGGACTCAAAGATGCGCATGCCGTCGGAAAAGGCATTGTCTCCGGACGAGTAGATTTCGGCCTTGAACGGCACGACGACATTGCGGAAGTAGCTGGCCGAGACCTTGGCTTCGAATTCTTTGCATACAAGGCGCAGGGCCCTGACGTCGGAGCGAGGGAGGTGCGAGACAATAATGTCGAATATCTCCACTGGAATTTGTTCCATGGGCCAGTCGGGGCCGCGACCTAGGAGAGGAGATGTGGTGAGCAGGGCGTGCATCTTGAAGGCCATCATCTTGAAGTCCATGACGTGTGTTGGCTGCCTTTTTTTTTGGCGGCCGCCAGGCAACGGGAGCAAGCGCAAACGGATCAATATGCAGGTCGGGGGTGGTCAATAAACGAGAGGGAGTGCGTTTTATTCATTCATTTATTTATTGGGAAGGAGCACAGGGCATCCGGGGGGGAGGGCAGCATCTGAGGGCGACAATGATGCACTGATCTCATTCCTGTCAGGAGAAAGTAGATGAATACTACCTACTAATGGTAGCAGGTGAGATGAATTTATGATGCAGGGACGGCAGTGGGCATGCGGATAGGCCGATAGTTGCCCGTGTAGGAGGGCATGATTGGTGCTTTTAGTTGTAGCAGCTCAGCAGTCGTCGTGGTGGCTCAAGGTATAATACCTTAGTACTGAGGTACGAAGTATTGGCCCCCAACAATGCTGCTAGGTATAGTAGTACGAAGTACTATTCGTACTACGTACCTTTTGGAAGCCGGGGCAAGGTTTGGCGGGGTCCAAACTCAGCCGCAACATGGAGTGGGAGGAGTGCCATGAATTGTGACGTGAGTGACGAGAGTGACGTCTTGCCGCAACTTACCAATTGGTGCAGTGCCAGAGAGGCGGCCGCTTTGGAGGTAGCGTCTCATGGCCATGTTTCGGCTGCTATGCTGCTCGACGACCCCACGTCAGCCATCGCGTCTCGTCGCACAAGCACCGGCAGGGCGTTGATGGCTGCAGGGCCCCGTGCCAAGGGAAAGTAACCGGACTTTTTTTGGGCTTTGTCTGACTCTGCTGGTCAGAGTCTGAGTCAAGCGGGCCACGTCGCCGAGCATGCACGACGAGATTGGCACGTCGGTGATGGAGAGGGTCGGGACGCTCGCGTGCGTGCGTGCGTGCGTGCGTGTGAGAGAGAGAGAGAGAGAAAGAGAAAGAGAAACAGTGTGAGCGTGTGCGCATGTGAAAAGGGCAAAAACAGCAACAGCCCGGCCTGCTCGCAGCGGACGGTGAAATTAGGCAGTTGGGAGCCCAGGTGCCTCACACATATAAGGTGTTCAGCGACCACGGCCGCCTGGCCCTGCTGGCCGGGCCCTCGAACCAGCTGCCCAGCAACTGCGACGGCGAGCCCGTGGGCACGTGGGTGCTCACCTATCACCTTGGTACTAATGCTGGCGGTGGGATGGGCACGGCGCGGGGGAGCAAACGAGCGCCTGGAGCGCACTGAATCACTGACTGCCTTTTAGGTACCTTGCCCTCACAGGTAGGCACGGTACCATGGAAGGTACTTTCGAAGGGCCAAGGGGTCGAATATTTGGTCACCAGGCACCCGAACCTGAGCTCTGCATCTCCCCCGGCCGACGACCGATGCGGGCATCGACGACATAGCACGACGCAGGCAATATTCGTTGGTAGCTCGAATCGCTTGCCCTCCACCCCCTTACCACCTGCCACGTCGTTCCGACAGCTTCGCTGTGCCAGCAGCAAGCAAAATCTGGTCGCTCACATAGCCAACCACTAAAGAGCGGTGCCACGGCCGAAACAACGAGACGCAAAATACCCGATTCAGTCATACAAGTCGCACAGGTGCCTAAGTAGGTAGGTGGATATGTACAGAGCCAGCATATACATGGTGTCCCTCAAGGGACAAATGCCAGTACGCAACCAAAAAAAAAAAAACCACGGCCAACAAGAAACCACTAATAGTACGCACGTCCTGTCTCTTCGTCGCAAAACACACGCGGCCTTCGCAACCTGAGCCGCTCCCGATGCTTCGGCCCATCTCAGCTGTCGTCGCTGCTGTCCTTGCCTTGCCAGAACCAATATCTATGGGCGCGGCATGTCAGCAAGTGTCATCTCCAAGACGAGTCCCCCGGAAGGGAAGCAAAAAGAAGGTAGACGCGGGGAAAGAGCTTACACTGATGCGTACTGCACCTCAAAGGTGGCTGGCATGCCCTTGCACGTCGCCGGCGCGCTGCCGCCCGCCGTGGTCACGCGAAAGACCTCCTTGATGTCGTCGGTAGCGCCATCCTTGCTCTTTAGGCGCAGCCAGGGCACAGCCTTGTCGCCGATCTGGCCTACACTGGCCGTCGTCGGCGCGGCGCCGGAGCTGTTCTTGGCGCACGGCACCCTACCAATGTCGAGCGTGGGCGTGTCGAGGTCGAAGAAGGCGGTTGTGGCGTCGGTGAAGTAGTGCACGCCCGACTTTTGCAGCACCGTCGGCCCCAGGCGGTCGTCTGTGAGGTTGAAGTGCACCGCCATGCTGGGGATCTTGTCCAGCACGTCCGGGTACAGGGCCGCCACGCAGCTGGCGTTGAAGAGCGTGGCCACGGCCCCGGCTGCCTTGGGGACAGCCGTTGCGTTACCGGTGTCGCACGTGTAGTTTTGCGTGCCGCGGCCCACGGCGACGTGTCGGACTGTCAGGCCAGGGGCAGGTGGTAAGAGACCGTCGGGGCCTTATATAAAGGGGCTTCCGGTCAGCGTCTTCGCATCACTCTTTGCGAGCCAACCGCTCGACGAGGGGGCCGGACCGTCGTTCTCACCTAGGGGCATCTGTGCTTTGGACAGGTCGCATGAGGGTGCCTCGGACAAGAGTCGGGCAGCGTGCACCTTGGAGGCAACGACATTGAAGTAGGCCGACATGGAGTTGAGCGCGTTGACGGGATATGGCACGTCCTTGAGGTTGAGCCCCGGGAACGCGGGAGCCGCTTGCGCGGTGGCGGCCAGCGCCGAGACGGCCAAGGCGGCCGAGAGAAGCATTGTCCACGGAGGCTTGTCGGTGAGCCGTGGGAGGGGGAGAGGGGGAGACGACCGGGTGAATGAGGCTGGAGGGCGCGTGCGTGTCCGTCGTCAGTTTGGAGTAGCGTCGTAGACTGAAGGCCGATGCACCAGTGCGCGGCTGCTTCTTCCCTATGTTGCTTGCGTTTGTAGACTCGGCAGCCGGTGCCCGAACTCTCCTGTACTGGTTGTAATATATATATGACTATGTTCACAGACGGCGGCGACGAGGACGAGCACAGAGAGGAGAGACTAGGAGGGGAGAGATGGCACGACTGACGACGGCGACGACGACGAAAGAAAAAGAGACTAGGAAATAGACCCAAGGAAAGAAGATGGAAAAAAGAGGAAATAACACACCCGGGCGACCAGGAGCTGGGGGAAGGCAAAAAGGAGACTCTCGATCTTGTTTTTGTGTTCCGCGAGATGCAGAGACGCCCGGCTCTATTATACTGTCCTGCACTGCAGCGGCACGACGGCGAGCCCTCCCCCGGCGGGGTGGGTGTCTGCCCGCCACACCTCACGCTGCTCCTTCACTCCCCACCACCCACCACGATGGTGGCAGCTCTCGAGCTCTACTAGGCAGGCCAACCGACAGGGTCATGGCAGCAGCGCGTGCTCTCGGCAGCCAGCCGCCGCCGCGCGCGCGCGTGTGCACCATGGGTGTGTGTGTGTGTGTGCGTGTAGGCGTGTGTGTGAGCGTGAGTGCGCGGGCGTCAAAAAAACAGGGCGCCATGTAGGCAAGGTACTAAAGGTAGGTAGGTATCTCCGCCATGATTGATGACGGGCAGCGCTTCTTCCCCTGCCGCCCGCCCGCCCATTCGCTCCCGCGCAACGTCGTCCAGGCGGCTGCTGCTGGTCTAAAACAAACAAAGCTTTCCCGGTTGCTTCTTTTCTTGGAATCCATGTGTGTGTGTGTGTGTGTCTTGACCCATGCAGGCGGTTCGGGTCGCCGTGGGCCAATCGCTGCAGCGGCCGACCAGGCCTGGCCATGCCACCCCCCTGGTCGATGGTCGATGGGTGTTTGGCCGTCCCGGGGCGCCTCATTGGCCGCCGTCTAAGCGCCCGAGGGTTTCCCTCCCGTTTGCATGCCCTGTGTGTTGCGCTGGCTGAGCTGCTGCTACAGCTGCTGCTCCGCGGAACATGGCAAGGCGAGGGAAACCTGGAAAACGGAAAGAGGGAGGAGGAGGGGTGGACAGTCAAATTTGTCAAGGGTCCTCCCATGCGGGATCTGGTTCATCCTCGACCCTGTGAGCCAGGCCTGAATGCCCCCCGTCCGACAGGAAATCATCTCTCTCCCACGCACGTCGCCGTCAACGTTGCGTTGGAAACATGCCAGGTCTCAGCTTTTGGAGCCTCTTCTCGGCAGCGTCCACCCGGGCAAGACATGCCTTGCTTGTGCCGACGGCACTTTCGGCTGTCGACGAGGCGGGCCCCAGCAGTCGGTGCCGATGCCCGCATTCTTTTTTATAAAGGGCATATCTACATGATGAGTAGTAGTTCAATATCATGCTGTGGATACATGACTTGGCGAGCTCCCGTCGCCTGTCCCCTTTCTCATCTTCGTGCACACACACATTGCTTGTCTGTCAATTGCTTCTCATCTCAAGCCTACGTAGGTAGGGCAGTCGTGAGAAGACAAAACGTTCTTCGTACGTACTGTACATACCAGAAATACCACCTTGCACGTCATGCACAGCATCCCCCATCAAAACCACCATCACCACCACCACCACCACCATGGCCGCTGCCGAGATGCACATCATCAGGCAACTTGGCCCGGCTGGCCCTGCACGCACGCCAAGAGTTACGGTCATCATCGTCCTGCCCCTCCCATCGGCTGCCCGCCAACTAACTGGCTGGGCGCTTAGCCAAACGCACATTTGCCCTTCCCCCCAGAATAGCACCCCCCCCCCCCGTCCGTCCGTCCGCCCGTCCCCTCTTTCGCCCTCGGTCGAGTCAGGTGCCGAGGAGCTTTCGCAAGCCAATGCCTGTATGTAGGTTTACTGTACGTACTTCGAAGCAGACAGACAGACGCCTTGCACGGCTGCCACGCATGCCCCAGAGCCCTCGTACCGCGCCTGCCAACGCCATGAACTGCACATTTGAAGGCTAGCTGGTCCAGGCCGCCCAGACAGGCCGCCACCCCTTCATATGGCGCACTAATAACCTCTTTGTGCCATTCACAGCAACGCCTCAGGCCATGGCGCCGTGATTGGATCTCGACAGCGGTCGCCAAAACTGGCCGGCGCTTTCTCACAGAACGCAGAATCCACATCTCCGGCTCAAGACAACCCTTCATTCACCACACGCATCGTGCCAGCGGGGAGGCGACGTCTGCACCGCGCGTTGACATCAAATCTCGATATCATCCGGTCGTCCAAATTTACCATCAAACCCGAAGCAACGTGGCAAATATGGCCACCACGCGCCGGCATCTTACCCAATATTTGAGAACTCGCCATGCGTTAGATGTACACGAGACCAAGGCATTCTTCATCCTTGCCCTTTCTACTAGTAGACACAAGGGCTGGCCAAGCCGTGCAGCCGCCCGCCGCCAACCCTACAGAAATCGAGATATTCATAGACAGAGCGCCCATGATTCTGCACCGGCGCAGCGGCGCCCTTCAGTGCCCGCCGAACCCGTCCTCTTTCCACTTGCCATGCGCGGCGCCGTCCTTGATCGAGCCGCCGCCGCCGCCACCGCCTCCTCCACCAGCTGCTGCTGCTGCTGCTGCTGCCGCCGCCGCGGACCCAAAGTTGCTGCCGTGCTTTTCAAAGTCCGCACTGCCAAGCCAGTACAGAGAGAAGAAGACTATCAAATGGAGTGCCACACAGTATGCCGCAAACAGGTTTCTGCTCGTTCGAGACGCCAGCACCATCCTCGTGATGGAGTACACCACCCTCTCCGGAAAGCTCATCCGCCGGTACGCTCGTGCCGACTCTCGGCCCCTAAACGCCGCGAACGGCGATATGTTGGACTCGTAGGCCTTTTGGTACCGATCGAGCGAGATCCCCGGATTCCCTGTCCCGCCAATCGATACCGTCGAGGGGTTCGGGTTCGATGCGTACGCTGATGAAGACGACGTCGTCGCGCCCCCTCGACTGTACGTCGACACGTACCGCGTCTTCTCGTAAAGATTCAAATTGTCCTTTTGCAGGGCCGCCACTTCCTGACGCAGTTGCTGTACCGTTCGGTGCGTATCGGAAAGCTCCTGTTCCAGCTGTGCGTTCTTCTTCTTGAACCGATCGCGTTGGGCAGTGACCATGGGCAAGATGCCGGAGCCACCGCCCATGGGCTCTCGTTCGCCAGGCCCCGCTCGTGGGTCTATGCCGCTGATCAGGGACGATGTCGGAGATATTCTCCCCTTGCGAGTCTGTGCCCGGGTTACATACGTCCCTGCGACTGAGACGCCCGAGGGAAACGCGTTGGCGCCCTCGGCCTGCATGTTCTCCAGATCCGTCTCCAGCTTCTCGTTGAGGGTTTGTGACTTTTCCAGCTCCGCATTCGTTCGCGACAGCTCTTCCTGGAGGTCCTCCAACCGGGACTGCAGGTCCTGGTGCGACACGCGGAGTATGGTGAGCTCGTCTCCAAGCTTCTTGTTGCGTGACAATAGCAGCCTTTCCAGGCTGTCACCCTTGCCGACCCCAGCTTCCGACTCTAGCTTGTCGCGGACGTCATCGTCGTCTCCGGTCGAGAATTCGATGCTTTTGAGCACTTCGAGTTCTTGCTTGATGTCATCGTAGTCGCCCCACTTCTGCACCTTCGTCTTGAGCGACTCCCGCTCTTCCTTGAGTAGCATCACCTCTCGCTCCATTGACCGGACACGAGAGTCCAGGTCACGCTTGAGACCCTCCCGCTCCAGTCTTGCCGTGTCCAGCTTGCGTATCAACGACGAGTTTTCAGACCGCATACGCATATAACCAGGATCGTCTTCGAGGGACTTCTCTGGCTGGGAGGACGCAGAGGACTTGGCCTGTGCCAGCTCCAATCTCATCTGCTCGTTGCGCGCCTCTACCTCGGCCAGTCGGGACGAAGTACGCTCGAGGTCCGAATGAAGCATTTCCAGCTCTGCACTGGAGACTCGGCCACGCTGAGCGTCTTGATCCTCTCCATTCTTGCCGAGCCGCTGAGTGACCTCGTAGCTGGCACGCATTTCGTTTAGGAGGCGCTCCTGATTCTCCAACTTGTCTTCCAAGCTCTTCTCCTTTGCCTCCCAGTTGTCCTTGCTCTCTTCCAGTACAGCCGTCCACGAGGACTCGACTTCCTTCACACGAGACTCCAGGGTATCTTCCAGCTCTTTGCGGGCAGCGCGCTCTGATTGAAGCTTCGACTCGGTTTCTTCCAGCTGCGTAGTGAGCTTTGAGACGTTGCTCTGCAGATGTTGGTTCTCCTCGGTAAGCTTCGGAAGTGTCTCCTCTGACACGAGCATGGAGTCGACTGAGGCCTCGAGGAGCGGGTAAGGGTCCGGTACATCGGACAGGGACGTGTACGCCTGTGAAAAGGCCGAATTGACAGACTTCGAATGATTCGTTAGATGATCGATGAATGTTTGGTAGGCTATATCATAGACATCAGCTTCCACTCAGAATGGGAGAGAGAAGCGGCCTGGGTATGTCAACCTTTCAGAAGACCCTTGATCTCCACGAGCTTCGTCGAGTCGTCGAGCTTCTTGAAGTCCTTGGTCTTCTGCGCTAGTTCTTTTCTCTGCACGGTCGAGTCTCGTTGGTACGCCACAATCTCCGATGCCGTGTTGTCGAGGTTGGTCGTCAGCGTCGTCAGGTCAAGATCTGTCGACCGCGGTTAGCAACAGGCGCCCGGCGCGCTCATTGACGACGTACTCCTCCACGCCGAGATGGCATGCTGAAACTTATTGCCGCCTTCGGTGCCACGGTCGGCTGGCGCGGCCTGCGCGGCCGGCAGCCGGTCCGCCATTGCTCCGAGGTCGAGATGGTCTGTCGCTTGCATGGCCATGGCAATGGCATCCGAAGGGGGCGCTGATCGGGTGTGCCTCTCTCGAGACAAAGCGAGACAACTCGCGCAAGGCCTTCTCAGCTGCGAGGCGCGACTCGGCCCTGCAAGGCTTGGTCGACGTGTTTCCCAAGAAAACAATGTTGGCGCAGCTGAATTGGATGCAGGAGGCGGTGGTAGTAGTCGTGGTTCGACGGCTCGGCTGGCGCCACAGGGGCCTGTTTAAGGTTGGTGTCGGGCCCGGGGCACATTGTGGTTACGTAGCGCTTCCTCCAGCTGCAGCCCCACCCATACTCGGCTCCAGCTCACCTCACCTCACCTCAACTCAGCCTCGCCCGTGACAGCTCCATCTCGAAGCCCATCGTCGTTCGTTCAAGCCAAGAAGACGCGCTCTCTGCCTTACTTCCCGGCGCCACCTCCTACCCGTAGGATACTCCTGCTAGCGTCTCCGCCAGCCGTGCAAGAATGCCTCCTCGATGATGCCAGCGCCGCCATGACGACCCAGGAACGAGGCGGCGCCGAGTCGCCGCATCGGACTCTGAAACCACATCGCGAAGACGGGCCGTACGTGCTGCGCCCTCTGCTGGACAATGTTCCTCTGTCAGCGGACGGACCACAAGACGACATTAAGATCAACTGTGTGGAATACTACGGTTTGTTGCGTCCCCGACCCCGCGACTGCCGCCGCCCATTCAGCTGACCCGCCTCAAGATGGCAACCTATACGTCGGCACGTCTGCGTCGGAGCTCCTTCACTTCGTCAAGATCCCGCCCGACCCTTCGGACAGATCCGCGCGAGCTATATTCATCCTTGCCTCGAGACTATCGCCCCCCTATGTCGAGCCACCAGGGGCTGCCTCCAACACCCGGCCTGGCATACAACAGATCCTCCTGCTACCCATGGTGGGCAAAGCCTGTATCCTGTGCAACTCCACTGCAACGTTCTACTCGCTCCCTGAGTTGAGCCCCGTGTCTGGCACTGGTCAGGTCAAGAACTGCAATTGGATAGGCGGTGTCGACCTCAACGAAGCCCCGACGGAGAGTGCGACTGAAGTGACGATACTCCTCTCGTTGAAACGACGCATACAAGTCGTGCGAATCGGTGAAGGCATACAAGCCCTCAGAGTACGCCGACAATCATTCTGCGTCTTGCGTCTTGCAGTCGCTGACATGTCTTGCAGAACATCGATTACGCGGGTAGTTCCTTTACGCTTCGCCGCGACTCAATAGCGTGTGTTGCCGATGCGAGGTCGTATGCGCTGTTGGATGTTGAGAGGCGGCTGAAGATTCCGCTCATGAGCATATCATCGTTGGATGAGCCGCCACCCCCGGAACAGGTCGGGCAGGTACAGTCCCTATCTTCTGACTCGGCTGGGGGTATCATCCGCAGCGCCTCTTCTGCCGAGAGTCGCCCAACTTCTACGACTCAGAGCCATAGTCGTAGTGTGAGCTTGGGGGCACCCATGTCCGGCCAACCTCACATCCAAGAGCCGGGGCAGGCACAAAGTCAGGCTGCAGAGCCACAGCAATCGTCGCCTCCTGCACCGTCATCAAGTCCACATCCACCGAACGAATCTAGCGATGCTCCTCCTCATGTCGATAAGCCGCTACCAGCCGCGCCCCCTGAGGCCTTGGCTACGGTTCATCCATTTGAGCGACCGGTAACGCCGCAGCCTGCCATCTTTCTAACACCACATATCGCTTCCCCGACACCCGATGAATTCCTTGTTGTAATTGGAACCAGTGCATCAGATCCTGGGATCGGCATGTTTGTTAGCCTGGATGGTGACACTACCCGGTCGACTCTGGAGTTCGAGCATTACCCAAGACAGATCGCGGTTGACGGAAAGCAGGCGGAAATGGCCTCATCTCGTTCCGGTCATGGTGAAGAAGAAGAAGGCTATGTCCTGGCCTCTATGACCAAACACGCCACCGATGACACTGGTACTGTCCACGGTCTGGAGATCCAGCGCTGGGACGCCGGCGAGGAGGCGAATCCCGAGAGGCACTGGCTAGAACCCCGTGACTTCAAGAATTCCAACCCATACGGAATACGCTCTTTGGTGGGACGCGACGAGATTCACTTTGAAGAGATCGTGGAGAAGCTGAGCCTTACACGATTCTCACCGTTCGCGGGTCCCATCGAGGCATCCACCACATCGCTCAAGAGCTCAGATTCCCGGACAGCACTGTCTATCGAACGGTTGTCCAAGGAGCGGGAGCTGTTCGAGCGCGATGACTCTCAAGACGAAGAGTCACTCCCAGACGGTTGGGAGGCCGCACGGAAGTCTGAAGGCGAAGAGTTCACGCGTCGGCTAGCCAAGGTAGAGGTTGGCCTCGCAGTCTGGTGCGGCGAACAGATATGGTGGGCCGCCCGAAACCCTTCGATCGTCCAGCTCGATTCGGCTCTCGATGCTTCGTGTCCGTATGGCTGCACAGACCCGCGAGCCATAGATCGCCACGCTATTTTTACCATGCTCGGCTCAATTCGCGGGCGAGACGCGCGAACAGAGCTTGAGTTCCTGACTCTAGGCTACCTACGTCAAAAGGCCGGTCTTCTCTTACTCATCAGCTTGTTCACTTCGTCTGAGGCGGATCGATTGTCAGACGGCGAGATGAGTGCCCTTGAGGAGGTCCTGGTGGACAGCAAACTTGACCCTAGAGTTGTGCTGTCCTTGATACCTGGCGTTCGCAATGAACTCGTCGACGGCCGACGCGGCACATGGATCTACGGTGGCGTTCGGACCGTGGCGGAAGCGTTCCTGCAAAATGCGTCGTTTGAGGAAACTACTAAAGGGGGCATCAGCAGCGTGTCGCTGAGAGTAATGAACTTCTTGCGGCGTTTCCTTTCCGCATGGAGGAAGATGAAGGGCTTTGGTAGCGTCCCGGACGAACACGAAGTATTTCGGACCGTGGATGCCGCCCTTTTAACGGTGCTCCTCGAGTTGGACCAGCCATCGCGGCGAGGCAATACAAGCAGCTCGGCCGTGCGATCCGAGCTCAACGACCTCGTTGACAAGGGTGTCGACTGTTTCGATCGGGCCGTCGACCTCCTCGAGTCGTATCACAGACTCTTCATCCTAAGCCGGCTATACCAAAGCCGAAAACGCTCGAGCGATGTGCTGGCCACCTGGAGGAGGATCGTGGAAGGGGAGAGAGACGACGGCCATGAGCTGGTCGACGGTGAGAGGAGAGTCCGAGACTATCTCCGAAAAATCAGCAGTCAGAGTCTGGTTCAGGAGTACGGGATATGGCTTGCGCGGCGCAACCCGAAGCTGGGCGTCCAAGTCTTTGCAGAAGATGGCGCGAGGGCTCCCAAATTCGAGCCTGGTTTGGCGGTCGAGATCCTCCGAAAGGAGGCTCCAGATGCTGTCAAGTACTACCTGGAGCATCTCGTCTTCGGCAAGGGGCACACAGCGTACGTGAATGAGCTGATTACGTATTATCTCGACGTGGTGTTGGGCGACCTTGAGTCCTCGGCAGCAAGCCGAGAAGCCGTTCTATCGGCGTACAATGCATACCGCGCGCTGCAGGCGCCGAAACCGACATACCATCACTTTCTGAGGGAAAATGCGCCCGAAAACGACGAGGTTTGGCAAAGTCGCCTACGCCTCCTTCAGCTCCTCGGCGGGGCCCACGAGTACGACTCGGGCGCTATCAAGGCTCGCATCACCAGCCTGCCAGGCGACCTTCTCGTGCCGGAGATCATCATCCTCGCAGGTCGCGAGCGACATCACGAGGATGCAATACGACTACTTGTACATCGATTGGGTGATTACGACACTGCCGTCGCGTACTGTCTCCGTGGCGGCGCCAGCGTCTATGTCCCGCCAGAGACCCGGCGACGTGGAGACAGCCTGCCGGAGTTGGAACAGCAGGAGCGTCTGTTCCAGGTTGCGCTGCGCGAGTTCCTCGCCATTGACGATATGGGCGACCGTGTCGAACAGACAGGTGCCCTGCTGGAGCGATTCGGCGGCTGGTTCGACGTTGTGGAGGTGCTGCAGCTCGTCCCGGACAGCTGGTCCGTGGAAGTGGTCGCGGGCTTCTTGGTTGGCGCGATGAGGAGGCTGGTACGCGACAAGCATGAAAGCATGATGACTCGCGCGCTCAGCGGGGCCGAGAATGTTCGCGTCAACTACGACGTCGTGCTTGGTATGGAGGGGAAGGGGCCGACGATAGAGGCGGCCAATTGAGGGCGCCGCGGGGGGACAATGTTTAAGCACAGCGATACGAGAATGTAGTATTGCTATTTCTGCATAGAACCACCGTTCAAGCACGCACTTACACGCTTTCTCATGATGTAAATAAGATCCAGTGACCCATCATCGACGTGGGATCTAGGCTCTACCCCCATGTTTTCCCGGCCTTTATGAGAGACCCCATCATATTCGAGGCCCAAAAGAATGGAAAGAGAAAAGCCTCTTGGCGCGCACGTGGGAGGAGTCTAGCCTGACCTTGGAAGAAAATTGTGGGCAGTTGCGAGTTTCACATTGATGCATTGATGGAGGAGGTGAATGAGTGAGTAAATGGACCGGCGGCCGCGTCAAAGGCAAACGAGCGAGCGTGCAGTACCTACGTCCCAGTTGGGTGGCGGTGGTTGAGAAGCAATGCAATGCAATTCATTGCCCAACTCGTCATGGCCAAAAGAAACCTCTATGACAGGGCGCGATGGCAAGAGGATCAAGGACTTGTTTTGGGAAGAAAGGGGGGGCAGTTGCTTTTCAGCGCAAAGGGCGAGCGAGGGAGGAGGATTGATTAATTCCCCATGTCGAACTCCGTCGTCATGCCATGGTTCCTAGGTACGATATTCCCATCCGTTCATCAACATCCTCGCTTTCCAAGAAAATGCCTCCCTCGAGCCTATCCCAAAGTTCTCTCATGCCTCGTTGTTGCTGCTGTTGCTGTCGTTGTTGTCCCTGCGCTTCAGCACGGCGACAACCAGCCACCGCTTGCGCACCGTGACGTCGTCCTCGCGGTCCCACGACCACTCCCGCTCGCGCCCGTCGCAGTCCCTCTCCCAGATGCGCTCGACCTCGAGGTCCGCCCGCGCCAGCGCCGCCTCGTCGAAGAAGCCGCGCATCTTCTCGCGCCCCGTGTGGAACCCGGCCACCACCCAGCACCGTGCCGCCGCCGCCGCCGCTGCTGCTGCCTCCACGGAGGATGAGGAGGGGGATGAGGAGGAGGCGGAGGCGGACAAAGAGGTAGAGAAGGAGGAGGAGGAGTCGCCGCACGGCCGCCGCCGCAGAAAGTGGTCAATGGACCGATGGAGGTTCTCGTGCTGCCAAGGCATCCATAGACAGTCCGCGACCAGCACGCGGTCCATGGCGTGCCGGTTCGCCGCGAGGAAGGCGTCGTCGTCGGGCAGCTCCCCCCACGAGTGGCCCGTCACCAGGGCCGACGACGCCGGCGTCACGGCGTGCTCGCCCCCGGTCGGCGCCAGCGACGGTCGGATGTTGCGCGCAATGTTCTCCCGGAGCGTCTTGATGACCGCCGGCGCCGGGTAGTCGGTGACGACGAGGCGCTCCGCGCCCAGCAGGCCCGCCATCATGCTCGGCAGCGCCGTGCCCGCGCCCAGCTCCGCGACGGCCTTGCCGCGGACGTCGAAGCTCACGCCCTCGCCAAGTCCCGGCACCACACGCGCCCCGTCCTCGCCGTTGCCGCCGCCGGGGTGCAATTCCGCGTCCTCGACGCCCAGCGTGTCCCTCTCCACCAGCTCGGCTAGCAGCAGGCTCGCGTTCCACAGGTAGTGGCTGAACAGCCGGCGGTCCGTCTCCCCCTCCGGGTCGGCCAGGTCCAGGAGCAGCGGCCGCGGCAGGTGCGGCGACGCATACACCAGGCTGTGCTCCGCGTCTCCGTGCTGGTTGGTCACGTCATCCGGGAAGATGACACCCAGCGACGTGGACAGGTAGTCTTCCGGACCTGAGGGCTCACTGCCCTTGAGGGAGATGCGCGAGGTGAGCGCCATGGGCGCGTGATTCGTGTGAGTCGACGCCGCGCGGGCGGGCGGGCGGGCAGCACGGAATCACTGAGGGAGCGCTGTGTTGCGTGAGTTGGCTGCCTGGTCGTTTAATCAAGGCAGGGTCAATGAGAACCGCTGTGGTGTCGCGTCTTCGTCCGTGGTCGCCTGTCCAAAGAGGTTCGTTCAGGTCCTCGACAACAGCTTGGGCTCAAGTAGGCAGTATCAGCCTGGTGCTGCAGCACTGGAAAAGGGCTCTTTTTGGGGGGGCCGCTGTGACTCACGAGGATCACTTGGGCGGCTTCTTTTGAAGATGCCAGTCGGCTATACTCACAAGGCTTCTTGACTGTGAGAATGTAATAAACCGACCAAGGGAGTGAGGGCAGTCGTTTATGGTGGGGGAGGGGCAATGTTTGGGTAGGTCCAAAATTTGATGCTGGCGACCCGCCCCCCCCCCGAATTGGCCAGCCACCACCGCCCAAGCCTCCAACAAGCCTCCTTCTACCATCGTGCAACAACATGATTCAAAAACTTACAACAACAAACAAACATACACACACACACACACAAGGCATTGGCGCCGGCTTGTGCTTAGTGCGCGGTTTGAGACGCTGAGCTGACACGAGGGAAATGAGCATTCGCTCCCTTGGGAGATTAACGATCAAAGTTGATATTACAGTCGAATCGAGGCCGACTGCCAATCAATGCGACCCTACTCGCAGAGAAACCTCAGGGTATCAAGTACATCGCCTCACTCCTGGCCAAAGAGGAGTCCCTAGTTGGCATGGCCCATCCAAGTCGTCAAAGAACCAAACCCGGCACCAACAGGAAAACAAGGGGGAAAGCAAATCCCAACATTATTGGCCCCAAACACCGTCCCTGCCGTCAACCCTGAAACCGTTGGATATCCCGTAGAATTCTCGTGCGCCGTCCGCCATGCTTCCATCTAAGTGGTCAAGTGGTATTCTTCCCATGAAGCCTAAACTCCCAGTCTCGTGTTTCGCGGGAAGATAGGATGATTGTTGTTGATCCAGTACATGTGTCATTAGATGGAGGCAGTGTTGGTCTCCAGCATCTCCTTCATCTCCGTGAGCTGCTCCTCGGTCGGGTCATCCGAGATCCACGGGCCCTTCTCGTCTTCCGTGGCGCCCAGGAAGCCCTCGGCGCGCTTCAGCGTCTGGACGTCCAGGTCCGTCACGTATGACTTGCCATCCGACAGCTTGATGCGCACCTCGTGATCCGTGGAGAGCATCATGTCGTCCTTGGCCAGGCGGCGAGGGCCGTCGAACACCGCCATGATGCGCTTCTTCATGTTCATCTGCCCCTTGTCAAACCCCCAAGACGACGGGTAGTCGCGGCGGTTTTTCCGACCGCGAGCCTTGGTGGCGAGCGGGACGCCGCCGCGCGAGTGGGTCATGCCACGCGACTTCTGGACACCATTGGGGGGGTTCGACTTCTTCTTGGTCGAGGGGGACGAGTTGGCTCTTGACGTAGTCTCATCGGCGTCGTTGTCGTCCTCCATCTCCTCGTCATCCTCGTCCTCCTCCGTCTGGACCGTCTGCGTGGTCGTGGGCAAGTTGTTCTTCTCGAGTGTCTGGTGGACGCTCTTGTCGTTCTCAACCTCGGCCAGGCGCTGAGCGTTTATGGCCTCGGCCGGGTCCTCCTGCTGCACAATGCGCAGCACACAGTCGTCCAGATGCTCGTAGAAGTCCTGCGCATTGGAGAAGGTCTGAGAGCAAGTGCTGCACTTGCCAGTAGCATCGGGTGCGTAGCCAGTCAGCTTCTTGCCAGCGCTGACGCCAGTAGGTGTCTTCTTGCGGCTGTTGGGCGGCGTCTGCTCCACGCCATGAACCGCAGTCAGATGCCTCTTGAAGACGTCTGCTCTGTTGAACGACTTCTCCGCGGGGGAGCCGGATCCGGGACAAAAGCCGCACACCATGGTGCCCTTGTAGTGCGTCAGGGTGTGGCGGTTCTTGTCGTACTTGCGAGCAAAGCCTTTGACGTGATACTCGCAAGTCTGGATGGGGCACTTCTCGGGGCGCTCATTCTGGTGTGTGAGCATGTGCGCCTTGAGGTCCTTGAAGACCTTGCCGCAGTCGGGGTAGGTGCAGCGCTGCTTCTCCTTGGTCTCGTCGTTGCTGTGGTACTCGGCGGAGCCAGGCGAAATGAAGCCGCCGGGCATGCTGACGCGACGGCCCGTGTCCATGGGCGCCCCATAAGGGCTACCAGCGAAGCCGGCCTGGAAGGGCCCATTGTGGAGGTAGGGTGAGGAGCTGTTGGTGCGGAGGAGATTGGGCTGAGGCGACGAGGAGACAGAAGGCGAGGGGACGAAGGGATTCGGCGCATGCTGAAAATGGCCGTCATAGGGCGAAATGGCCATGGGTGGACGCGCGATCTCGGGATGGATCAAGGACGGGTCTGAGCCGCGAGGAAGAGAGTCAGCAAGCATGATTAGCCGAGGGCGTCACACCGAGAACGACGGCGATGTTGGCAACGACAGCGGCGACGGGATGGTCTAGAAACGCATCGCAGCACGCGGGCACATGGACGAGACGGGAGGATGAGCTCGGGCCCGGCTGACGATGACGACACAGGGAATTGTAGGTCAAGGTGTTTGGTGAAGATGAGGTGCGTGGTGGGAGAGCGGGAACACGGCAGGCCGTCCGGCCGCCCGCCCGCCGGCAGTGGAGCTGGTGGTGGTGGTGGGTGGGTGGACGGCTGCCTCCCCAGCAGGCTAGGGGCAATGGAGGGCAGGGCAGGGGCAGGGTCCGGGGGCAGGGCAGGCCTGGGAGCGCCGACAGCCCACCCTCCACTTGGCGGAGCGGGAGAGCGCTCTCAGTGGCTGCGCTGCCCTGCACTCCAATGCACTGCACTGGGTTGCGCTGGGCTGGGCTGCACTGCACTGCACTGCACGTCTGCGCGGTGCATCCGTCTCCGTGGGCGGGGCTCGCGGTTGAGCCAGCGGACCACTGCGACGCGGCTCAGGCACCACATCATTGACGACGGTGCCTCCAGGAGCGGGTACCACTTCCCAAAAGGTCTCAGGCGCAGCGTGCGTAGCCAGCTGAGCAGCGGAGCCACCATGCAGGGCCACCCACTGAGGGAAGACCGTCCAGTTGAGGCCGTGAGACCCCCAATGTGAAAAGTGATCAAGGCGCGCCCGAATATGCTTGCGCGGAGGCACCGATGTCAAGGGCAACGAGGGCCGAAAGATGCCCATCAAAATCTTGCCCAAGGGCCAGCCAGGTACGGGGTAAAAAGAAAAAACGGTGCGGCAGGGGTGGGGAGGTGCTGCTGCAGCAATGCCTGCGGTCGGTCGTGCCGGCCAACACTCAGGCACGGAAAACCTTCTGTTGGACCTTGCGCTTGCAACGACCTGCAACGGCCGGGTCGCCGGCGTGGGGGCGAGCGGTCCAAGCAGGTGGGAACGCAGCGCAATGCCCCCCGAAAGGTTATCTCGAGCCGCGTGTGTGGGAACAGTGGAGGTGACCAAGGCTCGAGAGAAAGGAAAGAAAATGACACTACTCACCAACGAATGTCTTCGTCTGCGAAGCTGCAAAGTTGAAGGCGCCCAGGTCTTCCATGCTCGTGCCGGGGAAGTACTCGGTGCCTGTAATGTAGTCGTTGCCAACAATGCTTGGCTGCACAGCCATGCCCTGTGCGTTCCACTCGGCGACGCCGCCGAGTTGGCCGTGGTTGGACTGAGGCGAGCCGATGGCCGATGAGGGTGCTGATGGCGCAGAAGCCGAGGAAAGGCTCGAGGATGGCAATCGCATGTCGCTGTCGTCATGGTACGATCCCGGCGAGGCACGACCGTTGACGAGGTAGTTTGGGGTGTCGGCGTAGAGCGAGGCTTCGAAGCCCATGGTCGTCGCGGCCGGATAGGCGTCCTGGCCTGAGCGCGGGAAGCCGGCGCCAAAGGCACTATCGGCAGTGAGGCCCATATCCATTGGCGGAGACGTGAAGGCGTGCTGAGGAGGCTCGGGATAGCTTTGTTGCTGATGCTGGAACATGTGGAACGGTTGCTCGGCCATGGCGGCCATAGTGCGTCTCATTCAAGGGAGTTTCTCTGCTCGAACATGGTCAGCGGCCGCGGTTCTCTGGTGTGGGCGGATGCCACGTTATTTGAACCAGTTCCTCACCCTTTGAAATTGTGCTTTTTTCCCACGTTCGAATGTGTCACAAGAATGGTGTCTCACGGGGCCGCCGAGGAACTGTGGCGGGGCCTCGGGAGAGTCGCGGGCAGGGGAGGGTCGAGGTTGCGATTATGACGTGCCCTGGTAGTGTCTCGTGCCGCGCTGCCTCCCTTTGTTGTCCCAAAAGGGTGCTGCTGCTGGGCAATGGGAAACTGCTGGATATATTTTTTTTCTTTCCGTCTCGTCCTCACAGGTATAGTGGTGGTCAAGCCCCAGTGTTGTTGCTATCGATCAAGTCGCAAACGCAAGCAGGTCGCGCGAGGCGGGCCGGCGAGGAGCAGAGCACAGCAGCGAGGTGCAGTGTTATTCTCACGCGGACTAGGGCGTAATGGGTTGTGATCTGCCAACGAGTGAAGCTGTCGTAGAGTTGCAACGTCAGGCAAGGCAGTTGAGCTTTGTCGATGAGAGGCTTGTGTGTCCGTCCGAAGCTTTGGGACGTTGGGGGCCCCACGAAGTAGATATAGGCAACGTGCATCCGGGTTGCCAAAGGACTGGGCCCAGCCGGACGGGATCGACCTCAAGGAGGGAGTCAAACGATGCTAGGCAATGGTTTACTATCGTAGGGCAGAGAAGGGGGGAGTGCCAGCCTCATCCGGGGGGGCGGTTCCCAAGGGCATGGGGAGGGGTGTGCGAAGGCGCCGCGGCGTGAGATCTGGAGGTGGGAAGGAAAAGACGGCATCCAACAGCGGGCTAATTCAGGACTCGAGAGAGCCCTGCGCTTGCGCATCCCGGCGGGGATGGAGGGGGGGCGGCCTCCAGGGAGGGGGTGCACAAATGCCCGGCCGGGCGTGAAGATGCGTTGGTGTCGATTGAAGGGGAGGGAGGGGTGCCGGGGGGCGTGTGGGTTCCGTGAAGAAGGTTGATGATAATGGCGGTAGAGGGGGGGTCTAGCATCTGGGCTGGGCTCCAGCTCTCGCTGGACCGGTGTGGTGGGATGTGGTGGGAGCAGAGGGGGGGGGAGGGAGATCGTCTTGTCCGGCTGGCAGAGGGAAAGGGTAAGCGTGCAGGTAAAGGTAGGTGGTAGGCCCAAGTAGCGGTACGCGAGAGGGGAAGGCAGCCCGCCCAGGTTCGGGGGGAGGGCACTCAGGCGGCTCAGTGGACGCAAGGTTGCCGCCGGCGAGTCCAGACCGTCCTCCAGGCGGTCGACGGCCCCAGCCTTCAGAGGCATGGGGGGAGGTAGGGGAGGGAACACGAGTGCCCTGACAAGGTCGAGGTACCGACCCGAAGAACGAGCAGCCCGGACCAGTCCCAGTCACTGCTGCTGGCCAATGCTCCGGCCGCAGCAAGCACGGCCCAGGCGATGGGCGATGCGCGGCGACCTTCAGGGGGTTCCCGGCATGATAGGGGGGGGTTCCCACTGCCACCACAGACCAACCACTGCACAACCTTGAACGCAGGGCAGGGCAAGGTAGGGTAGGGTTTGAGTACGTACCGAGCCTGGGTATCGGACGAGCTAGTCCCAAAGTAGAAAGGTCGTGTGCCGAGAGCCAGCGAACTCCAGAGCTTCCCACTCTCGTGCGGCTCGTGGGCAGTGAATGGGCTCAAGAACCAGACGTGCGTGTCCCATGTCGAAATTCGACTGCTTGTGGCTTCATCCCCCCCCCCTCCCCTTCTCCTTCTTCCCTCCCCATCTGCTCTGCCCCCACAAACCGGTCGCGGCAGAAGGGGATGGATGGCGGGCGAGTGGCATCGCATGGCTTTGGCATGTCATGGCACGGCCGTTGTGGGCGTACCGCGCATCCATTACTGGCAGAATCCTGCACAACTATCATGTTGGTCTGAGACACACATGACCCGCGCGGACTGGCGTGTGGTGTCTCTGAGGGGGGGAAGGGAAGCATAATTGCTTTTTCCACACATGCTGCTCCTCAGTCTGGGACCCTGCTGGCGCTGCTCCCGCCCGTCCCGCTCGCTGGTGCCAAAGAAAGGGGACAGACGGTCTATAGATAGGTGGAACATGGGGGACCGGGCAGCCACCCGTGTAGAGCGCCGGAATGAGTCGACTGGCATGTCTCGACTGGCATGCGAGCCAAAGTGACCGGGCTGACGCCAAAGCTGCGACGGATGATGGGTGGTGGCGTCTCGCCCCTCAGAGAGGGCCAGAGCAGCCAGCATCTGCTCATGGACGCACATGTACTGTATGTACGCCTGAGGCAGGGAGAGCAAGCGTGGAACGAGCTCCAAAAGCAGGTCCTTGGTAAAGTATGCGAGGCAGACTGACTGACATGGTGCTACTACAGACTGGACGGACACACAGACGCGGCAGCGAGACAAGGCGTGGTCTGGTCCGCCTTTCCCTCCTCCCCTTCTCCATTCGGTGATGTGATGTGGCCCTCTCACTGAGATTGAACGGCGATGTCCCACTGACCCGGTCGCCAGTGGCTGCAGGCTTCCAATCCGTGCAGAGGGGAGGGGGGCCCGCCCGTGTGGGCGAACGCTCTGCATCTCATCCATCGTTAAGGTACAGGGCCCCGGTGACCACCAGCAACAACAGCCCGAGCCCACTGGCACAGCGGGCAGGGATCCCTTGGACGGATTGCCACGGCCCCGAGGCAGCGGCGGATCGCCCGCTGGCCACTGCACCCATCTGGCACCCACTGTAACCCACTGGGCTGCCCGTCGACATGTCAGAAAAGAAAAGACGGGAAGGCTTGTTGTCCAACGTCGCACCGGCGGCGCCGGCGCCGGCGGCGGCCGTCACAGCACACCTACCTACCCTCTACCACCAAGTCAGTATCTAGGTAGTGACTCGTCTCGATTCGCCCTCCTCGGTGTTGCGTCTTCCTGGCTCACATAACATGTTGCTACACAGGGCTGTGCGTGTCGTGCTCGGAGCGCGAGCGCGAGCGCGATTGCCAGCGCGTTGCCGGGACCAACGCGGGCGGAGGTTTGCCTCAAAGAGTTGTCGCCACGGCGGACCATGACGCCTCGCCGTCGTTGTCGTCGTCGTCGCCGCCGCCACCGCGATCACGACTCTTGCTTGGCCTTGGCCTGCGCGTCTTCTCGTGTCACAGCGGGGGGGCCTGTTGGGCACATTGGATCCCGCTCGGGTCTCCCCTGTACCGTGAGTCCGTGCCCTTTCCGCGGCAGCGCTGTTTTCTTTCCGTGCCTACATCTAGGTTCCAACGTAGTTAGCAGCAAGTGAGTAGGTAGTTACTACTAATAAGGTATGGAAAGTGGTAGCCAGCATTGTCCCGGGCCGCAATTACAGTGAAAGTTCCGCTTAGGGGCGGAAACGGGTGCTTGGATGCCCCGCGCCTGTGATGCCAGGGCCACTCCGGGTACTAGGTATGAGCCGCTGGAAGGCTTTGCCGGCTGACCGGCCTTGAAATTCCAAGTTACCTCTGGAAGGGAACAAACCTGCACACTGACAGTGGCAGTGGGCACCACCACACCGTTCTGTCAAAGTCGTTCCATCCCTATTCCTTGACAAAGTCCGAACCTTGGCGCATAACAACGCCAGAGTTCATCGACATGCCGCTTCCTCGCAGCAGTCAGCAGGGTGTCACGCATCAGGATCTGGGTGCTCCTGCGCATCGTCATCTGCTCGTGTCTCTTGTGTTGCATCTCGAGCCCCAATTGGCTTCGCTCACCATGACACACGCCGCCAACCAGCTCCGACGGATGCGCCCAGCCGGGGGTGCGTGGGGAGGGAAGGGGGAGGGACGGAGTGAGCAGCACGGCCGGCAAACTAAACTACTACGTACCTTGCCCCGTCTATCCTTGGTTGCCGTGTCATCACGGGCCCAAGTTTCCCGTGTTCAACCGTCTCGCGCCAGATCGCCTGGCGAACCGCCAGTGGTGGATGCAGCAGCTTCCGCATCCACCACCAAAAGTTGTAATGTGTCTCCAGACAAGTTATTCTGCTCCGCGTCAGGACGTACGTGCCATCTCTCGCCCCGTGTGTGCGCGCGCCCCGGCTTTGCTTTCGTTATCCATCGTCATCGCACTGCTAGGCGTTGCCCAGGCGCAATGTCACACGGGGCCGACGGCGCTCCCGGCATGTGCGCGCGCACCTGCCGTCCGTCCGTCGCTGGCGTGCGGGCTAAGGCGTCATCGACTAACAGCCGAATCTGCCCCCCCCCCCGTCCCCTCTTTCTAGCGGGGACCGACCCCCCAGCGTCTGCCTGCCGGGCGCAATGGGCAAGGCAACGGCTTGCCCCGAGCACACCTAGTGATATGGCAGCCAGATTTTCCTTTCCGCTAATTACCCCGGCTTCCAAGTTGGCCGTGCCCAAGAAGAGGGGGGTAGTGTAACCCGCGTGCACTGCTGCTGCTGCTGCACCCCGAGGAAGCGCATCGTCCCATGTAACGCCTCTCTCAGAGTGAGACGCCGACGACGACGACAACGACGACGACGCGATTAAACGCGGGTACGAGCCTTGCCACGCCATCAGCAAATTCACCGCCATACATCCATGGGCCACCGTCCAAGGCGTCTCCGCCCAGTGTGGCCCGATACTGCTCCCCAAAGCCCGGACTGTGACTCGCCCACGTACGAGCGCAAGTGCAACTAACTACCTTGCGCTACCTAGTTAGCAGGCCGCGATACTCGTTCGTTCGTCCAGGGCACGCACGCCGATGATGGGACACGCCGAGACCAAGCCAGTTCGCCTGCCCAGCCAAAAACTCGCTTACCGTTTCCCACGTTAGTTAGCCCCAACGGTGGAGTGTTGATTAACCTTTGATCTGTAGCGGGGAGCTCGGCATCAAGATCAACCTCGCCCCCTTTTTACCGCCACCCGTGGATGAAATGTGCCGTTGAGACCCCCGCATGCGCGCTATGGTCGGTGGTTGGCTGCCCGTTATGTACTGGGGCTTGACACACGCCTTAAACCAGGAGACCCCGGCAGAGCCTTCTTGTCGTGGCAGCAGCACCAGCAGGGAGGGAAAGGGTGATGCGGCTCTGCGGTCGCGAGTCTCTCGCCAGCGTCGCGAGGCAGGGCAAGACAGGAGATTCTCCTTCCGAGGCCTCCCCCCCGCGCACGTCGACATATCCCGGCGAAGTCATTTCCAAGCCTGAGGCGTCACCCACTTGTATCCTATTGAAGCTTGGGCGGAACATGGTTGTGGAACATATGGTTCTCCCGCCCTGCACGCAAAACAACACCCACTAAACCGAGGAGACAAACAAGAACGGCCTTGGCGCTGGGCGCTGGTGCGGTGCCACGTCTGAATTGAATCGCGACGAAAGGCAGTCCTATCTATCTGCCTCTTGTTGTACCAACGGCGCTAGACTTGCGAGTCGTTCGCAACTAAAAGGAAGCAGGCTCATCAGCCAATAAAGGCAGCTCTGGTCAAAACGTCAGAGGTGGAGAATGGAGTGGCGTTCGTCCTGCCTGTCTCCTCTCCTCCTGTGATTCCCCGTCTGTACGAACCAGAGGGCGACGCACAGGGCGCACGAGGAGGTTGGTGGAGGTAAACGCGCGCGCCTAGTTTTGGGAGGGCAAGACACGACGTACAAGGTACTGTACTTTGCACAAGCATTTCGGTGTTGTCGGGGGTCGTCTCGCGAGGACTCCGTTGCAGATACCGAAGGAGGACGTGATATTGTGATGGACGTGGACGTGCCTTGCCCTGCCCCAGACGATGTCCCAAATCACGCTTTCTTCGTTCGACAAAGGCGGTTGGTTCTGTTCTGTGACCGAGGGCCCGTGGAGAGTGGATTGCGCGGCATCTTTTCCTGGCTCCCCCTTGTGAGGTGGATATCTCGCTGTGGGCACTCGCGCAGAACGAGTCCCTAAGAAGAATAGTGCGCAGCCTGGGGCGAAGCGATCAACGCCGGATTCGGCCAGAGAGATTCAACTTCTGGCGGCAATTCTCCAGATGAATGGTTGACGTGCGAGCAAGCCGTACTACGTATCAGTAGTGGACGTGCGCCGCGCAGGGAGCGGTGCGTTTGACCCCGGTCACGTACAAGGTATCACCAACGAATCAGTTGTATTTTTCGCGGCGGGGGGTGAGGGGAGCGACATCCTGATCCCTGGGGGGCACACAGTACCTGCTCGATGTGCCCAGGAGGCGCGGAAGCCAAATTTTAAAAAAAGAAGCGGTGTCCTATCGCAGGAATGCTCACATCCACATCCTTCGTGGTACCTATTATATTACGTAGCCACCAAGGTAAAGGTCCCAGAGACTATGTTGTTGCATCATCAGCAGATATAGCGTCCGGGTTGGTCCTGTCCTCGTCTTGATCGCACGCACGCACCAATGGCCGACAGACCGCTCTCTGTCACACAATTGTTTGTATGTTGCATGTAGTACCCACGAACACACCATTCGACCCGAAAGTGACCTGTCCATGAGCGCACCTCTCAGGCTGGTCTGATCCGACATGCAGCACAATGCAACGCACTGTCATATGATGCAGTGACATCCAAATCCAACGCCGTACTGTCGTGGTGTTTCTCCTCGTCGACATGTGAGGGTTCATCTGGCTCCGCGGTTGGTTGCGTTGCCCGTGTCCTGGCAGCACACCAACACCTCTCTGTGTGCAGTTTGACGGAGACGTCGTCGTGGTGGTGGTGGTGGTGGTGGTGGTGGTGGCATGGGAGGCGCCACTAATTCCGCTGCAGTCATCATGTCTGGCCGCTCCAGCCAGCACAACTTTGAGCCCGCGCATCTCGAAACCTTCGGTCCTCCCGGCACCTCTGCACCGGCAGCCCAGCATCAGGCCGATGCCCCTGTCCGGCCCAGCAGACCGCGGCAGGGCTTGTTGGCCTTGGACCCGGCCGGGCGGGAACCGCACGTTGCTCCCCTGCTGCCAGCAGCAGCACCCATCCAGATATGGACAATCGTGTAACTTAGCAGTGGCCCCATCGCAGCCTGAAATTCCGCGCTGCGTGCGGAAACCAGTCAGTCTCGCCCATCGACCCTTCCCAGGACGTCTTTGAACGAAGCATCTGCCACGTTTTACCATGGTGCCCGTTCGGTCCATGCAGCAGATCATGCATGGTTTCGGCGGTTCCGGGGCAACGCGAAGCCTTGTGCAGAAGTTGCTGCGCGAGGGTTCAAGGCATCGTCAACGGACAAGTCATGGGGCGTTTCGCTGGTCCGACACCTCCTTTTCGTTGCAGGCGCCGTTGACTACTACTAGTACCCTGTCGCTTTGCCTCGGTGCCAGGAGGCCGTCGAGCGCCATGATGCGGCCGTGACTGACTGACTGGCTGGCAGCACAATCCCACTCAGCCCTACGGCGGCCGCCACGGAGCCACCCCGGAACGCCTTCTACGATGGCAGTGACATATCCGGCTTGGACGAAACACGTGCTCGCAAGTGTGTCGCGGAGGATTTTCTTGGCTCCTTCGATGGAGCCAGGCACGGGCTGCACCTCGTTTGTCGACCCAAACTGGGGCGTCGTGTCCGAGCCGGTCTTGGACGAGCCTGAACCAAACTCTGCAGACATAAGCAGTAAAATCACAGCAGGCGCGGCGACTGCCTGGCAAGGAAACACTCTGAGGCCCCATGACGCGCCTTCATTGGACCACATGGAGCCCCTCTTTGCGGCTCTGCGAGGACCAGACCGACAAACCCCCAACTGCCTTGACGCCCGGCGCAGGTGCAACTCGTCGCGCTAGGAGTTGGCTCCGGGGGGGGGGGTTCCGATTTCCTGGATGCGCGCCCTCCGAGCAGTCAACGAGACAAGTCATAATGGTGTGCATGGTGTGTATGGTGGATTGGTGACTTGGAGCATTGGCATGTCTAACCGAGGATCGTGGTCCCCGGGCTTCGCGATACAGTGATGTTGGTCGCTCTGTCTTTGCTGGTCAGCGGTACGTACTAACTTAGTGAAGTTCACTGACTGGCAAGCAGCATCTGATCCCCCGAAACGGCTTCCTCACCACGAATTCAAGGTGGGCCCGTCGGCGCGATGTGATGCCGGCTTGTGGGGTCCGAACCCGAGCAAAGCGAGCAAGAACCAGTGGGTACGTACCTGGCAAACAACGCGCCTTGCGAAGCGGCAACGGCGTGGACCTGGCCTGCTCCCACAGATTTGCGAGACACCAGCAGCGTGGCGCGAGGGAGGGAAGCGATAACCGAGTTCGCCCTGGAGTGGAGTCACCCCCGGCACTGACAGCTCTTCCTCGCTCCCCGCTGGTGAGGTTTTTCGCTGAACCTGCCCTGCCTGGACAGCGAGGAGGACGGACGGTCACTGGTGCCAGCCTAACTAAACCTGCATCGTCGCCTGGCGTGTTTCAGGGCGCTCATAAAATGCCCCCAAGATTACTGGGACTTGCCGAGCGCCGGCTCTCGCCGTTGTGGCGCCGGAACTGAAGTTTGTGTCTCCTTCGTCAAAGTCCACAAGCATTCATCGGCTCGCGCATCTGAACAGAGACAGCACGGAGCACTCGTCATCGAAAAGGAGCCAGCCGCCGCATGGCACTTCGCGACCCTCCCTCCGCCCTAGGAAGCAAAACGGTGACGGTCGCGAGCAGCCCCTGCATCGAATGCCACAGGCAATTGGCCGTGTTGTCGCCAGCAGCCACGTTGTGGAGGAGAGGGTGCCTTTGAGAGGGCTGCAGCGGAGGAGGCGGTGCGGCTCGAACAGCATGCGTTGTCCGTAGGGCTGAGGCTGGCAGCCCAATTCGGCCAGAGCAACGCCATGATGGTCGATTTATTTTACGCTCCCTCCATCCCAGATACGGGATCTGGCAGTTCCCGAGGAAAGGAGCAAAGCACAGAGCTCTGTCCTGCAAATAGAATAGTCCTCCCGGCATGCCCGGCCTACCTACTTGATCGCCGCAGCAGCCATGATCCAAGAGCGGTCGGTTTCTCGTCCGTCGTACGACCATCGTGATGGTACGAAGTAGATGCGGAGACCGCCTACCTAAAATACCTACTGCCTAACTTACCTCTTAGCCTAGGTTCCTTCCTCCACTGAAAGCCTCTTGGTGCTTCTGATTGAGCAATTGAGCCATCCATACCAGCAAGGCACATCGCTCAACGCCTGTGGGCGGCGCCAGCCCGGTGGCGTCTCGTCGCTAATGCCACCCCACCACCCCCTTGTCCACCCGTCCCCCCTCCTTCCAATCTCCACCAGTGGACTTGTCGAGTGCCTCAAGCGCCCCCCCCTAGGCATGTCTTGTGCTTCCCGCGCTCCAATCTTGCAAGGGCCCGTCCATCGAACGCCCCAGGCGAGCCTTGTCTGGCATAATAGGTAGCATGCTGTCACTGCCAGGCTGCTCGTGTCCCCGCCTTTCTTGTAAGCTTGACTGCCAAAATCCATTGCACCCTGCCGCGGTAGACAAACAGCGCCCGCGCCTATTGACTCCGACATGTTTGTGCATCCCAAGTTCGTCTTTTCCAGGCGAGCAATCGTCATTGCTTGTTTGCTTGCTCAGCCAGCTTTCCAAATCTGGTGAGCGGCCCTGATACCCCCGGTCCCGATATCTTGGCTGTGGCTGCGTTCATCTCCTTCCGGTTCACCTTGCCACCCCGTCATGCTCTATTGCTTCCATGCAGGCGCTCCCGCAGGAGACGTGAGCATGCTTGGCACTGAAGCCGGGAGTGTGTTGGTTGGTGGCAGGCAGGCCGCCCCTGCTGGTAGCAGTCGTGGTACTATCCAAGGTGATGCAGTGGTCCAAATTGGACTGCCAGACTCTCATCCGCGGTGCCCGGATAGGCAATCAGTGCGATGGCCCCCAAAGGTGTTGGTCGTCGGCGCGAAACGCTTGGCCCAAACGCCCGGAGCTGGGTCGTCCCGAGGCCCGACTCTGTGGACCAGCGGCAACCAACCAACCGATCCCTCCGACATGTTGGATGCCCATTTGCTGTTGAAGCCATGAGAGCCTTTCTTTGAATTCCACACAGCACTACTAACTACTACCGAGTAGTATGTATGCCTCTCTCGCCGTGCTGTGCCGTGCTTTGCTGTGCTCTCCCTGTAATTAAAAACGTACCCTAGGCAGGCAGGGCTTATTGCCATGGTTGCGATAGGTGCTGGGTTAATGGAGATGACGCCAGAAGGTCTCTCCGCCCAATGCACCAATCCTCACAGTCCAACCTGAATCTGATGAGAGCCTCTTCAACCCCTGCCAGCGCGCACGCGTCTAGACGATAGCCGCCGCCGGGATGCGGAGTAGATGGGACCTCGTCGGCAGTGCACAGGAGGCTTCGCCAGTCACACGGCGACGGGGATTTCCGCAGGTGATTGGTTACCGACGCCCAGGAAGTACCACTGAACGCATGCATGCCGTGGGCGAAGGATCGATGCTGCCCTTGACTCCTCTACGGCCCCCAACATAGTAGGCTTGTCAGCCACATACCTACCTCACATCCTTACCACATGTCTTTTAGGAGTCTTGGTGTTCGCTTTCGGGGGATCGATGGACAACGGGCTTCAACGTCATCAACACCTCGACTCCAATCTCTGGAACTAGGCGACGCCATGGCGCGCGGGGACGAAGGGCCACCACGGTGATATCCGGGTGCTTCAACAGCTGTTTGTTTTTTTCGGGTTTCCCGATGAAGCTTGACACATTCGGCGGGCGGGAATCCCCTCCCTCAACACGGTAGATATGCCTTCAAACCTCCACGGCGGGGCCGTCTCGTGGTGCCAAAGTTGCTCACCGCATTGAGTCTTTGGAGCGCTGCGTCCGTGTGGTCCAGCGCTCGAGCGGGGGTGAGAGAAGGGGAAGGGGGGGCGGGGGTTAGGAGGGGTAATCATAAGTTGGCTGTACATATACACCATCGTTCGTACAAAATGAGAAGTGAGCAATCTGGGCAAAACTGCAGAGCGGGCACGGGCGCTCGATCCAACGCAACGCCACCAACGGACAACGAAGTGCGAAATTCTGCAAAGCGTGCCGTTGGGAAAACGGCGGCCAGAGGTGTGCATTGCACGTATGTACATACTGTACGTAGGTATGTATGCCTTGCCGCGCAGTGTCTTGCGCTGAAATGAGACAAGAAGTGGTCCGGGCCCAAGTTGTTGGGTCGAGAGCCGAGAACTGGAACCTCCTGCTCGGCGCCGTGCAGCGGGTGGAGGAATATGCCCCCCCCCCCTTGCACGCCAGTGGCCTGTCCGACCAAAATGGCGTGCCATGTGCCGCGCGCCCGACACGAAGAATAGTAGCACATTAGGTAGGGATTGCCTGCCAATCTACCAGGTCCCGTGGCAGCCAAGCCCGGGGCCCCGGCCCGCTGTTGCTGTCCCGCGGGCCAAGCAACGGCTGTGGAACCTGCTACCATGCCAGGCTCCTGTTCTCTATACCAAGGGCATGCTATAGTGCTGGGTATCGTACGCCGCTCCTGTCAGACGGGCTTGTGAACGGGATGAAGCAGAGTCACGTCACGCCTTGATTCCTCGTCATAATCTCATCTATGCCAGCCTGCAATTCAACTATGTAGCTACGAGTGTCACAAAGCTCTACGAAAGGAAAGAAAAAAAAACCATGGAACCAGGCCTGGAGCCAGACGAGAGCATTTGGTCGGGAGTTGCCCACTTCCCGTGACATGATGGCTGGTGCTGGCACCCCCGTCGCAACCGTCTCCGCCCCCTCCATCTTCCTGCCATTGCCGAGGATCGTCAATGAGAGCTCAAGCTGTGCCGCCGCGCGTGCTCAACGTCGCTCAACGACGACATCTCCCGTAAAATTTCGGGCTGGCTATCGTGCTTTGGGGGGCGCATGGCAATTGGATTCGTTTCTGTTGGTACTGAAATCTCATCTTGCGAGCCCCTTGGCATGCATTCATGGAGTAAGGGGTCCCATTGACGATGCGCCGTGCCTGCAGTAATTTCTTTATTTTATTTTATTTTTCCTTCCGCGCACGCCTACCTGGCATCGCACAAGGCACGGGCGCGGCGGGCGCCTCCATGGTAGATCTCTGACGCCCCTATGCGTGATACGCCCGCAGGCAGCAAATGGCGCGACGGCAGGCTCAACCACACCGGAAGGCGTCGTGGCAGCGAGGCAAAAATGGGCAAAATGCGGAACGGGTTGGGCTTGGAGCCCATGGGACCAAGTCACCCCCGGCGCCAATTAGAGGCAATGCGGCAACCACATCCTCTCAAGCCAAGCGGCGACGGCACCGCCGCCGCCACTATCGAGGCGGGCTGTTGCGTGCACGCCTGATGGTGGCATCGTAAATCTCGCCTGGCGTTACCGGAGTATTGCAGGGTTGGTGGGGGGGTGGGAGGCCAGGCGCACCAAATCGAGCAGCCAAAGAAACATCACGGCGTCAACCATAACAGATGGTCGATGCAGGTCAGGCGCAGGCGGAGCCGGGGACACGTGTGCGAGATCGAGGAGCGGAGAGGAAAGGAGACAAAGTGCGTACCGTAGAGTCGGAGCGACACCACCCCATGTCGCATGGTGCTGGTGCCGAACCAAATTCCTTGTCAGATGGTGTCTGGGTCTTGTGGATGTCGGGTCGTCGGTGTCGCATCTGGTAGTTGCTCGGATGCGCGCGCGTGAGGCTTTGGCACAGCCGCCGCGCGGCAGTTCCTCGACGGGCAGGGCCAGACGGGACCCAAGCAGCCGGATAGGGCGCCCCCACCTGCCGCCAAGTGTGGCAGGGGGCGGCCGTGGGCGACCCTCCTGGCGCGGTGGCGGCATCAACGTGGCTCCGGCCGGCGTGTCGCTAATACTAGACTCTGCGCCAGCCGAGCGACATCACTCACGACTCGCCGCCAGCAGACAAGCCTTGGGCGCAGGACCAACACCACACGCCTTTTGCCTTCATTTTACCCGCAGCTGGGCTCAAAGTCTGGGTTTCGCCTGTCTCCGGCTCGTGTACGTACTGTACTGTGCAGGTGGTGGCTGTCAAGCTTCCGTTGGTTGGTTGGGGCGAGGCGGGGACCTGTCAACGGCATGGGTGCAACAACAGTCAAAGCGCGCTCTCACCCGATTTACGGCAGCACGGTTGGCTTTGACGTCGATAAAGTTGGTGGCGCGTCGGTCGGCCACATGCAGCAGCAATATGCTGATTCTGAAGAGAGAGAAAAAACAGGCCACATCCTGCAGACTAGGTGAGTAAGTTCGGCGTCCTTTAGCGCGAGGTCCAGACGCTATTACTCTGCAATCTGTCGTCGACTCCGGCGGGCACTTGAGTTCAAGACTGCAAACTAGGCCCCCCTCGCAGAGTCAGAGCCCGTCAAGAGAAACTTGTTATTGGCATCCATACCGATACCTCGCCGACCTCATGCAACCGAGACACCCGCCCGCCGAAAGGGGCCATGACTTTGCTCCACGCTTCGTTCAGCTTTTTCTATGCTGCAGCTTCGTGTTGTCGCGGTACGAGCTGTGGCAGACACCGCGCCCTCTCCCGGGTCTGGCTCTGTGACTGACCTCGGTCATCAGCTGCCTTTGTCCGTGCCCCTTTGACCCAGACCGCCGAGGTCTGTGATTGTACCAGCCTATCGTCGTCAGCTTGACGATGTCTGTGACGGACCACCTTCGGCAGCAGTATGTCACCGGCCCGGCAGCTCGGGTCGCTGGGGGGAGGCGGGCCGGTGCCAGGTCAGGGCGGACCCTACCTGATACCTAGTACATGGCCAGGATGCCTGGGTAGCGCTTGGCATAAGTACCTTGCTAGACAACCCAAAGCGTGGCCCCTGCAACAGGCTGTCTCTCCATCGTCGATGCTCCTACTAATAGTACTAACCTAGGTACCCACTCATCACATCCCAGGCCTCTGCTGCACGATCGCTGGCCACGAGCCTAGTCGAGCGTCACCAGAGGCTTCCTTGCACATGCGTGTCTCGCGTCCTGGAAAGCTTGATTGCTCCTGGAACCGTTGGTGAGGGGGGCTTGTTGCGGGTCGCTCAACAGAGTTGACGACCGTGACGAGCAGAGGGCAGCTGCCCAACGTTCAAGGCATCGCGGCAACCGGATGCAACACGCCTCAGCGCTTGGTGCCGCTGAACGAAATGGTCATCCTGGCAATGCACGCTTGCGCTCTGTAGATACCTAGGTAGTTGCGGGCTGGAAACTGCGCCGAGGGGAACGGCACAGTACAATGCAAATGGGTGCTTCGTGAGAATCGATATCCACCCATCCAACTTATTACTTCGCAGCGTGTAGGAGCATACCTCTAGCACGTACTTACATGCATCTGCAGGCATTGGATGCAGGCGACGGCATCTCTCCTCGTGGTGGTGGTGATGGTGAGCACCGTCGCGATGGTACAGGTAGCAAAGAGGTGGGGTCAGGTCAAGCAGAAGGTACCTGTACAAGCTGACCGAATTACCGGGATACAGTCATAATGTACACTACCTGATAGAGGTACTAAGCTTTGCGCTGGACCTGACTGCCCAGGTGCTGTCGTCCTCCGCTAGGTACAAACCTAGTAGGCCTGCCTGCGGTTCCTGCCCCCACCCCCGGCTTAGTTAGACAGGTGTGCGACGGTTGCGACTGCCGTTTGTGTTGCAATGCGATCAACCAAGGTACACCTACAGGGCTCAACCACCCGCAGAGGCACGGGAGCAATGTACTGCTACTGACAGGTAAGCCTCGTGCCCCGCGCCTTACGGTACAGGTAAGACAAGTAAGGCAGGGCACGAAAGGAAGGAAGGAGGCAGACGGACCCCAAGGAATTCGCTCCGGCGGCTGCTGCACGTAGCGCAAGGCATCCTGAGATACGATGGAAGCTATGACTTACCCTCCTACAGTCTTCTTGCATGTCGGCTCCTCCTCTCCCCACCCCGGGACACTCTGACATGTCTCCCGCCACAAGCTTCCTCCAGATTGCCTTTCGATGCTGTGCCCCGGGCGGGGTGTGGCGGGGGTGGTCAGTAGCGGTAACTAACGTTTCCTACCAGGCGGTCTCGAACCACCGACCAACGAGCGGGACGAGCACCTTGACCTCTGTGCGAGACACTGACTACTATACGCACAAGGCCTCGACGGGGAAGACCGTGCCATCACAGCAACCGGGTGCTCCGCGCCTCACGAACAAGCACTACAATAATGACCCGGCACGATCTGGCGTGTGTGTGCCGGCAGAGGTACGAACGACTTGGTCATGACAGCTGCAAGCTCAAAGGCTATTATTCCAGTCGCCGACTTGTGCTCGCAACGCAGCCAACACACGGCACGACGAGCACATGCCTCCTGCCGCTCTCCCGGAGCTGTGGCGCATCCAGGGCCCGCCACCCACGATCGATAGCGTCCGCATGATCAGCGGCACATTAAGTGCGCCCCATCAGCCTGATGGAGGAGGCAGCTACCAGGCCAGGAGGATGGCAGGCAGGTAGCTGGGCGTGCATGGCTTCACGGTTTGTGGCTTCTCGCCTCACCCGGCTGCCATCGACAGCCCTGCCACCGCCTCCCCTCACCCTCCCTCGCCCACCGCTCGCAGACACCCCTCCTTCCCGCTTGTACGAGGCCCTCTCGTCAGTCCTTAGCCTCCAACTCTGGTTGAAGTCGGGACGCAAGACCCCTAAAACGCCACCGGAAGAAAGCAAAGCCCCTTCCCCAGCCCCGTAGGGCTTGGGGCCTGTATGGCGGAACGAGGCGCTAATATTTTCTCTTGCTCTGTCCATTGACACGCGTCTCTCCTGCACCCCTTCCTCCTGGCATGCTTCCGTCGCCAGACGTGCGTCGATGGCGGTCCAGGCTCTGCTGAGGCTTGCGGATTTCTCCGTGAGCCCCCAAGGCTGGATCAAAGTCACTGCCAACCAGGACCAACAACGAGGGCATCGTGGAAAAAGTTGCGAAGCCACGATCTCTCCCTCTGAGGCCCCACGGGCCTGCAATGTCCCATTTTGATTTCCGGCTCAAAGAGTTCACAGTGCACCGCGCTCTGGGCTCCAGCCGTTGGTATCTAGGCACTGAAAATAAACATCATCGGTGTCGTGCCGCCATGTTTTTTCCTTTATACTACAATACATACCTGTGTCACATGGGGGGTACGAAGCAGACTGGCGCAGCAGCCTCCTCACACCTTTGTGCATCCCTGGGCAACACGCACATGGCTCGTCGACTTCGATGCCCTCTGGACCATTCGACAATTCCACACCTATAGACATGATCTTGTTCGAGTAGTACCCAGTCTGACAAGATATGTACTACGTACTAGTGAAGGCTGGCCGGGTGGTAGGCTAGCCACGTGTTCCGGGTCTCGAGCATGACACCAGCGCTCTGGTGCCTGTCTGCTGAGACGACGCGATACCACGCCCATGGGGAACGTGCCATCACCTGCACTGGGGTTGCAACAGCACTGATCCAGTCTCCTTCCCGCTCTGGGGCAGAGACAAGTCTGGTTCGGTTTGAGTCTAGCCGCCGCTCCCCGGGTGACGTTGTTGCTGGGGTGCGCTTGGCATCGGGGGGCGTCGATGGTTCCGAGATTATTGGGCCATCCGAGATGAAGCCACCCCGAGCCAGAGGGTGTGCGATATGGACAGAATTGGACCATTCTGCTCGCATGTTGGTGCAGAGTCAAGAGTTTCGGAAAGATGTTTGGACCGAGTGGGCTTTCCTGATGCCGGGAACGGGACAGTGGTGGTAACGATGCCAACCCTGCCCCTTCCGAGTGCGCAAGGGGACATGCGCGATCGAGACCGTGCTCGGCTGATTTTGCAGCCCCGGAGTGAGGTCATGCTGAGGCACAGGTGATTTCATAGCTACCAGCAGTAGCGCGCGCTTGGGTCTGTCATGCCTTTGTCAATGGAGTTTGGGCTCCGATGCGAAAAGCCTCAAGCGACGTGCTCCTGGTGGGAGCCGACGACGATGCTGCTCGGCAGTCGCATCGAGGACCTTGGGAAAGTCATTATTGCACCTTATTTCGTTGGCCATTGTGGGGAACACGCTGACGACGGACCTCTCCGAGGTAAGCATCCCAACCATGTACTATGCCCATTTGTATACTGCAGATCGGCACGACAGAGAGCCTTCAGCAGGACAAGGGTCGATGAAGGTCAGAATGCCGGATGGCATGGCTCCAACCAGGTAGGTAGGGTAGGGCAAACAGCGAGCATGGGTTCCGGGCGACGGACGACGGGCGACGACAGCCAAACTCCACGGCCCAAAGCGCATCATACGCTGCTCAGCGTTTGCTCCGACCAGGCAGACCACCTGGTCGCCTTTCCCGGTACAGAGCCAGGCTACTATACTGTACTCTGTGCATAGTACATGTCAGATTCATGGTTGGGATCTTGGGATGTCGTATAGTAGTAGTAGTAGTGGAGTGGTGGGGTAGCGGGCGGTCCGTTGGGGGCCGCAGGCTCAACGTTGAACCATGGGTATACTAAGGTTAATAACGTAGTCTAGTATAATGTATTTATTGGACGGCCAGGGGTGGTGATCAGAACAGGCAAAAAAGTGAAGCCCGATGGAGCCCGGCTCGGGGACCTACCATGCCAGGGCCAGGGAGGGGGCACCCCTCACGGGGTGGGAGAGGCAACCCTGGCGGGGCAGTCTGCCTCGCGGGCCCAGCACGATTTACCTTTGGGTGCCGGCCCGCCATTGGAAGCGGCAGTCTTTGCCAGTGTTTGACGTGCACACTCACTCTCTCTTCTTTGATGGAGGCGAGGCGGTGGGCACTGCTTTCTTTGCGGAGCCTTGCTGCAACGGCTCAACGTAGACTTCGAACCTGCACCACCCACAACCACGTCTGTACTACTCGGGCAGCCGTGGTGCCACCTGACGCGGGACCGCTGGAGGCTCCTGAGTCCATCCATCCTCCACCCATCCATCCATCCATACATGGCACCAAGACATGTGAGGAGGCCGGGTCTGACAGGCGACATGGAAGCCAGAGAGAGACACGCATCCACCACCACACGCATATCCCGAACAAGGTACTGCGGTCGGCAGCAGGGTTTCCCAGAGGCGGCGCACGGAACGGTGAATTCGGTGACGATTGCGTCGCAAGCCGCGGCCGTCGCTCAGTGACAACACAGATACATTATATGTCCAATACACGCGTCGAATTTGGTGCGACGCAGAATCCAGCGCGCACGGCTCGGGCATCACGGGCTTCTACAGCGTCTTCCGTCCGGGCTGTCGGTGACGCCGGGAGAGGCAGGAGGGGGGGCCAGACCTGCTTGCTTGCCTGCAGGACCGGCAGGGCTCGACTGTGGTGAGGTCTCATCTAAACGTTCAGTAAGGAGGGGCAAGGGGAGGGAGGGGAGGGGAGGGAAGCGCACGCATGCATCTCGTGCTCGCAGAAAAAAAGCAGCGACCAGCTCGACTCGTCCCAGCCCGTTGGAAGGGCATGCGGGCGTGTGCAGCAGCGCCCGCACAAGGCCAGGGGTCAGGGCTAGACGCGGAGACGGCCAGGCCCCGTGGATTCGTGGATTCGTGGCGACGGTCAGTCTGTCACGTCGTGTCCGGTCCAGGATCCTGATGATGTAGGTATGATTGTTGTACCTCGCGCGAGATCTCGCAGCTACGTATGCCGAAGGGGCCCCTTCGCCGGCCCAGCGAAGCTCACAGACGTGGGTTGAGAGGGGGGGGGGGGCAGGCACCCATCACCTTGCCCAGGAGAAGCAAAAGACTTCGCGCCCAAGATCCAGCGATGTGGTCGCGGACCGGTGACAATATCCTGGGGCACAGGGACAAGGTCGCCAAGCGCTCTCTCCTGGGCATCTCGACCGGGACGAGGCGGTGGTCGGCAGAGCGATGATGAGCCGTTGGGTCGGTGGCCTCTAGGCCTTGGCGGTGGGGGAGACTGCGAGAGGAGCGCCGTGCCGCGTCCACCACGGTCGCCGTATCAGATAGACTGACCACCCTTCCAGGCCTGCGTTGAATAGGATGAGAATTTTACCTGTATGTAGCACATGCTATGCACCGACCGGAAGGTAGGTGTTTTCGAGATGTCGATGATAATAATAACACCTACCACTCATCTGGATCGTTCCGACGGACATTGCACTGCGCGTCCGCCATCCTGGACCAGGCCAGCCCAGGCCAGGCCTCCAATGCCGTCCCCGTCCCTGACTACGTATGTGCATACGATGCCTTTCGTGCACCCAAACCCGTACAAGTCATGATCCCTGCAGCGCATCATGGCGGCAACCAGGAGCACGGACCCTGGAACGCGGCACGCCAAGCACCACCCCCGGGCGGGCTCGCTTAACTGCGGAATCTCTTCCGCGAGACGAAGAAACCCCCCCCCCCCCCTTCCCTTTTTGCCCGCCTGTCCTGTCCGGCACGGCATTCCCGGCATCGTGGCATCCCAGTATGGCGGCATCGCGGCTCCCCAAGCCGGCGGCCCTTCATTTATTCCATTCCACTCCTCAACCACGATTGCCTCGATGAAGCAAAGTGTGTTGAGATTGCTTGGCGGCTGGCTCCACCATACATACACGCAGATTGCGCAGACCGTATCGATCCGAACCGTTGGTCGCCCGTGTGTGCCGCGCGTGTATGTATTTGCGACGCCATGGTCTGGGCGCGCGATTGACAGACCATTTGATTCCATCAGTCAATTCAATCACGTTTTAGGCTCAACTTTTCCGGCAGATGTGCTGCGCATCCAGGCCTACCCATGGTTCGTCCTTATACGCAACGATATGCGGCCGCCGGTGCGCGGTCGCGGGGGGAATACCTCCGACGCTGCTCGGTCAGTGCCCCCCATACGAAGAAGCTCCTCCGATCGAGTAAGTAGTCCATGTCATGCGTCCGGAGCGCTGCTCCGCGCCGCGACGGCTTTCTGGTGGCTGTGTATGTACTCGACAGCCGTGTCATAACCGTCGCCAGTCGCAAGTACCTGTATATGTCACCACCGTTCATCAGCGTGCGTCTAGAATCAGCGCTTCGCTTCATCCGTGACCGCGTTGCCCTCAGGCCTGCGACAGGCGGCAAGGCGGATTGTAACTGCATCGGGCGGGCCATAGGAAGCACTATCGCTATGCAGGCCGCGCCGCCGATGCCTGCCGCAACCTCCACCACACCCCCATCTGGGGTTGCCTGCCTTGCCATGCTGTGCGCATCGTCCAGCCGACTGTTGCGAAGCAATGCAACCACAGTATGCCCGTCGGTATGCGCGACGGAGAAATACGGTCTGCCATTTGTCAGACAGCACTTGACTCGCTGCTGCATGGCTCGGGTTACTACGTGAAGAGTTGCAGTTTTGCGCCGCGAAACAAGGCCGAATCTGAGGTGCATCGCGATGCCCACGCTGCTGCCGGATGTCTAGGGTAGGGCGGAGGGGTCAGGCGCACACGCCTTCTTTTGGACCTTGTTTTTGTAACTTTTTGGATGACCTAGCGTTCTTTGAAGCAACAACTTGTAAGCCGGTTTCCCACTGTCCCTGTCGGCGTGCTTGAGATGACCGGGGTGGAATGGGAGGCGTGATCTCTTCTCGCGCCCCTAGTAGCCCTCTCTGCGCATCTCAGGTAGTACTTCTGCAGTTGCGACTGTGCCTCTCAATGCCTCTCAGACTGGTAGTGTAATGTGTCACAGCCCAGGCACCCCAGGAGCCGGAATTGGCCGACTAAATCGAAGGAAATCAGCGGCATTGAATATTACAATGCATTTCATGGTACTTCGTGTCTCGTATATTTGCTCTGATATCTCGGGCGACTTCATCGGCCCAGAGCGGCGGCTAAATGTCGGACCCAGGCCCGGAAGTTGAAACTGCGCCGCATCACGTGCCCGCAGCTGTCGACCCCTGCGTCATCGTCAGTTGGTCATCGTGGCGTATCATAACGTGGCATCAAGATCGCCCCGAGCCACCTAGGATACAGAGCTGCAACCACCTTCAAAGCAACCCGCCCACATACGGCCGCTCGGTGAAGCTGCGCCGCGAGAGAAAAATGGCCATCTAGGGGCAGAGCCCGATCGTCACCCCTTCTCGCGAATCCCATCGGTTGCTTCCAATGCCCAAGATGCGGCTCGGCTGGTATGCCGGGGTACGTCGCTCGCCCAACGGAGCTGCAGCCAGGTTGTGGCTCTTCGTATCGTTGAATGCTGACGAACTCGTCTAGGTCTCGACGGCCCTGGCTGGTGGCGTGATTGTGTCCGCCTTCCAGCAGAGAGCCAACTTCTACTCGGCCATGGTCTACCTGGCCCAGAGCAACTTCTGCCTGCTGGTCCGTACAGCACTCCCATGACACGTTTCCCGAGCTGACATGGAGGACACCAGGCTTTGGTCAACTTTACGCTGCTGCTCTATAGTAGTTTCATCTACGGCCTGACGCGACTATGCTACGGCACCCTTCGGGCGGTCGAGGTTGAGCAGTTGACGGAGCGGGCCTGGTTCGCAATCACAGAGACGTGCCTGGCCATGACTATATTCAGGGAAGAGATAGGAGCTTGGTTCCTGGTCATGTTCACGGCACTCGTGACAGGCAAGGTCTGGGGCTGGATTGGCGATGGGCGAGTGGAATTTCTCGAGCAGCAGCCGCCCCCGAACCCACGGCTCTTCCATCTCCGGCTCAGCATCTCCCTCACCATGAGCTTCCTGTACGACGTCTGGATTCTCCGATACACCATCAACAGCGTTATCCAGCAGGCACGTCCCAATATGATGGTTATGTTCCTCTTTGAGTTTGCTGTGCTGGCCACTTGTTCCTGGCGCACCGGAGCTCGATACATCCTCTCTTTGGCGGAACAAAACATTGTTAAGGCACAAACCCGAAAGAGGCTGCTTGAGCGAAGACAAGAAGTGCGGGAGCGACGCGAGGCCCTCATGCGGGAGCGGGAACAGGCTGCTGCCGCGGGACAAGACCCGGTAGCAAATCAGGAGCCGCTGCCGAGCGAAGACGATATCGACGAGATGGACATCGAAGTCCCAGGATGGGCCGCCAAAGGAGAATGGGTCTTGTGGCTCGACCTTTTGACTGGTATGTGCTCTCGTTGCGCCCCTGTTCGCCGCCTAGCCGCTAATGGAAGGCAGACATGATCAAGCTCGGCATCTACGTCGCTTTCTTCGCCATGCTCCTTACCTTCTACGGTCTGCCTATACACATCATGCGAGACTTGTTCATGACATCACGAGACTTCGTCAAGCGACTCAACGCACTCTTGCGCTACAGGCGAGCCATCCAGGAGATGAACCGTTATCACGACGCAACTGCCGAGGACCTTGCCCAGGAGAACACATGCATAATCTGCAGGGAGGAGATGCGGCCGTGGGATCCTGCCAATAATCCTGGGGCCATTGATCGAATACGCCCGAAGAAGTTGCCTTGCGGTCATATCCTGCACCTGGGCTGTCTCAAGAGCTGGCTCGAGCGACAACAAGTGTGCCCGACGTGTAGGAGCCCTGTTACGGCCGAACGCCCACGTGGGCCTCAACAGCGCGGAGCTGGACTACGGATACAGTTGGCAGGCCGCGTAGGGGCCGGTGCTCAGCAACAGCCAGCCGGCGGAGTCCCGGCGCAGGATGGCCAGGGTCGTCCTAATGATGTGCCGAACCCGCCGCCGGGAGGGCCAGGCCCGAGAGTCTTCAATCTGGGTCCAATCCGGCTCGGCTTTGGAGCCAACGGCCAGCAAGTCCGCGAGCTTGCTCAGCAGTTCGGCATGCCGCAGATTGCTGGTAACCAAGCACCAGCGCAACCAACACCGACCCCGACGCAGCAACCCCAAGCTACGCTGGGAGATAACCTCCAGAGTATTGGCAGCCTCATCCAGCAGTCGGAGCAGATGGTACAAAGGGAAATGCAACGCCTGCAGGTCGCTCAACAGGAGCTTCAGGTTGCTCACCTCCTCATGGCGGAGTTGCAGCGGTTACAGCAGCGCCGGCAGCATCCCCAGGATCAGGTCCAGCCTCAGGCATGGGCGCCAACCTTGCCGCCCAATTTCCCCTACGCCGGCGCACCACAGATTCACATGCCTCCTCCAACTGTCCCCGGGCAATTCCCGGGGTTTCCTCCCTTCCCAGGCATGCCGGCACGAACTAGTAGTCCGCTCTTGGCTCGATTTTCGGCGCCATCTACGAATTCAGCTGCTGTCCCTGCTGGCAGCCCTGATCTTCCGGAAGGGCTGGCTCTACCTGCTGGCTGGTCCTTGGTGCCTCTGCAACGAATGGACGGGACGACGAGCAACGCCTATGCCACTACGCAGACCAATGACGCTGGAACGAACGTGGAAGGCGTGAGTGCGACCCAAGCCCCGGACGTCTCGTCGAACGAGGCTACAGTCGGCTCGTCGATTCTGTCCGAAGGTAACGACGCCGGAAGCCATGCAGAAGCTGTGAATTCGAATTCGGATCAGGATGTGTCATCGGCCGCGGTGACTCCCAGCTCATCATCACCTTCTCGTCCTCTACCCGAGGGCTCTTCTGTTTCCACGACGACCGCTCCAGGGGCTCGAGCTACGGTGCAGAGCTCCGGTGCCGGCTCCCAGACGCCCGTTGTGGCGCCCAGCCCCCTGATGCCGAATTGGGGCGGCTCAGCACAGCTTTTCAACAGCGCAAGATCCCTCGATTCAGATGAGAACACACACCCTCGGCCTGCTACCACCACCGATCACGTGGCAACATACAATGGACAAGAGGGGCAGCAGCCGGCGAGTGTTTCTTCCGAGACTCGTTGCGATGCGGGAAGGATACCCCCGGAGGATCGTACTGCTGGTTCGTCTGATAGGGGCAAGGCAAGGGCCGTGACGGTTGAGGAAGCCCAGGATGAACAGGACTGAAGAGGGCGAAGAGCACAAAAATCATAGCATTCTGACAGCCATGTCTCTCATTCACGCGCATATGATGGCGGCAAGCTTGTACGCGTCACTGTAGCATTACTACCAGTATGGCGCGAGGAGACGTCCGCGTCCCTCTAGCGCTCAAAAGATGATTTGTACGCTGGGTGAATATTGCCGTGACGTGCGCCTTCTCCCGTGCGGTTCCATGGTCTGCTCTACGTCGTGCCCCGTAGGACAGACGCACCGCTTGAGACTACGTAGTCGCCATCTGCTTTCTCTATGCCATGACACACACCAATTCGACAAGTCGCTGTGCCAGGGTTTCGCCAAAATACATACATCAACAAGTACCGCAGAGAAACACAAGTCGACCCAAGCGGGTGTGCAAGAGCGCAAAATGACGATAATTATAGGCAAACATGGAGAGTTCGGTTCTGATATAGTACAGTTGCCGTTGCTGAGCCCGCCCGCATCGGAGCACCCGTGGCCCCGCTGACTGACATAAAGAGCAAAAACAGACAGGCGACAGAGCAATGGCCAGAGAGAAAAAGTTCCAAATAACAAAAAATGGAGGCATGGACAGCAAATAAAACAGCCGAGCTACCAAAATTCATCTGAGCGCTACAAAACCTCGCAATGCGGTTCAAAGGACGTGAGCCTCCACTACCACTACTTTCTTGATCCTCGTTCCGACTACGTCTGCAAATCTGACAGACCGTATGTACTTGCTCCGCCTGCGGTCTCAGACTCCTCCTCTGCAGCCGGCTCCAGGGCGGGCGGTGAAGTCTCCTTGACTGGGCGCGGGCTCAAGACGCTCGTTGGCGGTGCCTGCGCGACATAAGTAGGTGACTTGGCGGTCTCAGACCCGAAAGGTAGCGGCCTCGAGGGTATCTCGCGACTCACTTCGCCCTCGGGCCCCTCATCGCTGCCAAGTTTGCGCAGAAGCGCCTCGGACTGCTGCTTCGCGAGCTTCTGGAGCTGCTCAGCTGGGTCCTTGAGGTGGCGAACTAGGTTAGTAAGGTTGCACGGGCAGTCTGCAGGACTCCATCGTCTGCCATGCACACATACCCATTCAGCCTGGGCCGGCACGCCAGGAGCCTCGGGAAGATGCTGGTCCCTTGAGCCAGCGGCCCCTGCTTCCGGTGCATCGTCACCCCAAAACGATGGGCGCCGGATTGGCGCGGGAGTCACCGGCAAGCTCGGCCGCTCTACTTCGCTGGGGAAGTCAGTCAGTTTAAAGGTATGCAGTTTCGCTTCTCCGCGATCTGTACCGCTGGAAACTGGACTGAGAACCCCACCGGAAGCGGCGGTGGCTCCTTGGCTCCTGACTCGACGATGCTTTTGGAGACCTTCAACGTAGCGGCCGATTCCTGGAACATCGTCCCATGCATTAAGCCGTGGGAACGAGGTCCAGGGATCCGCGGGCATGACGTTGGCAGCCGGCGTCAGGTTGGATTGCGACTTCCCTGGGGCTCCTTCCGAGGCGGATGGCACTAAAGAAGACGTCTCAGTTGAGGTGCCGACGCCTGCAGCAGTGCCAGGCTCACCCGCGATGCCATCCGATGATTGTTGTGCAGCCTCGGTGGTCTCCGGACCATCACTCGCAAATGCCCTCGACGGCTTGGGCTGCTTAGCTTCCCAGGGGAAGATGGGCCGAAGTGGCTGCGTCTGTGGCGGCTCTTGGGGAACCTCGTACCACATGTTCTTCGGCGGGCTCGGGTATCGCGCGGGGGGAACAAAGGGCTTTACATCTCTGGACATCTCATAATGCGTCGAGGGGAAGTTTAAAGCCTCAGGTCTTGAGTCCGCTGGAGGCGGTTGCCTGGTCGAAAGAGCCATGTCAACAAAAGCTCGCAATATTGGTGCATGGAGTTGAGAAGACTGACCATTGAGCGTCCCAACTGTTCATGGGCACAGGGGTTGGCTCAACCCCAGGCTGGGGAACCTGAGAGGGCGCCCTGATTGCCGCCTGAGCCGGGTGTTGCCCTACGGGAGCCTCAGTAACGATCGTCCTGGCAATGCCGGGAGGGTCGCATAAAGGGGGCAAAGGCTCTGCACTACCAGACGCGGACGCATCGTGCAGATGTCCTGTCGCCGAAGCCTGAGAGCTGCTAGTAGTACCATGGGTTTGAGAGTTGTCAACAGTGCCTCGTTCTTTCGGTTCCGGGATGTCTCCGGTGGGACTGGGTTGAGTGACAATAACCTTGGGTTGAAACTCGCCCTTGGTGAAGTACTGCACAAGCGCGGCAGGATGCTGCTGATGTGTCGGCTCCACGGATATTTCCTTTCAAAGGAAACAGTCAAGTCAATATCTGTGCGTGCAGCTGCACACGTGCGCCGGGAGATACTTACCGGCACTCGGTAATGACGATCATAGACAGCCCACCACCTGCCAACCATCTCGTCGTAAGGTGCATTGCCATGGGGAGCATTGCGGCCAGAGAACCACGGCTTGTTGGCGCCGATAAAGTGCACCATGTTGATAGCTGACTGAAAGTGTCGATAAGCAGGCACATACTGATAGTGGGCCGAGGGAGTGACGTTGTAAGTGAAGGACAGTCGATTGTAGCCCCGTCCGAAGTGCATATTGAGCAGACCCTGATCGGCTCCGTCAAAGGAAATGCCCCTCTCTGCCATGGCCAACATGGCGTAAAAGTCGCCCATGTTGGGCATCAGGACCATGACGCCAGTGTTGAAGAGATCAGGCCAGCCGATATCGGGGGCCGCGGAGAAGGCGTGAGGCAAGTCGAAGAGCTCATCGGGGGCGCGGTAGGCGACGACGTCGGAATCGATGTAGACAATCTTGGAGAACTGAGTCTGCTTCCAGAGGTTGATCTTGGTGAAGGCCGAGTGCAGGTCGGCGCGGTTCATCAGGTACAAATTTGCGGGCTGCTCGTTGCGTATCCGCGACACGGGCAGGATATAATCGTAGACCGCCTAGGGAGGCACGGCACACGCGTGACCGACGTTAGCTGCGGTGCGCCATGGCGCTTGCCTGCATGGCGGCGAAAGGGGGCGCACTCACCTGAAGCTGTGTAATGGCGTCGACCGAGACCGCGTCAAGGGTGACGAGGACGGCGAGCTTTCTCGAGGTGCCAGCATCGCGAAGAGAGTGCGCGAGAACGAGAGCACCTGCGACGCAACCCTGTTGTTAGAGACGCGAACGCTTGCTTGACGATTGGCAACTGCGAGGGCAGTGGCTACATGTGCATGCAGCAGCAGCGGCACTACGCACCTGGGAGATACGAGTCGCTAAGTAGAAGCTGGTGACGACAGAGTGTCAGTGAAGTCCAAGTGAGACGGCCTCGAGGGACGAGGACGAAGATTCGACGAGCAACAACATACCGTCGCGTAGACCTGCTCGCCGCCGGCCGCTGCCGTGGTGGCCATTTCCTGATGCGACCTTGTCGGCGCCGTTGTCCGCCGCACAAAGTCCGGCCAGTATATCACCTTGGATCGCGGGCCATGGGGAGGGGAGGGGGAGAAGCGCGAAGTGGTCGTAGCGACAGTCTTGGCTCCCTCAGCAGCGCAGCGCAGCGGAGAAGAAGAGGCGGCGGAGCAGTCCGTGGATGGTCGACAAGACGTCTACGAAGTAATCAAAGGCACAAAGACGGTGGCGGGAAACGGTGGGCAGATGCCGGGGTGAGGACGGCGGGCGGCGTGAAGGAGGAGATGAAGCAAGGACTGGAGGCGGCGCCAGGAGCTGCATAGCAACAGCAACAGCTATAGCTGTGGTACTAAGGTACTGTACTAGGTAAAGGTAGCTCCAGGTCGGTAAGGTACTTTCAACTCCGTGCTGATGCACGCAGTACCCGAGGTACCTTGGCTTTAAAGGGTGTACCGCTCTTGCCCTGTCAAAAGACACCCGACGCCACAAGTACTAACTTACTAGGTAAGGTAGGTAGGTAGGTACTGTACCGTCGGTGCTGGGGTGGCCCCTCACGACGTCACTCTGGTGGGTGATGGAAGCACCCCATCACTCCAGGTACCTAAGTTGGCACCTCCGCAGACGTCCAGCTCCGTGCGGTAGTACTTCACTGCACGATGGAACCTCATCAATGGCAGTTGCAGGGATCAAGATGGAGCTGGAGGGGGTCGCTGGGCCCTGAGCCCGTCCTGTGTCCAGACTCCACCAGGTGCTCTCCCACCACCATTGCGCGATTGACGGTGGGGACCGGACCAGACCCAGCTCGCGGGTTACAATGGTTAAAAAACAAAAAAGGGATTGCATTTGCAGTGCCAACAGCGACGGACAAGGCTGAGCCGAGCATTGGCATGTGTCGTTGTCGGGGCGAGGCCCATGACCGCCCCCTCTGCAGTGACAGGGCAGGCCTCCATTCAAGCCTCCCGCGAGAGTCCAGTGTCGAAGAGCCAAGACGAGCATATCGTGCACACCAGGTCAGCGGTACGAAGCAAGTTAGTAACTACTTCCAGTACGGAGGAGGTCTCAAGGCCTCCACGGAGGCCGGGGCAGGGAAGGGGGGGGGGCCGCCGACCAACGGGGTCGCCACTTGCCACAGCGCGTGCTCCAAGAAACCCTCCCCTCCATCGTGCCATGCCATGCTCGCAAGCTCCCCCCAGCCTTGGCAGCATCCCAAGCCAACCTAAAGATCCACGGATGGTGACCTGCAGGCGGTCGTCATGGTTGGCAGAGCGTACATCTACTAGTTAAGCTGGTATACAACGTACGAAATGCGGTGGTTCGTCTCGGATGCTCAATAAGGTGGAGAAGCATCCCATTCCGCTCCTGCGTTCCGCCCTCGATCGTAACCGGGCTGGCTTCTTCATGCCCCTAGTAACAGCTGCTGCGGCATAGACATGCAAGACAATACCCAGGTACTCAATCAGGCAGGTATACCTAGCTCGATTTCCCCACCCCCAACACGGCGACGACAAGGATCTAGCGTCTGGCCGGCCTCGTTGATCTCGGTTCACCGCGTGATCCCCAGGATGCGCCCAGTCCTCCGCCGTCTGTGCACCAGCCCCCGCAGCACGCATAAAAATGATCGTCATCTGCGTCATAGGAAACAGCCAGCATCCGCCCGCGGCGGCATCATCGAACCGATCCATCAGGTTTTCTGATCACATCACTACGCAACATCACTCCAGTGAGTGCTCTTCAGGCAGGCTGAGTTGGCCAAGACTGGTGACCGGTCCGCACTGTCATGTATAAAGTGTTCATGGTGGGAATTGTTCTATGTTATACAAGAGATATGGATTCGAATATCTACCAGAGAGACGTTTACTCCTGTGTAGAAAGTTGAGTTGGTTCCCATGAACGCCATCATATTCTGTTTCGCAAGATGAAAAAGGCGCGTCTCATAAAACCAAAATCGCTCGCCTGCTAGACTCTTTACCGACCTCCCTACAAATCCTTCTTATACGCGTGCTCCGGCTTGTGTGTGGTTTCATAGTCGATATGCACGTACGCCCGCTCGATATCCGGCAGGCTTTCGAGCTTGAACTGCAGCTCCTCGGCCACGTCGTGCGTGTCTCTCAACGTGCCCGAGGGGTCCATGACGATGTCCACCTCGGCAATGAGGCGCGGTCCCGAGTGGTACACCCGGACCGTGTCGATGCCCTGCACCGCGGGCGAGTGCGTCAGGCAGACGTACGTGATGAGCTGCTGTGTGTCCACCGACGCCACCACGCCCACGAGTAGCATGAACTCGCCAAACGCCGTGTGCAGCCAGACTCCCGAGATGAGTAGCGACAGCAAGATGGCACCCATAGGATCGATCCACCATTCCAGCTTGGCGCCGCCCACGGACGTGAGGATACCGAAACTGTTGACCAGTAGGTCGTTGCGGTGGTCCTGCCACAGGATGCCGACCTGACTGTACTTGTCCTTGATGGACCAACAGTACAGGAACAGGCTGAACTTGGTAAGGAAGGCCACGCAGACGGAAATGATGGACGGCAGGTGGAATCCCTTGTCCCCGTGCCCTCCGGCAAGCTCCTGCGCCGCGAATGCAATGATGATGAGGGACACCGACGTCATGAGAAAGCAAAACACAATGTTTCCCACCGTCTCGAGGCGGGCCTTGCCAGCGGGAAAGCGGCGGGGGTCGACTCGCTTGATGGCGCGGTTCGAAAAGATGAGGGTCAAGGTGCTGAGAGGGTCGAATATCGCGTCCGCCATGGTGGTGAACAGCGACAGTGAGCCCGAGGAGATGGCAGCATAAAGCTGAAGACCCGCGAGGATGATGTTTGCGACGAGTGAGCCGTAAATGGCAATGCGGAACTTGAGCTGGTCGTCGCCCTGCTCCTGGCGTGCGTCGGCCCTGTGCTCTTCTACCGACTTGAGCATGCGCTCGATGGCGGCATTCTGGTTCTCGTAGAAGCCGCGGAGCTTCCGCACGTCGCGTTTGGGCCCCGTCTTGTTGCCCTTGTCCGAGGGTGGGAGGACTGCGACGGGACCGCACCCGCGGGAACCATCCCGCTTACGGGACGAGTTGGCCTTGATCTGGTCCAGGTCCGAGTCGGTCTTGTACGACGAGGACAGGCCGTACGGATCACTCTCCACGCTGAGGCGCGGGATGCGCGAGTTGAAGGCGGCCGTCACTTGGCTCTCGACATCGGAGGCGTGCGACGGGTGACGTTCGACGGCGTCGTTTGCTTCAGGCGACGGTGCCACAGCCTCTACCGCGGTACTCGAGGCATTGCGGCGGGCTGGGGAACGAGAGCTGCCGCGGCTTGGCGAGAGGTGCTGCAGATGGAACACGGAGGGGTGGTGAGTGATGGTGTTGCTGGCGTCGGGCGTCATGTCGCCTGTGCTTTCGCGAGCAAAATCGACCTTGTCTCCGCGCGTAAAAAGAGAGGATGGGCGGGAAATCCCCGACGAGGGCGAGGAGCAATATAAGCTTAAGCTTGGAGGTGAGACGACGACGCTCCTACTAAGTTAGTGGGTGGAGAAGTGCGAGCTGGGATGCTCAGGGTTGCACCGGGGAAAGATGGGATGAAGAGGAGCCTGCCCCTGCTCGATCGATCTAATAAGGGCGGAGACTGGGTCACTTCGTAGTACGTACGTATGTCGCTCGGAAACGATGGAAGGCGGGAAGCCTTTGAGTAGCTGTCGCGGAAGCCGGTTGGTCGGGCAAAGTCTCGACCCAGCTGCCGAGCGTCCAGTGCGAACCCAAACCTGAAAGTCTCCGACTCTGGGGCGAAGAGGGCATGAAATGGATAAGCACCCGAGCCAGGATGAGGTGCGTTGGTATCTGCCTTTAGCGCCCTGGTTGTACAATGTATTGGCGATGGGTGTGGGTGGGGTTTTGAGGCAAAAAAGTCGGTGGGGGGCGGCGGTCTTGGGCCTGCTTGTTGGGAGTCCGTTGTGTCGACGGCAGCGTACTAACACTGGATGCTGTACCTTACAATTCAGTACGGAAGGTGCTACGGAGGCAGGAATGCCCGCCCGTAGGTACCTACCTAAGTTATGAAGAATTACGGCGGCAGGCAAGTCCCGCGATCATTTACTCACGTGAGATTGTCTCACCGGAATAGAATCGTGCGCGAGAGGCATGGCAGTGGCCCGATCAGATGCCGCGCGCCGTCTGCAGGATTCATGGGTGATGGATGGAGTAAAAAGAAAATACTAACCTTGGTACCTACATGTTTGTGACGATGCTGCTAGGTGCTAGGTAACGGCGGACAGTCATGGCGATCCAACGTGACGAATCAGACACCGCACCGCTGCCAAGAAAGAGGGCGGCCGTTCCAACCTGTGCAATCAAAGTGTGAGGAGCCCTTTGCAAGTGCGAACCGTTTTTATTAGGGCAAGTCGTAGAGTCATTATTCTCCCGACGCTTGTCCCTTGCAAAAGTCGTTGGCTAGGGTCACCCCGTCGGCCTACAGGCAAAAGTCAAGTTGGTCGGTAACTGATAAGGGTTTCTGGAGCGTGTCAAGCGTGTACGTACTAATGTGGCCCAAGGCCCCCTCCCCCCCCGTCTTCTGACCGCCAACGTGGTCGCTGCGGGTGGGTTGGGTGAACGGAGGCCTCGCAAGCGGCATGTGCGGCACAGGCAAGCGGGCTTGGTAACACGGAATAGACTAACTTAGTTGTCAGAATCGGGCAGAGCAGTATGGTGTAATATGGTGTAAGATTCTCTCCCCACTCCCGCCATTCGCTGTCAGGACTACGGGGCACGAACAAAGGACGTACGCACACATCCTGCGAACTCGCGTTTGCTGAGCAAGCCAACCCAGACCAACCCGCTCGTAGTCAAGTAAGTGGAAGGCAGCCGGTCGAAACGAAACAAAATGAAACAAAACTGTAAACTGCCCCGGGTTTCCTGGCTTTTCATCGCCTCCCCCTCTGTTCGTCGGCTTTCGACGAGTGTGCGGGCTTGTCAACATTGGCAAACCGGCGGCTCTTCCACGCTTCTTGACGCTATTCAGTGCGTTTGCTGAGCCAAGTCTCCTGCACGTTGACTACTCCCACTATGAAGTCGAGATATCGCATCACAGCAAGCGAAGAGCAAGCGGTACGGCTGCAGAGGCAGATCCACTGTGGAGACGTCGAAATCGCATTATAGCATTACATGTGGTGTCCGATCTCTCGAGTCCAAAACGTCAACTCGCCTCATGCACGTTCAGGCACCTTTCCCCCCGTCTCCGTCTCACCCTCCCAGAGCCCCGCCATGGCCATGCGAGCTTCCCGTGACCAGACTTTACAGCTTAGATCCTGGCGGCGGCGACGGCTCCTCGCCCTGAGCGCCGTTCCCGTCGCACCGCGCGAGGATCCAGTCCACCAAGTCCGTGGAGAACTCGTCCTTGCAGTGGTCCGCATGCAGCTGGTGGTAGGCGCCATCGTACGACTTGCAAGTCTTGTCCTCGACGCCGCTCTGCCGCTCCATGAACTGCTTGGCTGCGTCGAAGCTGCTGACCTGGTCGGCGGTACCGTGCGCGAGCAGCAAGCTGCGCACCTGCCGCCCCAGCCGGACCTGGCCCGACGACAGTAGCGTCGTTCGATCCAGCAACGATGCCAGGCCCTCGAGCGTGCCCGTGTTGTGGCACAGCGGGTCGTTGCGCACCGACTCAACAATGGCCGGGTCTCTGCTGAGGTGCTCAGGCGGCACGACGTGCTTCATCTGTTGCCTGGGCAGCAGGCGGCCGACGAGACGCCCGGCGAAGACCTTGATGCTGCTGGGCTCTTCGCCCTTGGTGAAGCCGACCAAGGGACACTCGACGATCCATCCTCGCACCTGGTCGACCAGCTCGGCGTACTGCGAGTCGCCCGCCATGGTCAGCACCTCGCCGCCGCCCATGGAGTGGCCCATGACGAACAGCGGCGGCGGCGGGCCCTCGCCCCCGGCACCGGCGGCCAGCTTGTCGCGCACAAAGGCGGCGACGTCGCCGATGACCAGCGGCGTCGGCCCCGTCAGGCCGCGCTCCGACGGCTTGGTGACGGTGCGGCCCCAGCCGCGCTGGTCCCACGAGAAGACCTGAATGCCGCGCGCAGCCAGTAGGGGGAAGAAGTCATTGTAGCGGTTGATGTGCTCGCTGAAGCCGTGCACGAAGACGAGCTTGGCCTTGATCGAGCCCTCGGGCTGATGTGAGACGCAGTGTATCAGATGCAGCTCACACAACACAGGAAGGGGACGTCTCCCGCGGACCGCTCACCGTCCAGGTCTTGGCGTAGAAGCTGGCATCGCCATGCTTGAACGACCCCTCCGTAGCCGTCGCCATGCTCGCTGTGGGCTCTCTGCTGGCGCTCGCTGACGATTTTGATATTGTTGCTCTGCCAGGCGGCCCGCCTTGTTGTCGCGGCTGGGTGGATGCCTGGAGGGAAGAGGGAGTTGGGTGAGAGAAGAGAAGGGGCGCAATTCGCCACTGATAAATGCTTCAGTGGCTTCAGACAAGGCCACAAACGGTTGCAGTTGCCAGCGGTGCTGATGATGACACCGTGAGTGGTGGTGCGAGTAGGTGAAGAAGGGCGATTGTGTGAAATGTTCATGTTTCGGCACGGCAACCCAGGCATGTCACCAAGTACACCCCCCCCCGGCTGGCTCGTGGGCGCGGCTTCCCTGGACCCGCGCGCCTCACCGATGCGACATCCATGCTGCCGACATGTGATTTCAACGTGGTCGACGCGCCGCAATTCAATCTCATTCTCACAACCCTACCAAGTACGTACCCTGTTTGTATTCGCCAGGCCGCGAAGCACCGCCGGAGTCTATTCGTGGTTTTCTCTCGCCGCATCTATTTCAACCCTTTGCTCCAGATCTACCACGCGAGTAACCTACCCATGGTTGCCTACACTTCCCCTTGGCAAGGACTTGCTCCGCTACTACCCGGCGCATCTCCTGTTATTCACGCATGTCGCGCCGCCCGCCACCGTCTATCGAATCTCGAGTGGAGTTGTCTGCAGAGTACTCGACCCGGAGGTTGACAACCCCGACCCAAACTACACAAAAAAAGTATGACACTAGATGTACAAATAAACATGGAATCCTGCACCAATGGCGCTGTCAATCGTCGTCATGCGTGCGCGCGTCCCGTAGGCCCCTCAAGGCCGACCATGGTTAGCCGGTACGTGCGACGCCTCCTTGTCGCCGTTGTCGCGGCGCTCTTCCTGCGGCTCCGCGTCCTCCTCTTGCGCGAGGTCTTGCTCCAGCTCCTCGGCCTCGGTGATGTGAGCACCTTTTTCCGAGCCTCTCTTTTCGGGAATCTCGCCTCCGCTCATCTGCCACTCCATGAGCTTGCTGAAGGCACTCTCTCGGTTGGCTGCAAGCTGTGCGTAGCTGCCAATCTCGGCCACCTTGCCCTCGTTGTTGAGGACGATGATCTGGTCCGAACGCTTAATCGTTGACAGCCGGTGCGCAATCGAGATCGTGGTGTTGTGACCACGCAGCAGGCCAGCCAAAGCCTCGTTGACCAGCGTCTCAGACTCGGCGTCCAGCGCAGACGTGGCCTCGTCAAGTATCAGAATATCCGGGTCCTTGAGCAGCGCCCGCGCGATGGCGATGCGCTGCTTCTGCCCACCCGAAAGCTGCGACCCTCTCGCGCCCACTTGCGTCTCTAGGCCGTCAGGGAGATCGCTGATGAAGTTGCAGTTCGCTCTTCGCGCCGCCGAGATGATTTCCATGCGGGACGCCGCCGGCTTTCCATAGGCAATGTTCTCGGCGATGGTCCCCGAGAAGAGGACCGGTTCCTGAGAGACCATGCCAATGCGTCTTCTTAGCGACTTGACGTTCATCTCGGAAATGTCAACCCCATTGATCGTGATGGAGCCCGAAATTGGATTGTAGAACCGCAGCAGCAAGGACGCTACTGTTGATTTGCCACCACCAGATGGTCCCACGACGCACACGTTGCTCCCCGACGGTATCTCAAAATTAAGCCCGTTGAAAATCTTGACAGCCGGCCGGGTAGGGTAGGCGAAGCTGACGTTGTCGAATCGAATAGGGCCCTGGGCGGATTTAACTGGCTTTCCCACGGTCTGGTGGATGCCGGGTCGGCGGTCCTGCAGCTCGAATAGTCGGCTTGCCGCCCCCACACCTTTCATGAGTTCTGAGTAGAACCCAGAAAGACCAAAAAGACTAGAGCCGGCAAACGCTGTGTACATCATGAACGAAGTCAAGTCTCCGAGGCTCATGGCCCCAGATCGCACAAAGCTGCCTCCGACGACGAGCATGGCCAGGATAGTCATGTTCCCGGCCCATCCCGTTGAAGCAAAAAAAGTGGCGGCGATGAGTGACTCTTTCTTGCCCAAGGCAAAGATGCGCCGGATCTGCTTGTTGTACCGGCCAACTTCTTGAACCTCTCCGACGAAAGCCTGACTGGTTTTGATGTTGCCCAAGCGCTCTTCGGCAATCTTGGTCAACGTTCCGAGGTTCTTCTGGATCGCCCTGCTGATGTTGCGGATGGCCCGTCCGTAGAAGACTGCGCCGATTGCAATCGGAGGGAACATGAGGAGCAGGAGTCCAGTGAGCTTTGGGCTGGTCCAGACCATGATCGCGAACCCGGCGCCGCCGCTGAAGAGAGCTCGAAGACCGTCGCTCAAGTTCTGGGTGACTGACTTGCCGACGATCACCGTGTCAGAGCTGAGTCGTGAGATGAGGTCACCGACGCGGTTGGCGTCGAAAAACTCGGCGTCCTGGACATATGTGCGCCTATAGAGCTGGGAGCGGAGCCGCGCGACGACTCTCTCGCCAACGATGCGCAGGAGGATGACTCTGCCGAAGTTGGCCATGGCGCCGAGGGTCAAGACTGCGGCGAGGCCCATGAAGAACTGCTTCATCGTAAAGCCAAACAGGCGGATGTCTTCGTCCTCGCCCTTGGTAGCGAGGTCTAGGATTCGGCCTACCGAGAAGGGAATGGACATTGTGACACTGGAGGAGATGACGAGGAAGACGAATGCAATACCGAGCCACCGGATCTCAGGCCGTGCCACCTTTATGAGCCTCCAAATCTCCGCGAAGCCAGCTTTGCTCTGCTGCTTGCCCTCCTTGGACAACTTGGCAGCGAGGTTGACCTGGGCAGCTTGGGTGGCCCGGTCGCTCTTCTTGAACTCTTGTTCGGTGACCTCATCGGGAGCTTCTTGCCTCGGCGGCTGTTGTGCTGGCTCCGTGGACTCCTCGTCTGCCTTGAGCCGGGGATCTTGCGCCGCGGGAGTCGTTTGTGAGAACCATCGCGTTGTCGTTGACTTGGGTCCGACGAGGCCGGCACTGGGGGTTGACGGCGACTGCGCTTGTCGGATGATGGACAGCGGAAAGGCCGGCAGAGGCTGTCCACGTCCGGAAAGTGTGTACCACAGGCCTCGCGTGTTCTGTAACGGCGATTGTTCGGTCCGCCCGGCCTGCGGACGGCAGCGGGAGACGAAGGGAGTTGCTATCGGCCGCGCGAAGGCGGGTGGGAGGCCCGAGAGTCGGGGCTGCAGCGCTCGGCGCGCCACGCCCGACACCATTTTGAATGACGTTGCGCTAAGGAGCGAATGCCGAACGTCGCATCGTCGAAAGTCCCGCGAGTGGTGATTCGGAGGAGGTCGTGCGCGAACGAGGTATGGAAGAAGTGTTCAAATTTGCGCAGCGTGGGATGAAGTCATCATCGCGGCATTTCCTCAGACACGAGCTTGGGGGTGGATGGGCGCAGGTGAAGGCCGTTAGTGCTTTTGCTGCTTGCGAGCTGCTTGCGGCGGCCCAGAAAAAAAAAATCGGGGGTGGGCGCCTGCCCCAATGAGTCCACCTCCGTCCCAGAGGTCGGCCTCGGGTCGGAATTGCCTTGCGCAGCGGCCCCGATGCGAACACATTATTTTCAATCGTAGCAGCAGTAGAGGCAGCACTACAAAGTACCTAGTACTAAGGTACCTGACATTACCTGTACCAAGTGAGCAGGTACTAACTTCCCACCACACATAATGCCCGTCCATTGCGGGACGTCGCCCAGAAAAGGCCAACTACTCGAGCATGTAACTTAGTAGGCAACACAAGCTTCGCAGAGAGCGACGCTGCACCGTGGTGCAGACGCTGCGTCCCACCACCGCCGGTTTGGGGCCATCGTTTTTGGGCTTCCAGTGTTTCCTCAACAAAGTGCCCCGAGTCCCCCACATGCGGTCCCCAGGTCTTGCATGTGACGACGGGTTTGGCCCTCAGAAATCGGCAACGATACCACATCCCAGACAGTGCGCAATCATCACCAAGTCTCAAGCAGTGATGATGATGATGATGATGATGATAATAGTAACAAAGACGATACAGCTTATGGTACATTCGTGTCTGAATAAACTGTGCCACGTTTGCGCACGTTGAGCAGCTTGAAGTAACACGACTGGCTAGATCCTTCCCCCTTCCTCCATTTGCAAGTCCCTTGTGAGTCTCACTGCTCTTTGAGCATTGCAGCAACGTCTGCATCTATCTCATCGTCGCCGCCGAGGTCAGGGAACTCTCCAGAATCATCCACTCGTCGCCTCTTGTTGGATCCATTAGTCGAGATTGGGACCGAGTGATACGACGGTGGGGTATCGACGGGGGACACCGACAATTCCGCCGCGGTGGCTGGCGCAGACGAACCATCTTCTCGAGCAGATGGCTCTGCAATCACCGCAGGTTCCTCATCCATCGAGGGCGGTGTCAAGGCTTCCATCTCTGGTCGGTCCGGCTCGGGTGGTGGGCTTGTTATTCCACCCTCCTCGGGTGAGCCGTTACCCTCCGCTGGCCCCAGCGCACGCATAATAGCCAGTTCGACCTGCTGCTTCTTTTCCTCAATCTCCGTCTTTCGCTTCCTGAACTCTTCAACCGTGGACTTGTCGCTCTCCAGGGCCGTTCTGTTAGCTTCCAACAGCTTCTCTAGGCCTGAGACGAGCCCCTCACGGGCTTTGACGCATTCCGCCACCGCGCTCTCGGCATTGGCGAGCGTCTTCAGGAGGCCATTTAGTCGAGCAGCGTACACCGGGGCGGAGGGAACGGCTGTGTTGGGGTCCGTCTGCTTGTCGTATTCTTGGTTTGCGGAAGCAATCGTCCCTTTCAACGGATCACTGAGCTTTGCTACCTTTTGATGAGCAGTCACCAGAGGTGCGAACTCGCTTGGAACTGATGAGCCTCCCCCAAAAGGTGACCCTGTAAACCCTGGTTTGGCGGTACCACGTGATCTGTCAAGCTCTATATATCTTGTTAGGAACTTTACGTGTCCAGATATGAAATTTCCATACCATCGAGTCTGGATTCGATTGCGGCTTGGATAGGCGCTTCGAAAATAGTCCTGTCCTTCCAGACATCAATCACGCGCCGAAGTTTGGCCTGTATCTCGGCGGGAGCGCCCTTGTAAGCGATGGCCGTGGCTTCGGCAACGACGGGCGAAAATGCAATAACAAAATCTTCCTTATGTCGTATTCTTGACTGCTGGACGACCTCTGGTAACGAAGGAGGTTAGCGAGATAATGGTTCAAGTCTATCCAAGAAATCTTGACATGCAGTCCACATTATCGAAGGCGGACGTACCGTTTGCGAGATACACGAGGCTCAGGCGCTTGGTGCTAGATGAGTCCTTGAGCCGCTGCATCCACAACTGCACCGTGCGGTCTGCGTGCCTCCTGAATGCCGACGAGCTGTAGTTAGCGACAGTAACGTCTCAGAACCTCGGGCCTTACGCTTCTTACCGGTGAAACATGATCCATTGAGCTGCAGTGGCAATACTGTCGTGGCTTTCATTCAATGAAGAGAGCCGGGCCAACACAGAATCGTCATTGTAAGCCATGTTGAATCAGCTGCCTGCTGGCTTGAGGTAATGAGCACAACCAAGGTTTCGAGGCGCTCCTCCAGTCAACGTTTCGCCCGTGCCAGTCCCTTGAAGGGATGAGCTGAGCGCAAAGACGTGTATATGTAGGGACCGACGAGAAGGCGACACGGCGTGACACGATGACTCGGCTTTCGTCAGGGTCTCACAGAGCTTAGCTTCGCGACGTGGCCTTGCTGCGGTCGATTGTCTTGACCAGCCACGAGTCGCGCCAGGCAGAAGACCCCTAGATACACTAACCGACGCAAGCCTTGTTACGATACCACCCAGTTGTCAAGTGCGTTGGTCTGACGTGGATCTTGAAAAGGCAGCGAGGAGAGCTCTTCTGGTCAACAAGGTTAAGGCTGTGCTGCATACTTCGTATGGATCTCATGTAGCTCACGATTCAGCAAATGAGGTGGGACCAACCGCGCATGCTTTTATCGCTGTATACCGGGTTGATGCACAGAGCGCCCCGATAAAGGCATTCGGCTTTTGAGCATTACAGAGCTCCCTTCCACCGACTGTAGAAGCTTACAGCGCCCCGCTCAGGGGAACTGGTGACCGCCCGGCAAGATTCGAAGACCCACCCCCGTGGCGGATACGTCGTCGCAGTCACCTAGCGGGTCAGCGCTGCTGTGCAACAACGGCAACGGACCGCCTCCAACATCACCAGTGGCCGGATCTCTCCTGGCATCCTCTATTCCCTCACGCGCGCGCTTCCAGGTGATCCGAACAGAACAGAGCCACGATGGCTGACCGATTCCCCTCGCTCGAGGATTTTGATTCTGGAGGTAAGCCTGCTACCTAGCACCAGTGACAACTTGGCCTTGGGTACTGATTGAAACACCCGGCAGCGCAAACCGACATCAAGGACCCTTCCGCCGAGCCATCCGCCGACGACTTTCTCGCCCGTGAAAAGGCCGTTTTGGGTGACGATGCACAACAATTCGTAACGAGCGATGATGTGGCGGCGCTCGGAGAGCCTGGCGATGACCTCCTCGCCCAAGGAGATGCCGCCCAATCTACATTCGAGTCTCAATTCCCCGATCTTGCCAGCCCTTCTGCCGTACGTATCAATACATGGCCGGTCTTGTGACATTGTTTTGACGCGAGGTTCACGCAGGGCACACTTGGCGCTCCCGGCGCTACGTCCATCACAGGTCCATCCGTGAGCTACAACTCGGGCTACCAAGCACGCGCAGAGGACGAGGCAGAGCCCGAGGTCATCAAGGAATGGAGAGAGCGTCGAGATGCGCAAATCGCCAAGAGAGCCGAGCAGTTCGCCGCGCAACGGCAAGAGACGATCAAGGAAGCGCAGCAGAATATTGACGACTTTTACGAAAACTACAACTCCAAAAAGGAGAAGGGTATTGCGCAGACACGCAAGGATGCAGAGCAATTTTTGGCCAATCAGGAGGATACAGTGTCGGGAGGAACGAGCTGGGATCGCATTGCGAAGCTCGTTGATGTCAGCGGCAAAGGCACCAGAGGTGGTGCGGCGGGGTCTGGAAAGGAACGCTTCCGCGAGATGCTGACTAGCCTACGAAAGGATGAGAAGGCTCCCGGTGCCACAGGCTACTGAGTAGTGCGGTTTTCAGATGTTGCAAGCACGAACGTACGGGTGTACTCGTGAGCAGGAAGCCCCCCACCAGAAGAATCAAGTGGGGTGATAAGCTGGTGTACGGAGAATCCGCCATGTATTGTATTGGAGGCACGGAGACACAGACAACGTTTAGTATCGTGATTGACTTGCGCTGACTGTTCGTGATTCGGTAATCCGTAGCTAATCGTGAGCACACCGCATATGGCCTCAACTCGGAGAGAAGGCGCAGCTGACCGCAAGAGGCCTGCAAGACGTCGAAGAAAACGAAAGAACCACGAGAGGTTTTATTGTGTCCGCTCTATAGAACAATATAGTCGCACATCCGCCGCGATTTGTGCGGCACAGAGTACCTCGCCATCAGTCTGCTGCGGCCCAGCTTAGTCCTTGCCGAACCAAGTGTTGTGGCCGGTAATCTTGCGTCCAGCGGCGTACATGGCGGCTACCGACAAGTCAGTATCCTAACACTCTATTCCAGAAAGTGGTTACGAACCTCCGAAGCCACCCCAAAGGACAACGAGGTAGGGCGTCATGTACCAGCGGCTGCGGGAGCCCTGTAGTTCGAGTCAGTACTCGGACGGGACATCTCGGAGGTCACCAATGCGGCCGTACAATCTTCCAGAGGCGGGTGTGCGCCCTATAAGCCTGCTGGTAGTAGCGCTGGTGCTCAGGCACCTTGTTCTTGGCGTCGACGAGGCTGCAGGTAGTGTCAGCTTTTGAGGTCACTTGGTGGGCTGTTGCGCCGACGGCTGCCCGGAATCGCCATTGAGGCGGCGCGGCGGCGCGTCCGGTATCGTGTGGTCAGCCTGAGAATGCTTTCAACTTACCCCATTCTGAGAGTTGTGTGCGGCGGAGGATGCGGAATTGCGGTTGTCGTATGTGCCCGATGGATTGACGAGACGTGGTGACCGAGGATGCCGAACCAGTTCGGACGCAGAAATGAGGCCATTCTGATTGGAGTTGGTGCATGATGACTCAGCAGCCCGGACGGCTGGCTGAATCTCTATGCTGCTCCACCATCCCCTACAACCCCATTGAGCACCGGCCCGCCCCCTCGAACCTTTATTAGCTCTCGACATCTGTAATGCTGCCTCAGTACCTCGCAAGACAGACGGCAGAACTACCACGAATGCGTCTCTGTGAATGATTTTAGCGTCCGGATTACTCTCATTAATCAGCAAGCGCAGGCCGGTTTGCTTCTCACCCGACCGGCCGATCCAATGCGGTGAGACGGTATAGCACGGCAGCCAACACTGGCAGACTTGGGAATGCGAAAGAGCTTGCAACCCCTTCGACGGCAACCTCGCTCGGCCTTTTGCCTAGACACTAAAGCGTCCTTAAAAAACTGCCTCAGCGTACTATTCGGTCGCGGCGGCGCTGCCCTAGCACATTCTCGCGTTGCGCCCATCGCTTCGACCGCCCGATCGATATCCCACCGGTCGCCATACCAAAGTAGTGGCCCGCGAAGCTGGGAGTCGCCAGACCACCGGGACGCGTTGGCACAGCCGCCAATATGGAACACAGACGGGACTAGGCAGGGTAGCGCCCGGAGGAACGGAGGTTTTGGAACGGACGTCACGCACGCCGCGACCAAAGACGATGTCAATACGAAGACGCTGAGCCATGGCGAAGCACACCCGGCAGATGTTGGAATTCATGAACGCAAACCCGCTTTGTACCCCCGGGACCCCAGTCATAACCGCGTTTGGAGCAAATTCGAATCGATGCGGGACCAGGGGTTGCTGAAGATCTTCACTGGGCCCGACGCTGATGCTCTTCGCGACGAGGTCCTATCAGCTGCGTTGCTCAGCGACAAGCGCATTGCTACGCTCGCTACTGTGGCTCATCAGTTGTATCTCGAATACGGGTTTCGATGGTCAGATCTGTACATGAAGGTCATTCATTACTTTCTCGACAAAGGGCGATATGATGACGCTGTACGATGGCATCTGCATTTGGCTTCAACACTTCCACCTGGAACAGAAGTCTTCGGTGCTTTGCTCTCAAGTTTCGTCATTGACCCCACTCCGCAGATTCAGAGCACTTTGACGACGATTTACGTCTCCAGCACGGAACGAGGACTCTACGATTATATCATACCCACCTTGTTTGCGTCTGGCCAGTCGAAGCTTGCTCGCACATGGCGCAAGAAGCTCATCTTGTTCAATGATCTTCCTGGTCCAGACTCGAAATCACGCCACTTCCTCCGTTTTCTTGCCAGATACCATCCCTTAATTGAACTGACGGCACAAGAGCTAGCCACAGCAGGACTCAGAGGCTCCGGTTGTCGTACAAACGCAATAAGGTCTGCCGAGCCAGCGGCGACCATGGACCACGAACACCATCCAGGCCATTACAGCGACGCCCTAGTGGCTAAGTGGTTTGCCAGCACATGGACGTCTGTCGAATTCGCCATCAACCTTGTTCATAGGCTTGGCTTGAAAATCGTTGGGCCCAGATCGCTTCAGTCGCTTGCGCTGCGCGAGCCGAACGCCAAGGACGTTGCAGGTCGTATCGCTCAGACTGAGAGACTTGGGATAGAAATATCTTCCCAGGCGTATTGCAAGGCGCTGGTGTTCTTTGCCAGGCAAGGAGAGGATGAGCTGCTCAGCGATTTACTGTCGTGTGATATTCACCCAGATGAGTTTGAAGATGTGGAGACACGGCAACTGCTACTGGCCGCCGCCGTCCGTCAAGGCGATTGGCAACGAGAACGGCTGCTGCAGCGTATCGAATGGGCCATCGAATCTGGGCAATCCTCGCGGCGTCTCAACTCATTGTTACGCAGCGAATTCTCTAAGCGCCGGATGGGTCAGACACGACTCGTCTTAGACCGCATGGACGCACTAAGGGTGCAAATGGCTCAGAGTAATGCCACGCAGCTCCTGGAGCGTCTTTTTGTTGGCCTCAGTTGGCATCCTCCGAAGCATGCCCGCCGAAGACAACCCAACGCTCCTGTCGACCCCAATTCACCACTCAACCAAGCCATCGACATCACACGCCGCATAGCCTGCCATGACGTCGCGATTCCGACAAGATATTGGAGAGTCCTTCTCTATAACTTGGGACGGACTGGCCGTTTTGAGGAACTAGAGCAACTCTGCTTGGAGATCGTACAAATTTACACGCCGCCCTACGGTGGGTTGATTCCGGTACATGTTGAGGATCTCCCTGCAACAGCCGTGGACGAGGTGCCTCTTGCTCCCTCAAGACCACGGAAATCGCACAACCTCCCAAGCGACGCAAAGGCAGAGGATGACAAGACAATGACAAGATCGTCGTCGCCCAACGAAACAAGAGGCTCAGGCTCGGTTGAGAGCATGGTCGTCCGGCAGGGCAAGAGAATGCAGCAGCAGGACTGCAATCTATCGCCAAACTCGGACTGGGCTAAAGCTCCCACCGAAGACGTTGCCAATAATCAACTGGAGATGGAACCCGATGAGAGCTTCGGCAATCAGAATTGCTACGGCAGGCAAAGCCAAAGTAGAATGGTGGAATCTCGTTCCACGTACTCCGGCGGGAAAGAGGACATCCCCGCAGACCTACCGTTCTCGCATCGGGAGCACCCCGTACAACTCATTTTTGACGCACGGTTGCAGCGTGCCATTGTCCGTTGGGGTTTCGATCACACATTGGCTTCGCAGCCCACCGGACCCTCCTTACTTAACATCAGGTGCCCAGGAACATTGGATTTCGACGTTGCCTGTGGTGTGCATCTACTCGCACTTTTGCGAGACCAGGGGGTTTTGATCGACATGCAAGTGCTGCGGAAGGCCGTCATATCCCGCATTGCACTCGCTCAGGTCCCTGGGCGGCGCAGGGACCGTTCAAGAGACGTCAATGAACTGTCAATTGAGAATTTGAAGCGATTGGTGGACGAGGCTTGGGGCGAGGAGGTCATGCCTAGCTTGCCAGACCTGGAACGAGAGCTTGAGCGACAGAAACCTAGGCTGTGGAAACGATACCCCATATTATTCGGCAAAGCATTTGACAAGAGGCAACGGGACGAAGAGGAAGGATAATGGCACCACATATCTTAGTTTCTGTGGCTTGTACACGAAAAGTGCAGAAGCAAACACTCATACATGATGTTTGTATACCCAAAACACCCAAGACTCCGAGCTCCCGCGGCTAAGTCACATTTCGTGACACCATATATGTACACTCTATAGCTGCGGTCCCGTGGACCGCGACATGACACTATTGTCGCAAGTAGTCCCGGCCTCGCTCAAGAGTCTTTCTTCTTGGGCTTGATCAGAAGAAGGATGAAAAGCCCGACAATGATGAGAATGAGAAGCAGTATGATCTTCCTCTTGGTCGTTCTTCGTTGATACCCTGACGCAACCTTCAGCTCCTTGTCAGCTCCCTTGACGTCCTCATTCATTCGTTCAACGTTATAGTCAATCCTATCCAGCATGGTTCCTTGGTCGATGACCATTGTTTGCAGGTCTCGGAAGAGATCAGACAATTCGATGATGCCCTGCGCAATGTCCTCGATTTCGCGTTCTCGTTGAGCGATTGCGGCGTCATTAGAATGGAGCATCTTCTGTTTCGTAGCTGCCTGCAGCGTGGACTGGGAGAACGAGCGATCGGCGTCCGACTCCTGTAGTGACGGGTCTAGGTACGATCCGGGCTGCGGTGTCGATGACCTCTCAGCAGGACTGAACGTGCCGAGACCTCCCATATCTCGAAGCTCTAAAAGGCGAACAAGGTCAGCGATGTGGAGGGTAGTCAGCCTGCTAAGGGTGAAAACACACTTTTGAGATAAGCGCTCTGCTTCTTGCGAAAGTTGGCGCTTGCTTCCTGTACCCTTGTCGCTAGGGATATTTGAATGTTCTTGGCCATAGTCTCCTCGGCTCTTGTGATAGTGCCCGACTGTTTGGACTCACGCACCATCTGCTCGACGCGTTGGATGCAGCGATGGCACTGATGGAAGCCCTTTGTGATCTCCTGGGTGAGCTTCTCGATCTGAGACTCCTCTGCCCTCTTGGCCTCGTCGTCGTTGAAGCCCGGTAGAACATGTTTCTGGTGCAGCTTCTCCAGCCTCTGGCCCTTTGTCGCAATGTCCGCAAGAAGCTCGGTGATCTCGTCCGAGATGTCGGCCCAGCGCGGTGGCAGCAGGTCCATCTCGATCACAGCGTCGCCATCGTCCTCGAAGGCGCCGCTTGAGAGCAGCCCGCGCCGGTCCTCCTGCGCATAGCTGCCGCTCGAGTAGGCATCTGAGTAGGGCCCCGAGCCCGATGCGCCGCCTCCTCCGTACCCGCTGCGCTGTTTGGGATGATGCGCATACGACTGTCGGTAGGAGATGTAGCTGCGGAGGAGATTCAAATTGTCAGCCAGAGCGCAGGCCAACGGCCGAGGAACCAGCGGGTGTCGACGTACAGATTAGTGCGATCCCGCCACATGGCGGACGCAAGAGAGGCGCGTCGCAGTAGTCAGGAGCAAAGCCGGGCGTCGACGTTAGGTCGGGAGCCAATGCTGGTTGAAGGTGCTACTCGTGGCAGCTTCGCGCGAGTCTGGGAAGCTATCGTCGTTGTCTGGAGGTCGGTGGAATGGGTGGATAGTTGGACAGTCGGCGGGTGAAGGCAGATCTGTACGGGCCTACGAAGTACCTAAGGTACCTTCACGGGGCACTCCACTGTGAGCACCGATGGCGAGCACTGATGGCTGAGGTGGACCTTGCAGGTGGCTGCGAGCTGAGGTGCCCATGTGTCTTCGGATTTCGAAGGAGACGTTCCAGGAGCCCGCAAAGCTGACGTAGCCGCAGCTTGTGTACAGTGCGCACCCTGAGTTATTCGAACGCAGAGTTGGCCATATTTTGCCAGCGACGGTACAGTGCACAAAGACTTTGGCGGACGGGCACTTGTGGTAAGTGGTTAGGTATTAGGTATGGATGGCTTGCGAGGTCAGTACTGATGTGGTACCTTTACTGAGGGGCTGGAGCAACGTGTAACCTTTATGGTACCTGAGAGGTACTTATTTGCACTGCGTGCGCAAAATGACGAAGACAGTTCCGTTGCGACACTGTGGGGTCATGGAGAGACGGGCTGCTGAAACCGCGCTGTGCCTACAGTAGCGGTGCTACTAGGCTCCAAGGTCGTGAAGCCCTTCGCGCCAGTTCATGTGCTCGCGGATTCGCAAACCAGCAAACTGGCGCTCTACCTCCACCGTACATATCTGGAGGCGGAGGACACCTGAAGAACAGCAGAGCAGTAACAAGGCTCACGTATTTCAGTATCTTGACAACCTCCCGCAGCGCCGCCCGCCCCTGGGCGAGGGCAATGTGATGGTCCGCACTGGAATCAGCAGCCTCTCTAAAAAGGAGTGTCCTTTGAGGCACGACGAAGTACCTACCAAAGCTTGAATGGATGTAGCAGCAGCCCAGCCCAGCCCAGCCCAGGAGCTTGAGGGCACAGCGAGGTCGGGCTCCAGGGGGCCCAGTGCGCAACGACGAGCCCGATGGACGCCTCCAGCTCCAGCTCCAGGCTGGGCATGGCCCGCCAGCAGGACAGGGGGCCCGGACGCCTGTTGAGACCCAGTATTTTGCGCCCCTGCCAGGTTTGTACCCCCCTACCTTAGCAGGTAGGTACTCAGATCTTCTTCACCTGAGGTTCTTAAGGTATGACTGCTCCTCCCCCTCCCACCACCCCACGACGAAAAGCTGCCCGCCCACCGCCCGAGCCAAGACGCCACCAAAACCTCCCTCTATCTCACGCGTCAACACCATCACCATCGCAACCCAATCTCCGTGATCGTCACCCACTGCGATATTTGGCATCAACCCTTTGCCCGTCATGGTAAGCATCTTCCGATACCGCTGCCCTTCCCGCAGGCTGTTCTGCCCGCTGGGAATTCCGGTGGCCGTCGCCTTCCCACCCCCGCCATTCTTGATCGGGAGGGGCTGTAGGGGCATCGTAACGTGGTACCGGATTGACGCTGACGCCCCCGTGCTTCCACAGGCTGATTCCCTTACCGAAGAGCAGGTGTCCGAGTTCAAGGAGGCCTTCTCCCTCTTTGTAAGTTGATGACCTTCTATCGCCGCGCCTTGTCTATTTCCCCGCTGACTTAGTCTTCTCAGGACAAGGACGGTGATGGTGAGTAGTCGACCGCCCGCACTGGCCACGCAGGAGTCCCCTTCCACGACACTCCCCCGATGTCGTTATAATATAGCGCCCGCGCTTGCCTCTGAACACGCCGTTGTGGAATGCGCATGCAACCATAGAATGCGACGCACGTGCAGCATGGGCTAATAATCGCTTCGTCGCGCAATACAGGCCAGATCACCACTAAGGAGCTGGGCACCGTCATGCGCTCGCTGGGCCAGAACCCTTCCGAGTCGGAGCTTCAGGACATGATCAATGAGGTTGATGCCGACAACAACGGCACCATCGATTTTCCTGGTGTGTTACCACGCTGATCGATTGGATGAATGCTAGGAATTGGGTACTGACTACACCGTCGCGTAGAGTTCCTGACCATGATGGCACGGAAAATGAAGGACACCGATTCCGAGGAAGAGATTCGAGAGGCTTTCAAGGTTTGCTTCGACGGGGGCTGGCGCAATGAGACAGTATCACTCGCGGCTAACAGCGATTCAGGTTTTCGACCGGGACAACAACGGCTTCATCTCTGCTGCGGAGCTGCGCCATGTCATGACCTCGATTGGAGAGAAACTCACCGACGACGAGGTCGACGAGATGATCCGCGAGGCCGACCAGGACGGCGATGGTCGGATTGACTGTGCGTACTGTCCATTCTCTATAGCTGCCCAACTGCTAACATCTGTAATAGACAACGAGTTTGTCCAGCTCATGATGCAGAAGTAAAGAAAGATATCCTAGGTTTTCAATGATTTATTTGCCCACCTGCGGCATGAGCAGACAACGGAGAATAGCTACGCAGCGTCGGGTATTCCATGTGTGTGCCGGCAAGGGTTGGCAGAGGCTTCGGGAATATCTCTCTTCCTTTCCATACTTGATATTGGCAAATTTTATGAACGCGGGGTGATGCATTGGTTGATGTCAGGAGAAATTGGCCATTACCCGAGCAAAGGCAGCTGCGCCGCCGAGTATGGAGCCACTGGCGAGTCACGCCGTCTATCCACGCATCGTTTGCAGACATTGCCCTTCTGAAAGCGTGATGACGACTGTAGTAGAAGCCAGTACTGTGCTGTGAAGCATGGATCCAGTTTTGAACGTAGAGCGCGAGGCACACTATGAGCATGACCAGATTAAACCCTACACTGCAACCTGGAAGTCCAAGGTCGAGGGTGCGGAAGCCGAGCCGGACGAGGCGATACAATATTGGCACCGACGTTTGCACCGACGGTACGACAACTCGAGCCTGTATTGTACCTACAGAGGCGGCAGCCAGCCCGCGCCAAGTGGCCAGTGGTTCGGCAGGAACTTTGTTCTGCCATTTCAGGGTCCGCGTTCTTTAGGAGGATGCCAGCTACAGGTGCCCTATGTTTTTATGGTGCTGTGGTGGGATCCTTTACGGTGACATGAGCTGGCACGTGTGTTCATCAGTCAGGCCCGTCGCAACAATACGTAGGAGCGTGCTTGACACGGGGCGCTAATGCGTTTCCCCTTGTCGGCCCGACGGTTTCGCCGGCAGCCTGACCTACTACGTACCAGTTGACTTAGGTGTTCCCCTCTCAGGCGTACCTGTGCTCCGAAGTGCTAGCTAGCCCCGGCCAATGGAGGTGGACGGGATCCCGGTGCCCCACGTCGGTCGGTCAGTCGCAGCGGCCAGTGTGTCGCCAAATGCACGGGACAACGTAGAGGCATCAAGCCATCCTTTTCCCACCACCGGCTACCAACACACGCCCTCGTCCAGCCCGCCCTCACCCAGCTGCATCCGCAACACCTGCAGCGACGGGCTGGAGATTGCATTCGAGCTGTACCAGGTGCTCGCTTGTTCCGCTGCGTCTAGCTCCTCCTCCGTCCAACGAACCCCCTGCTCGGCGACGGCCAACTCGCCGGTCGTCACCCCTTCCCCAAGATGAGCTCATGTACGTGCCATGCCCTTCCCCGCGACCTCGATTCCGGCCTAATCCCACATCTCTTTACAGTAAAGCAGTTCATACGCAACGTTCGCGCCGCCAAGACTATCGCAGACGAACGAGCGGTCATCCAAAAGGAGAGTGCCGCCATTCGCGCCAGCTTCCGCGAAGAGAGCGCTGATCACGGCGTCAGGTCGGTCCGCCGCCGCACCCTCTACGATATTTTCCCGTGTCTCTGGTGAACTTCGACGTCTGACAGAGAGGTTACAGGCGTAACAATGTTGCTAAACTTCTATACCTCTTCACCCTTGGCGAGCGCACACACTTCGGCCAGATCGAGTGTCTGAAGCTCCTGGCGTCTCCCCGCTTCGCGGACAAGCGCCTGGGTCACCTTGCCACGAGCTTGCTCCTCGACGAGAACCAGGAGGTGCTCACGTTGGTGACGAACTCTTTAAAGAAGTATGTCGGTCTCAAACGTCAAATACAGCTCGCCCCTTGTGCTAACAAGACCTCCAGTGACCTTGGCCACTCCAACCAATATATAGTCGGGCTCGCCCTCTGCACACTCGGAAACATCGCGTCAGTCGAAATGTCCCGCGATCTTTTCCCCGAAATCGAGACGCTCATCTCCACATCCAACCCGTACATTCGAAGAAAAGCAGCGCTTTGTGCCATGCGGATATGCCGCAAAGTTCCAGACTTGCAGGAGCATTTCCTGGAGAAAGCCGCCCACCTTCTGGCCGACAGAAATCATGGCGTACTTCTCTGTGGTCTTACTCTGGTAACTAGTCTTTGCGAGGCGGACGAGGAGGAAGGTGGAGAGGAGGGCATCGTCGAAAAGTTCAGGCAATTCGTTCCCGGCTTGGTCAAGACCCTCAAGGGCCTATCGACCTCGGGCTACGCCCCGGAGCATGATGTCACCGGCATCACAGACCCGTTCCTTCAAGTCAAGATCCTCCGGTTGCTTCGTGTGCTCGCAGTAGGGGATGCACACACAAGTGAGCAGATCAACGACATTCTTGCGCAGGTCGCAACAAACACGGACTCGTCCAAGAACGTTGGCAACTCTATTCTCTACGAGGCTGTTCTCACGATCCTCGACATCGAGGCTGACTCAGGTCTGAGGGTCCTCGGCGTGAATATCCTGGGCAAGTTCCTCACCAACAGAGACAACAACATCCGCTACGTCGCCCTGAACACACTCATCAAGGTCGTCGCCATCGAACCCAATGCTGTCCAGAGACACCGGAATACGATCTTGGAATGTCTACGAGACCCCGACATCAGCATCAGGAGAAGGGCGCTTGAGCTCAGTTTTACGCTCATCAACGAGAGTAACGTCCGAGTTCTCATTCGGGAGCTGCTTGCGTTCCTCGAAGTTGCCGACAATGAATTCAAGCCCACCATGACCAGCCAGATTGGCATTGCGGCGGACAAGTTTGCACCCAACAAGAGGTGGCATTTTGACACGATGCTGCGGGTTCTCTCACTGGCGGGCAACTATGTCAAGGAGCAGATCCTGTCTTCATTTGTCCGCTTGATCGCGACAACCTCAGAGCTCCAGACGTACGCCGTTCAGAAGCTCTACACCAACCTCAAGAAAGACATTACTCAGGAGAGTTTGACGCAGGCCGGGGCCTGGTGTGTGGGCGAGTATGCCGATGCGCTACTCAAGGGTGGGCAGTACGAGGCAGAGGAGCTCGTTCAAGAGGTCAAGGAGAGTGATATTGTCGATTTGTTCACGCTCATACTCAACAGCAGCTATGCCACCCAAGTCTCCACCGAGTATATCGTCACGGCGCTCATGAAACTCACCACGAGGTTCACGGACGCGGCGCAGGTTGAGCGGGTCCGCCGCATCTTGCAGACGCACCTGACGAGCTTGGACGTTGAGGTGCAGCAGCGAGCTGTCGAGTATAGCAACCTCTTCTCATTCGACCAAATTCGCCGTGGTGTGCTGGAGAAAATGCCGCCACCACAGATCAAGGAGGAGTCCAGGGTCCTAGGCCCCGCGCCGACTAAGAAGGCAAAGGCTGCGAACCGGAAATCCAGGGTCATCAAGCCCACCGAGCAGGATCTGCTCGATATTATGGACGCCCCAGCGACTGCTCAGGCCACGAACGGCTCCCAAGCTACAAACTCCGATCTTCTCGCTGACATTCTGGGAGGCGGCGGCGCGCCACCCTCGGGCTCGGGCCCGGCGTCACCTGTGCCACAGCAGTCGAACATGTCGTCTATCATGGACCTCTTCGGCCCCAGCCCTGGGCAGTCCTCGCCGTCGCCTGCTGCCGTCCCGGCTGGCCTCGATGCCCTAGGCTCTGCCGCTACTCCTCCGCCTCAACAGCAGCAGCACGCGACACCACAGCCAAGCGGAATCCCTTGTTACGACTCCAACGACCTGAACGTGACCTTCCAGGTCCAGCGTAACGCCGAGGGGACGATACAAGCCACGGCGAGGTTTCAAAACACGTCGGGCTCCTCGACATTGTCGAATGTGAGCCTCCAGGCTGCAGTGCCCAAGTCTCAAAAGCTGCAGCTCCTCGGAATCTCGTCCACAGTGCTCGCACCCGGTGCCGTGGCCACACAGATGATGCGAGTGACTGGCTGCAAAGGAGTATGTGTTGCCCAGCATTTGTAACTTGATACCTCTCCGCTGACAGATGACGCAGCAACTCCGACTGCGCCTGCGTATTGGATACACGCACCCCACGGCAGGTCAGGTGTTGGACCAAGTGAACTGGACTGAGCCGTCGTGAGATGCGCCAGGGGACGGGTGGGCCAAGAGGAATGTTGAGATATGGCGGGGTAGTAGCCTCCTTAGACGTCGAGGATGTCACATGAAAGGGAAACAAGGCGACAAGAGGAGGTGCAGATGAAGTGGCCATGCAGTGTCCGGTTGACGGTCTCCCCCCTGTGAACATACATCAGCCAGTGTCTTCCCCATAACCAGTGCTGTTACCGCGAATAACCAAGACTGCTTTGGCGATGTGCAAACTCGCCAGCCCAGTTCAGGGGAAGACTACTTGGGGGGGTTCTATCACGAAAACTAGAAATGGCGTAATGCCAGCCATACTCTCAAAGTGATAAGGGGTGCAAGTTGGGACAGAGGATGCACCGCACATGTGCCCACTGGTGGTGGTGTAACCACCACACCAATACAGTCAGAACTACTTTCACAGGCACTTAAATTGTAGTGTCATCCACTCAGCCTCGATCCACCACCACAAACTCCCACAAATCAACTTGTCGGGACTTGAAGCGTCCTCAGCTCACGGAAGCTCAGGGATTAAGCATCAGCACCTCTCTCAGCGCTGGGGAGTCCATTCAATCGTCCACTTGGGGGGTCCGTGTCGTCATTCTGCGGTCGGCCATCATCTCCTCTGCCACGCTGAAGCATGGCTGCCGCGACCAGACCAGGGCATCTCGAGCGGACGGCGGAGGAGCCGAGAGACGAGGTAAAACTCGCCAAAAGAAGTCTCTCTTTCATACCGGCCGGGGAGAACATTTTCCTCTCCGCGTTTGATGAGACGCTTTGAGATGATTGCGCTGACTCTGTCTCGCGGGGTAGCGGCTCCACGAGGTGAGGCTCAGTCGGGTAGAGCAAGTCAACGAACGGATAAGGCTGTTTCGTCTCGAGCTCCAGTCCGGGCAGGCAGCAAAGGTGACGACCAACCCTGAAAGCGCGTGTTTTCTCTTTTTTCTTTTTTTTTGTAACCCGTCATCGTGACCATCACCGCCCTTGGGTACCCAGTTGCATTCATACATATCATTGCCGAGCAGAAGCTGAGCTGACCCGTCCGCGTGGGCACGCACGCACGCACGCAGTTCATGCCCGGCCAATGGCTAGACACGTACGTGCCGGGCATTGCGAAAGCGGGAGGCTTCACCATCACCTCGGTGCCGTCGTCCGGCGGCGCTGCTGGCAAGGCTGCCGATGCTGAACCGCCGCCGCCGCCGTACTTTGAGCTCGCGGTGCAGGAGTCCCCCGACAACGAGGTCGCGGCATGGCTCTGGAGGGCGCCGGAGGAGATTGTGGGAGCGTTGCTACGGGTGCGCATCGGCGGGAGCTTCGTGTTCCCCCCTCTGGCGGCGCCTACAGAGGCGAGTTCGAGCGTGCGGCAACATGGACAGCAGCAGTGGAACATTGGCACCGTCCGGAACGTCTTCTTTGTCGCCGGCGGCGTTGGCATCAACCCGCTCGTGAGCATGCTGGGCGCTCTCGCCGAAACAAGCCAGCCCCCCGGCGGCGACCGCGACGCGCCTCACGTCTACGTCTTGTACGCGACGAAGATGCCGGCGAGCGGCAACCTCAGCCACGTGCTGTTCCTGGAGAGGGTCGCGAGATGGTTCGATGAGGGTCGCTTGCGGGGCCTGCTACGAGTCTACGTCACCGATGGTAGAGGGGGAGCTCGCCTCCCGCCAGAGGGGGCATGCACACTGCACGGCGCCCAGGTCGAGATCCGGCACGGCCGCATTGTCGAGGGACAGGTCCGGGCCATGGTCGGGAGCCAGGATCCCGGGACCAGCCTTGTGTATGTCTGCGGCCCGCCGACAATGACGGATCAAATGGTCGCGTCGCTCACGTCGCGAGCTGAGGGCAGCCCCATCATAGACCCTGGGCTCGTCTTAACGGAGAAGTGGTGGTAACAGAGTAAACGTTGATGCATATGCGACACAAGTTGGTTATTCATCAGCTGGTGGTACAAACTACATCAAGCACGCGAGGAAGGAGGCGAGGGAGGTTCTGGCAGCACACAAAGACGGTGATATCATAGGTGTATACCGTCAGACATGGCAACATGGAGTCAGCAGCACGCCGGTGGAACCACCCGGCTAGAGGCGGCCGGGGGGCAAGCCATCCAGTGGCCCGTTGTCCGCAAAATACACATACGTGGCGAGCTGGTTTTTCCCAACACTGGGTCCGTCAAGCCTTGGTTGGAACAATATCCTCCCCATGTCCTTCCCCGTTGCGTTCAACAGACTCAGTCGCGATTGCCTGGTTCTTAGAAAGAACGTACTCTTCCTTGTCAATGCGACGGAAGGTGAAGTACTACACTCTGGTTAGTAAATTGGGGGCGGCGTTGGTGATAGGGCCTTGAAGTCATACAAAGAACACAGTCATAAAAGCTCCGAGAATGGCCGGCGCGCCAAAATCCCAGACAAGATGTGGGTCAGCAACAACGGCCGAGACTGCCAAGTTGACACTATAAGCGATGCCGGTGTTCAAAAGATTGAGAGCAGAGACGAATCCTCTCATGTTGACTGGCGCTCGGGAGTAGGCGATGCCGTACGCTGTAGCGTGGTGAGCTTTTGGATCGGGGCTAAATGGATTTTGAAAAATCATCACGCTCTAGGCAAGCCATACCTGGGACGTTGATAAAGAGCTCCGACGATCCGCCGAGGGCATACGGAATTGCCTCCCACCATAGAGAAATCGGAGACACCAGACCTTCTTCCACGCACACTGGATCTGAAGATCCATACCAGCCGCAGGGGCTCGTCTGGTAGGCGAAGTAACACAAGACGCAGTAGCCAATGCCCGCAAGGGTGCTCAGGAAGAATCCAGTTGTCATCCGAGCGACTGGGCCATAGCGAATCCTGGAGTTTCGAAGGAACGGGTACAGTCCGTACTAGTTATAACACAAGTATTAGTATTGCGTGACGCCACTTCTTTTCAAGGATAACGCAGTCCGCGGAGGAGTGGCTAGCCCGACTTGGGAGCTCTCAGGCATGTATATCGATCGACCTACGTTCAGAATGGGACCAAGGCAAATGACCGTGAGTGCGTTGAAGTTTTGGATCACATCATTTGGAACGCCATTTCCAGTGAGCATAGTGCCTAGAAAGTTGGCAGAGCTCCCAATACTACATCGCCCGGGGTTAGCGCTGTGTTTCCCCGACGTGGCATAAAGACAGTCATGGAGCGAAACGTACCCATTGTCGTTCCAGAACTGAACGGGAATGCAGATGAACATGCCAGCTGCCTGCATCGTTCGTTTGACGTCGTCGACAAAAGCATCATTATAATGCGTCTCCGGTTTCAGCCCCTTTGCCGCAATAACAGACGGCCTCGCGGCGTCCCACCATCCGCGTCGGCCAATGCGGTAAATCCCGCCATGCCTCATACAGTGGCCAAAAACACGGAAAACGTTTGGCAAGTCCGAGCCGCCAGGCTTATGGTGGGCCAATCGAGGCTTCAGCCAGATGAGCAGCAGAGGTAGGGGGAGGTATAGGATCAAAGTGAGCAAGAATGCTAGCCACCAACCAACTCTCCGTGCCGAATAAGATGTCCCAACTGACATGAAAGCGCCAATATTAATCAATAGATAGAACCAAAGCATAACTCTCTCAGCGCTGTGCTCCGGATCCTCAATGACGCGCTCGCCTGACGGGAGTGTGATGACCCGTGGAACATGGGTGTTCATCTGGTCGAGCAGAAGCGGGGCTACATTTGGTTTGAACATGGCTATATAGTCTCGTTGTTAGCAAGCAAGCCCACAGCCGCCTTGTTTAGCAATGGTTCTCACCGGCGCCTAGAGCGAGAATGTATACTCCAATAAAGAACGGGATCTTTGCCGTTCCATTCTCAATCAGCTGCTTTGCGCCACCGGCAACAATGAGCACATGGCCCACGCCGCAGACAATGACTCCCCAAAAGATCATATTAAATCGTCCGAATTTGGTGTCGGCGAGGTAACCGATAACAAGCGGGAGACAGTAGGCCAGAAGACTGAAAGACTGACTGGTGGCGTTCTGCGAGGGGTATTAATGCGACGTAGACGCATGCTAGAGAGAGGTTTGAGCATACCGCTATCCGCTCACCAAGCCCTAGAGCGCCCTGCGTAGCCTGGCTTCCGTTCGGCACCGCGCCATAGCCGTTGCCGCCTTTTGGCAGAGGACGGTTGATATAGTTGGTCCAGATCAGCACACATCCTAGGAGAGTATCAGCCAAAGTCCGCAAGTACGCAGCGGAGTAGGGCTGTATTGCCATAGTAGGATGCCCGCTCGCAGAACTCAACGGCGCAGAGCATATATGCAACCGTAGGCACCTTGCCGGGGACTCGGCGCAAGGTCGCTAGCTCTTCCTCAGTCGGTTTGCCCTCGTAGTCGACATCCCGAACGACCACCTTGTAAGCCGAAGACTCGTGGTCGCCGTCGCCCGTCGGCTTCTCGTCGGCCGAATGGACGCGATTGTCCGCGCTTTCTCCGTTCATAGTCTTATCCTCTGTATAGCATAGCATTAGATGATGACAGCCTAGAGTTTCAGAGTTCTATACGTGCACATACCCATGACGTTTTTGATCGCGAGGGAGAGAGTAGGCAGGTGGCAGAAACGACTAGGAAGAGTCAAAAGAGCAGCACGACAGTTGGCTACCCCGTCTTCTTATGCAAAAATTGCCCATAGCTTCGCCTCTATGAACACATATAGCCGTTGGTCAAGAGCCCGAGCGGTGAGGTCGGTCACCACCAACCTAATGCTCTCACAGAAGGCTGACGGCAGAACGGTAAGACAAGAAGAACCGAACGCTAGACAGGTACAGTAGCCCCGGGCTCTTGACTGACGGGTATCCGCCCATGACTCGCCCGGCGATATTGCGCAGAAAGGAGGCGCGAGCGCGCACCAAGCAAACAGCTTGAGGGCAGTGGTGGCGTAGTGGAAGACATATCGGGGGGCTGTACGGAGTATTGGGTGGTACAGTAGAGAACGAACTCGGCCGTTTACTCTTGTCTTGGTTGGCAGCGTCTGAGTCGGCCCACAGAGTTGTGCATGTACGTATGTAGGTAGAAACTGGCGCGGTTAGCCGTTGGTCAAAGGAGCCCAGCCCGGGTGTGGATTCGGTCACAACCAACGCATCGGTTGGTCTTGGGCCGGGGGGAGGGGTGAAGACCAACTGCATGGCGTTCCCATTCAGTCACAAATACTTGGGAGGCGAATGAACACCGCATACGTATTATATTGGGAGGCCGGAACTCGCATCGAGCATCGTTCAAGGCGACGGATCATGTGCGGAGACCAGACCCTGCCAGACGGGGAGGGCAGAGAGAGACACTGCAAGATCTATGAAAGGCAGGCCTGAGGCTCATTTGCGTCGTCCTCAATCACTCGCTTGAGACCCAATCAACGCGAGCATAAAAAGCATTCATATACTTTAGGTACTAAGGTACCTTGGCAAATTAGGTGCGTTAGGTACTGTACATTAGTACTTATGTATGTAGGTCCGTTGGTAGGTAGCAGCCCGGAGTGAGAATCGACAGGACAGCCAGGGCCGTCCTCGGAACTGGATCCTCGGAACTGGGGCAAGTGGGGTTGGGGATTGAGTCGCACTTGCCTGCCTAGTAAGTTAGGTACTAATGCACAAGCAGGGTCCCTTTCCTCCGCCTCGCCATGTCAGCTCCGAAAGGCACCTCCATTACCCGCCACGTTGACAGCCCAGCCGGCGGCAAGTATGGTACGGCACGATACATGCTATGCAGCAGTACTACTAGGCAGGCAAGCAGGTACTGCCTCACTACTGGTACGTAAGGTAGTAGGTGATCTTATCGATTATTGGAATGACGCTAAAATGCGGGGGAAAGCGCCCCCATCTTTGCTGAATCGGTAGCCCACGTCGCTTGCCTCAATATTTCGACGCGCATCCAGCTCCTAGGCGTCGCCTCGCGGCCTCTCCGCACCGACGGGATTGCTCACAAGGCTGGGTTGTGGCCAGCTCCTGCCAATCGCGTTGCGTGGCAGACATCAACGCCCTCCTTCTTGAGTCGCTTGCCAAGATGGACGCCGGCTAATAGGCTGCATTGCGCGGGCATCCGGCAGACAAGCAACAAAGCACACGAGTCTGAGTGGCGGCCTGGCTTCTGGCCGTTGCCTCGAGCCAACAACAAACAAGACACCACTGCCAGCCCTACTAGCGCGTCGCGTGACTGACCAGGCCAGCAGTGTCCAGCAACTCCTTTCCCGCATTGCTGCCGCCAAGCTTCCCTGGGAACAGCTCTCTGGAATTTGCCGCGGCACCCTTGATGGAAAAGACGCTATCGCCATCAAGCCGTTGGCTTGCGCGGCCACGAATGTTGAAAGCACCGCCTGCCGGGATGTCTGGGGTCGCCACGACCTTGGGCATGTCGTCTTCTGTCAGCCGCGCTGAGCCGATGGACCGCTCTAGCTGGTCGAGCTGACCACCCCTGCCAGACTTCTTCGTCGGAAATAGCTCCTTGGTTCTGTTGTCAGCCGACAAGCGTCTCTTGATGCTCCGAGCCTCAGCGCGGTTATTGCGCGATGAGCTGGTCCTTCTGTCCATGTACGCCCCGCCGTCACTATCACCACTCGTCTCCCGCCTTGGCGAGGCAGACCTGTCGCGTCTTGACGAGCGACCCGAGAACAATTCTTTGCCCCTGTTCTCGGCGGCATATGACCTCGGGTGGTCTTCCGAATCCGAATGCCGCCGGGAACGCGTCGGCTGCGGAGCGTCATCGTACATGCTCGCCTCGAACCTGATATTCTCCTCGTCGGAATCACGTCGCCTCCGTCCCCCCGCGCGGCCGTCGCTGTCTCGGTCGCGATATCTTGATCGCTGGTCCCTGTGTCGTCGTCGACGCTCCTCTGGGTCGTGCTCGGGGTGGAGAAGGTAATATCGACTCCGTAGAGCGGCACCTGCTTGTTTCCGATCACCCTGAGTCGCAAAGCGAACCAGGAGATGTATCTCGGGCCTGCCGTCTAAAGGCTTGGCGGGGAGTGACTCCCCCGGGGGAAGGGCCGTGGCGTCGGCAACCTCGATGGAGCTTAGGGCGACAATTGCTTCGCGGGTTATAGATTCGGAGGCGAAGATGATGTTGGCCGACGTGTCGTCGATCCATTCCACGTGTTCGGGAGGGCCAAAGTGCGCCTTGACGTAGTTCTTGATGTCATCCGTGTGTAGCGTGTCTAAGCCGCGGACGTGTAGCTTTGTCGGGACTATGGCAGTGGTCTCGCTGTCATTTGGGGGCTCATCCTCGGCCACCTCACCCGGCTCTTCTGGCTCGTCGGGTTGCTGGGGGTTGGCGAGGGTCAGTGTCGGGCGGAGGCGACGGCAAAGAGCGCCGGACTTACGAGGATGTCGTCGGCGGCAGGGAAGTCGGCGATGGGCGCATCTTGTACGCTCTCAAGCGCGTCGCCCATTTCTATGTCCAGATCCATGATGCCGCCCTGAAGGTAGCCGCTGCTCGAGGCAGACCGAGGGCTGGTAGAGGAATTGACCGTCAACGACGATGCGGCTCCAGATAGGTGGTGAGGCGAGCGACCGTGAGAGAGCGCAGCGTTGATCCGCAATAAAAGCTAGATAGCTTGATCTCGTTTGAGGTCGATGTCAAAGAGAAGTGGCCAAGGCTATTCGAAGCGTGGTGTGGTGCGCCAGCACTGAGGGTGTTGCGAGAAAGGCGTGTTCTGTGGCGACGGAGTTGCATTGGAGATGCGGATCCCGGTGCACTGGTCGACGCGGTGGAGCTGCGTGCTGGGAGGAACTGGCTACCCTATACTGCGCAACTTACATCCCATGGGCAGCGGTGAACCACGAGTGCTCTTCTAGGACCACATTTGTGCTGGGAGCGAATTGATGCTGGACTTTGATGGCTTGATAATGGCAGCTTGTGCGGTAGTCGAGGATGAGTCGGCCGCACACAAAGTCGCACGCGACGTACGAAGTAGGCTCAGCCTGCAGGAGCGTCAGTTCACGTGTGCGGGCGCTACGTACAGTATCTTAGTACGCAGTGCGGAGTACCTGACGGCGGTTCGCTGAGTGGGCGCTTAGAGCAGCTCAACAAGATCGACCCGCCGCATCCTATCACGCCCGCCCCATGACGCGATGCAGGATACCAAATCCGCATCTTACCAGAGGGAACGATTCGCAAGGACGTCGGCACTGAAGACAGACACCGCCCGCAGCGCCTCCGTGGGCAGAGAGTTACGATGGGCAGCTTTGGCGCTGCCGTAGAGTCCCTGGTCGAGACATACAATCGATGCCTCAAACTCCTAGAGAGATTGCACCTAGGGAGCAGCGACGGAGATGGCGCCTGCAAGCAAAGGGCACTCCTGAACAACCAAGCCCGCTCTGACAGGTCCATGGTCAGGCGTGCATACCGGTCCAAGCTCTCACGTCGAGGAAGCGCGTTCGAGTTGGGCGACGGTGAGTACAGGAGCCGAGAGCTCGCATGAGAAGGATCGGGCTAACGAGTGCTTCCAAACGCAGCGTTGGCGACGTCGTCGGTGAAGAGGGTAGCTAGGAAGCTCAAAGCGGCACTCAGCGCCGCCATCAACCAGCTCGGCCGCGGAAAGGCTGGACGAGACACGCTCGACTACGCGTCGCTCACGGCCCATTCGACTGACGCCCGCAAAGATGCTATACGCGCCATGACGAGCTTGTCCGCGCGATTGCCGTCCCTGGACGGCGACGTCAGGTCGCGCACTGGCAGAAGCACCGCCTCATCGATCAACAAGAAGTCTGGCCATCATCGCTATGCCAAGAGCGCATCGTCGTCGCGGCCGAGAACCTTGAGGAGGCGGGATCAGGCTGTGCGACCACGTCCGAGCAGCGGGAACCAGCGCGAGGCGCAGCTGCGCCCCCCGGTAAGGGAAGAGAAGCGTCAAGAATGCGGAAAAAGGTACTCATCGACGACGTCCTCGTCGCAGAGCACCAAGCTCGGAGAGGTCAGGTCAAGACGCCGGCGAGGCGGCGAGCAAGGGGTTCGTGGTGACTATGGTACTGGAGTTACATATCCTCTGCCGTATCCGTGGGTCGACGATAGTGAGGCGCCTGGCTACGAAAGGAGGGGCAAGGGACGCTTCTGGGGGTTATTCGGGCGGCGATGAGGAACGATGCAAAAAACAGTTGAAGACGTGCGGGAGGAGTGAGTAACTACTTTGAATGCGAGAGGGAGGAAGAGTGGCCTCGATGACCGACCGGGCCTTGTGGTGGATCCATGTCATCTGTGCTTTGTAGAGATACCTAGGTACCTCCGTCTGGTAGGTTAGTACCCACTCTGCCCCCCTCCAAAAAATATCCCCACACAAACAGGCTGGTGTCGGATAAGAAACCTCAACTTGCCGCCATCCAGCAACGACAACCACACCGTTCGGCAGGCCACGATCCTCGACTCTCGCCACGCCTGCCACGCGCTCCGGACAGACGGTAGCGTCCGCTCCTCCCCTCCCTCTGGCGCCGCGGCGAGACGGTACAAGCGCCCTCTCCTCGCACGCCCCCTTTCGCGTCGTCGAGCATCTCCCGTCATGCCTCAAGACCCCGCGACTGTTCTCGCCGCCCTGTTGCGCGCAGCAACAATCGACGATCACGAAGAGGTGCTCAGGGCCGCCAACGCTGCCATCAAGGCCAACCGTGCCGATGTGGGCGCTCAACACACTCGTGTAGTTGCCCTGCTTAAACTTGACCGCTTCGACGACGTCATACGCGCCATATCCGAGGGCGGGGTCAAGGTCGAATCTCGCTGCGCTCTTGAGCAGGCGTACGCCCTGTACAAGCTTGGCAAGCTCGACGAAGCGGCCGCCCTGCTCAAATCATTCGGCTTGGAGAAGCGCAGCTTCAGTCATGTCGCCTCTCAGGTTGCTTACCGCGCCGAGAGGTTCGGCGAGGCCGAGCTCATCTACAGGCGGCTGCTCACCTCGGGCGATGCATTGCAGGAAGAGAACGACCTGAACATCAATTTGCGGGCGACATTGGCTCAGGCCGAGTGGCAAGGAAGCTTGACTGCTGCCGGATCGACTGCCGACCAAGCACAGGACACCTTCGAGCTTTGCTATAACGCTGCGTGCGCTTACATTGCCAAGGGAGCTCTTGACACGGCTGGAACCCTGCTTCAGCGCGCCGCCAAGCTGTGCGACGCGTCTGAGGACTTGACTGAAGCCGACAAGAAGGCTGAACTGAAGCCCATTCTTGCCCAGCAGGCATATGTGCATGCCAAACTTGGAAACACCCAGCGGGCACTGGAGCTGTATCGGTCGCTGGATGTCGATGGGTGAGTCTCGGTCCCCGCCGCCATCCAGGCACAACGTGTTTCAGTACGCACCGTTCCTAACAAGCTCAGCGATGCGGACCCTGACTTTGTCGTTGTGGCACAAAACAATAAGGCTGCGCTCGAGGCGAAGCCGCCGAACCCATTCCTTCTTCAACGCCAAGTTGCTACGTGGCTGTCTGGCGCTATTGATGCCAAACTATCCAACTACCAATCCACCGTACTATCCAGAAATCAGTCTGTGGTTGACATTCTGGCGCAAAAGGGTGACGGAGTGCGAGAAAGGACACGCAAGTTACTGGACCAAGCTCGTCGGCCTACGATACGGCGGGACGTCAACTATAACGCAGTGATAAGAGCCGCAACGGAGACTCAGGGCCTTGCCGACAAGGATGCTCTCCGAGAGCTTGCGTCCCTGTCCAAGAAGTATCCCAGCAATGTTGGCCTTGTGCTCATAGCCGTCCAACTGCTCCTGAAGCGCAAGAGCCGCGGCGCAGCGTTGTCTGTGCTTGAGTCTTTCTTCGCTCGACTGGACAAGAGTGACCAAGAGCAGGATCTCGAAGTGCGGTTCAGCCCAGGTCTAGTTGCCCTCGCAGTATCCCTTATGCGAACCCAAGGCCGTGCCACCTCTGCCAAGTCGGAGCTGATCAAGGCCGCTACATACTGGCGGGATCGCCCTGTTGGCGCGTCATCTTCGCTTCTGAGAGAGGCCGGGGTGGAATTGTCGAGGTCATCTGACGCGGGCGACCTGTCGCTGGCTGCTTCGGCCTTCCAGAGACTTCACGCGGAGAACAAGGACGACCCTGTGGTCACTGCAGGTTTGGTCGCCTCCCTGGCTGCGTCTGATGTAGCCAAAGTCGAACACCACGCCGCTCAGCTGCCGCCGGTCCAGGCCTTGGTCGAAGGGATAAATGTCGAAGGGCTCATCCGTGCTGGGGTTGCCGGAACTGCCGGCAGCGCCGCGCCCACGAAAAAGAGACCAGCTCCGGAGGAAACTAGCGACGAAAAGGCGGCCAAGAAGCGCCGAAGAAGGAGGCTGCCCAAGAACTACGTCGCGGGTAGAGCCCCCGATCCGGAACGGTGGCTGCCCCTCCGAGACCGCTCCACATACCGGCCCAAGGGCAAAAAGGGGAAGAAGAAGGCTGGTGAGTCAACGCAAGGCGGAATCGTCAAGGAGGAGGAGACGCTGGACCTTGTGGGAGGGGGTGGTGTCAAGGTGGAGAAGGCGTCTGCTTCAAACCCATCGAAGAAGAAAAAGAAGGGCAAGAAATAGACGGGGCCAGATAGTGGAAATGCATGAGAGCTTGCTGGCGGTAAGGGCTGGCACGCAGTTTCTGCATCGCTCATACATAGTGCACATGTATCCGAGCCCGCTGTTGTTGTCGCCGCCACCCAGACCACCGCGGTCGTGTAGAATGCCATCGATGGCCGGACGGGAGGACATGGCTACTAGGCAGCCCCCCCCGCCGGCCAGTCTGAACATAATAAACAGATAAGGAACAGCCATGGCGTCGTCATCAGGTGGTGAGACAACTGCCGCGCGCGGCAAGCCAAAACTGCTATACACACTTCCTCGAGACAAGAGCACCAAAAAGCAACGCCATTCATTCATTCACCTGGTGCAAATCGCCCAAATCGACACCCAATCAGGGCAACTTTTACGCTACAAAACAGGGCTATAAATAATGGATGCTGCAGCAGCAGCTCTGTCCGGCCACCATTGCGAGCCAGCAGTCTACCACAGAACGTTGCCGTAACTCGTAACACTTTGCCTCCGAACTTGACGGAAGATGTTGGCCCTTGGGCGCGACCTGGAACGGATTCGCCACCGTCAAACGCCTCGCCATGCCTTGGTTTGCAGCATGCTTCTCCCTTTGCAACGACCGAGTCTACATCCATTTTGTGACATGATTCCAGATTGTCCGTCTTCACCCCATACCACTACACTTGCCCCTTCACGCTGTCATCATCTCTGCCGGTAAGCTTGAACGACGACCCCGGCCGGCCGGTGGGTCGATCTCATCGCCACTATCATGCTCGTCTTTTGTTGGATCACGAGCCGTTTTGAGTCGCGAACCGAGCTCTTCGTTCGTTTTTGCGCCCGCCTCGTCTCCATCACCTTCCGACTCCGATGCCGTCTCGATTAGAGGAAGAGGCGATCGGCGTCCGTCTGAGAAGCTCACGGCAGCCTCGCTTTCACCATCAGATGGCACCACTAGCCTTCCACCAGCTGAAACGCTCCTGGCTGCCTGTGCAGAGGAGTACTTGCGGTGAAGCTCCCTGAAGCTCCGCGCTGTGGTAGTGCTGACGCTGGCGGCGGATTCTCGTCGACCATTCGATTCGTTCGATTCGGATGGTGTCTCTGGCGCAGAGTGATAAGCATCTTCGGGTTCTTCGTCAAATGAAGCCGGTGAGACTACTTGTTCTTGCTGCTGGGGTGGCTGCTGCTGCTTTCGAGCGAGGATCTTTTCGTCGTGTGTCATGTTCTGGATCTCGGTCCCAATATTGATGACAGATGCCTTCTTGCCGTGCACGACGAAACTCCCAGTCCCACGGGACAGCATGGTCTCTTGAGGAGCATCCTCTGATGAGGTACCATGCGCGTGTTCCCTCCCTCGGCGACTGCGATGATGTGAAAGGTGGCCTGCGCCATCTCTAAGTGTGCGCTGGAGGCTGCGCCTGATCTTGCTCCTCTCGAGCCGGTCGCGCTCAGCAGGAGCGACGTGTTCTGTGCTGTCTGCCGAAGTGGAAACAGTCCCTTTGTCCACAGACCCCCTCGTAGACCTGGCCTCCCACAGTCCAGCTTGCTTCAAGAAGTCGCGCTCAGAAGCATCGACATCATCGTGGTTCGTGTCGGCACTATTGGATGCTGTGGGATTCCGTCCATCACGAGACAGAGGACGCAATGATTGAGACACGGAGACTGGAGATTGGATGGGCGAGGTGGTGATGCTTGAAACGGATCCATGGCGCGGACTCCGCATGTCGGGCACAGCATGACCAACATCACGCGATGGCGGACGAGGTTTCGTGCTGGCTTGCGGTGTTGCCGGCGACGAATCTTTGGAGGACAGACTGGTGTCCTCCTCCGCTGCAGCGGTGCTGAGGGAGCGGGCGAGACTTGAGTCTGTGGGAGGGCGAGTTCTATCGGTGGAGTTTTGCCGCTTTGCCTTTGACTCGAGCCGTGTAGGCATCGATAGTGGTGCCGCAACCGAAGCCGTCTCAGACTCCATGCGGACTTTGGATGGCGAGGTCGCCACTGTCGATGCGGTTGCTGGCCTGTCGTCTGCGAGGTCTTGAATCAGAATGTCTCGATGGCATTTTTCTCTCCAAATCTCCATTCTCGTCCACTTCAGCTGGGCCGACTGGCGCGCGGCAGCAGACAGTAGCTGCTCCCTGGTTCTGGGTTGGATCGGAGCTAGGATCTGCAAATGACGGGCGTTTCGAAGTTGCTCTTCCAGTTGCTTTTGGGCTTCCTCCACCTTTTGCTCTGCTTCCGCAATCTTCTGTTGCATTCCGTCCCTTCGAGCCGTCTGAATGTCCTCTGCCATCTTGTGGTCAATCTTACCTCGCGCAATGGACACAAGTCCAGTGGGCGTCTGCACAAGCTGGGTGGCGTCAGAGCTGTCGAGACGCCTGATACCCCTCCGGCCCTGGCCATCGTAATTGCCTCCGACGACGCCGCGCATCCGGATTCCAGACGTCCTAAATGCAGCGGCGTAGTTGAGTTTGGCCAGCCAGTCGTTCCGCTCTTCCTCACTGTCTGCGAGGAGGACCTCATCAAGCCCGCCCTGTCTGACGTAGACAAATGCGTTCTTGTGCTTCTTGTAGGTGGAATCCATCAACGCAACAGCGCCGTGAGTAGATATCAACGCATCTGGCTTAAACTCCTCCAGCGGTGGTTTGAAGATGATGGGAATGCCATCGTTACCAACCTTGACGTGATGTTCGTACTGATGCATGAGGTTCTTCACCCAGCTTGTATTGCGGAAGAAGTACAGCTGGGCACCCGTGAGAATGGCACCCCATTCTTGCCATGGCGATCGTGTCTTTCTCTTCTTTGAGTCTTTGCGCCATAGCAAGCCAACCTTGGTTATCTTGATGTCCACGATGCCGGGATGAGCGTCTTCCGGGTTTGTGGCTGTCTTTTCCGACATGAACGCATCGGGTCGAGAACGCGCCGATACGATCTGCAGTACTCCTGTCTTGAAAAAAGTGTTCTGCAAATCTTTGAGGTTGAGACAGGTTGCCGTTCCAAGGTAATTGTAGTGATCGTCCAAGTGCATCGCGTCCTTGAGATTCGGCCGCAGCGCATCGAGATTACCGTCCAGTATCAGTGTATAGGGGTCTATGGGCTCCTTGGCCGCGCGCTTAGCAGCGTCCCCGGGGTTCCCCGGGAGGAGCTGCTTCTTTTTGGTCTTGCCCGAGTTGACACGCTCTGGGCTGAGATCGAGATCATCCTCCATGTGGATAAAGGGCGTGTATGATATGTTGTCGTAGAAGCATTCCAGAACATCATCGAAGATGCCTTCACCGCGCGTGTTTTTCAAGTAGTCCGACTTCTGCATCTTGTGCTTGTTGTTCTTGTTGAAGACATCTGTGTGAAGAATGAGAAGCGAGAACGCGATGAAGTATGCTTGATCAGGCGAGCTGTAGATGCCAGGGTTGCATTCATGATAACGGTTTGCAAATGCCTGTAAGCAGCGATCTATCTGCTGTGTTTCTTTGGGGAGCTCGGCTTCCATTAATAACTTGCGGATCGCCATATCCATTGGATCGCCAAAGAAGCCGAAGCTGCGCATGTAGCTTCTTAGGACGGCGGCGGAGAACGGGTCCGTGCCCTTTGACAAGGCTGAGGCGATGACCCTTCGACTGACAGTGTCCTCAAGGCGTGCAAGGTATTTGGTTGGCGACTCATCCTCAAGTCGTTCAGGCAACGCAACAGAGCTCCTGGACAGCTGAAGAGAGTTGCTCTTTGATGTGATGGAGCCTGGCGTCACGGGAGTCAGGGACCCCTGTCGACTCAGTTCGGAGTTTTGTCGTATGCGGCTCAAGCCAAGCAGATCTCCGAAACTCTTCCGGCCTGTTGACGTAGACGTCCGTGTGGTAGGGGGAAGAAGGTGTTCGTCGGTCGAGTTTCGCCCTACGGAGCTCATGGTAGACGACCTGCCTCGTAGCATGGTAATTCTTGTCGGAGAGGAATGATCCGAGTGAAGGTCATTTCCACGAGGGAAAAGGCCCGCGGCAGGCGACGCCTGAGTTCCGGGGCCGTCTGCGCACCTCTCGGTATGAGCGCGAGGCGTGGTGGCGCTCTGTGCCGAGGCCGGGCGAGGAGTCGAGCCGACCCGGAGGGAAGTCGAGGATTCTGCAGCCAAACGAGAGGAACTCTGTTGCAAATGTGCGAAGGGGAAAAGCGGCTCAGGGGCCTTCTTCGTCCTGCGAAGCTTAAAGAAGGGGATGGAGGGCTGCGACTTCTTGGGAGTGGTAGCCGGGCTCGGGTGAGATATGCGATCGTTTGAGCTTGCGTCAGACCTCGACGACTCCGATTGGCGATTGTTAATTGTAGTGAGGGATGTGCCATTCGAAGCAGATATTGACTGTACTGATGGTCGGGGAGATGCCGGTTCGTCCAATGTAGCCAGCGATGATCTGCCCCTGTCGTCCGTGAAGGATTTCCTGAGCGAAGCACCTGGCGGCCTGTGGCCATCACGCGGAACGTCATTAGAGCGTCGAAACTTGGCCGCCAAATTCATGCGAGAGGACATTTTCTTCGGGCCTGTGATGTCATTGGTCGGTGCAGTCGTGATGATGGCCGGAGCTAAGGGGGCACACAAGTTAGCATCGCGAGTTCCCAGAAGCAGATGGGCGTAGCCAGCTAGAAGAAGAGGGGGCGGGAGAGGGGGCCATACGTCGGGGCAGAGGTGGAGGATTCTCGGCCTGCTGCTTTGCCCTGAGAGACAACTGGGAGTCGGAGGCGTTGCGGAAGCGCAAGACAGAGAAGCGCTTGTGCCTGCTAAGCTCGGGCTGTGGACTCGGGGGAGTATCAGGACGATTGGCGGTAAAGTCGGACTCGTGGCTCGCGTTGCGGGACAGGGAGTTGCCGGCATCCTCGATGGCTGGTTGAGTTGTGTGTTTCTTTTGCTTCGAAGGTTGCGCGGGATTGCTCTTCGGAGCGTCTAGTGCGGGCACGGCGACGGGAGCGACGGCATCATGGCGGGCGGCATCGGCATCAGTGTCGTCGGAAGCGCTAGGCCCGGCGACGGCAGTGTGACGTCGCATATCGGTCTCGCTGGCCATATTGGCTCGACGGCGAAGAAAAGGCATCTTGGCGGACGATTGTCATGGCACGCGTCGGCGAAGGCCCTCGTGGATTGCGTCGCGGCTGGATGAATGCACCCGTTGGCAACGGCCGGCGGCGGCAGCGGCGGCCGCGAGTATAGCCGGTCCACGATGCTCACGGTCGACGAGCGCCTGCGGCCTGGGGAGCGGAGGTTCGGAGGGAGACGACGGGATAACGGGACGAGGGGCGGCAACGAGCCGGACAGCCTCTAGTCGAGGACCATTACCATCTGCGTGGTAGGGTTGACGGGTGCGTGCTGTGTGTAGGACGCAGACTCGGTCAACGGGGCTGCAGCAGCGTCTGACGGTCCCCGATGGATGGCTTTCTGTGCTCGTACTTGAACGGCGCAGCACCCTCCCACGAGTGCCCAGTGGCTGGCAGTGTCGCGGTGCCTGTCGGTCTGTTGCGAACAAGGGTGTGGGCGTGACGACTGGGCCGGTCGCGGGTGGTTGGTGCAGTCGAGGTTGAGCGTAGGTAAGGTAAGGCAGGGCAAGGCGTAAGGTGGTGGATAGGAGGTAGGTAATGACCTACCTTGCCTAACCCTAGTAGTACTTCTAGTAGGTACCTTACCTGGGCTGGGCTGATATGGATGATAAGGTGCTACTAAGGTCGGGGTAGCCTGGCCTGGCCCCCTGGCTGCCCTGGAGAGCGCTGGCGCAGCTGAGGCGAGGTGGCGTGCTGGAGGGCCCAGCGAGGTAGGTACGTTCCATTACCAGGTTCGGGTTCAGTGTTGCGCTGCGCCGCGCCGTTGAGCACTTTCACTGCTGGAAAGGGCACGCACGCATCATCCTTGCGTATTCCCAATCAAACCCTGTTCCACAGCTAGCGCCTCTTGTGTGCTTCCATCCCCAGACTCCATCAGGGAGCATTGTGCGCCAGTGGTATCCTCTCGTCCCTCGTAGCGATCGCTATAACGAGTAGGCTGACGGCTTCCAATTGACTCCCTGTCTTGCAGCGTCTCATGGCTGCCTCCGACGTCTCTAGAGTAACCTGAAGCCATAGTACCTAAGGTAGAAGCTATCTTAGGTACCTAAGATACTAAGGTAGGTAGGTATAGTAGTTATCTTACGTACCTGCACCAAGTGGTATCACAACAGGTACTAAACTTATATACTACGGTACGATGGGCACTCAAGTCTTAAAAGTAGCCGTTGCTGCAGCTGTGGTCCTGGCCCCCCGCGCTGGCCCCTCCTCGTACTTGGGTTTGTACAGGTACTTTACTCTAGTAGCTTGTGGGACATGCCAGCATACAGGTAGAGGTAGACTGCGAAGTCAGCACCACGCTCCTACGAAAGCTACACCCTGAGAGCACCTACCGAGGTACCTGGGATACACGATAGCCTGCAGAGGTGGTGAATTCCACGCCTAACGGTTCCAGGTTCAGTGCGGCGCCCATACCGGTTAGCAACTTAGCCCTCTAGAAGGGAGGTGAGGTAAGAGGTACCTACCTGGGCCGTACAGGTACGAAGTACCTAATAAGGCATGGAACGTTTGTTTCTGTCGGGTCGGTCCATCCAAGCCACGGCTGCCAAAGCCAAGCGGGCGTCGCCTTTGGAGGCCGCCTTCTCACCTCAACATCCGTCATCTCCATTTCCTCACCCACCCACCCACCCACGCCGCCGCCGAACTCCATCCGCCGCTTCGCGCCATCACTCCCCATCGCCAACCGACGATTGTCCCGTGCGCAGCCTCACAGCACCATGAAGGCCAAGGCGGCCGGCCTCGCGGTATCTTCAGTCGCGCTGCTGCTGCTGCTGCCGCTGCCAGAGGTGGCGGCAGCGGGCATCGGATCGTATCCCGACCACTCCTCACCGCACAGCGAGAGTCGCCACACCCGGCTGTTCCCACTCCTCACCAAGCTTCGCGACGGCACTGTCGAGTTCTTCTTTGGCCGCCATCCGACGAAAGCTGCCCAGATCGCCGCCAACCCCAGTTCCGTGCGCGCCAAGTACACTGACGAACTCGTCCTGCGCTTCAACGTCAGCACCGCGGACGAGGAAGCAGCCCTCTCTGATGCCGCTACACGACTTTTCCTTGACGTCTGGGCGTTCACGGGTGACTATGTTGACATTCGTCTTCACGCCGATGAGGTCGGACCGCTGCTGGGCCTCCTCCCCACCTCCCTCCGGTCGTCCCATTCGACTCTGATTGCCGATTTGGCCTCAACTGTGTATCGATCATTGGCGTCCTCCGGCGATCGCGCCGCAACAGAAGTTGATGGTGTCCCCTGGGCGCCGGTGGCATCCCTGAACAGCGGCGACAACCTCTTCTTCCAAGACTACCAACCGCTACCCGTCGTCGTCCGCTGGATGCGCCTCCTCGAGGCCATGTTTCCTTCTTACGTCAAGTATACCGTCATTGGCAAATCGTTTGAAGGCCGGGAAATCCCTGCATTGCGCGTCGGGCTATCGGGAACCCCAAATGTCAAGGAGCCTCGAAAGACGATCGTGGTTACCGGCGGCTTACACGCGAGGGAGTGGATCTCGACGAGCACGGTCAACTATCTGGCTTGGTCTTTCATTACTTCGTTTGGCAAGGAGCGCATGATCACCAAGCTCCTGGAGCACTACGACATCGTCTTCGTGCCCGCTGTCAACCCAGATGGAATTGAGTACACGTGGCAGGTCGATCGTCTTTGGCGCAAGTCCCGCCAGGAGACCAGCATTCGCTTTTGTCGCGGGTTGGACCTAGATCATGCTTTCGGGTATGAGTGGGACGGATCCAAGGCCCAGAACGACCCTTGTTCAGAGAGCTATGGCGGCGAGCAGCCTTTCCAAGCCGTCGAGGCCATCCAGCTTGCTACGTGGGCGCGCAACGAGACTTTGCATAACGTACAGTTTGTCGGTCTCCTCGATCTCCACTCTTATTCGCAGCAGGTTCTTTTCCCCTATTCGTTCTCGTGCGCGATTGATCCCCCGAACCTGGAGAACCTGCAAGAGGTTGCGACGGGCATTTCCAAGGCCATACGGATATCCAACGGGGAGTCGTACTCGGTCACCTCGGCATGCGAGGGAGCAGTGGCTGCAGACGAGTCACAACGAGACAAGGTTCGGCAACGCGTCGAGTCGGGCGGTGGTTCTGCCATCGACTGGTTCTACCACGAGATGCGCGCGCATTTCAGCTACCAGATCAAGCTGCGAGACACCGGCTCCTACGGCTTTTTGCTCCCCAAAGAGCAGATCATCCCGACGGGTGAGGAAATGTTCAACGCGATGAAGTACTTTGGGGATTATTTGCTGGGCAACAACGGGATCGAGAGATTTGAAGACAAGGCGGCGGAGAGTGTGTCGCATCCCTCAACGTTAGATGGAGGTGACGACAGCACAAGCAACCACGAATTGAGGAGGCGACGCGCACGCAGGTAATGCAGAGAAGCGACCGGCACTGTCCAGGTATACGCAGCGATTGAACCAACCGAGACTTGTTACGAAGTACATGAGCACATGAAAAGTCAAGGGGGGTTATGGCCATGGTTTTACTACCAAATGAAAAGCTATTCCCCAGAGACACGGGGCGGACTCGCCAGCCAGCACGCGCGGACGAATGGCTTAGTTGCCACCCATGACAAGCATGGCTGAGGTGTAGGCCGCGGTGAGCTTGAGCAATGCGTCGCATAGGAATGAGCCCACGGCGCCGCTGGCATTGGCGTTAGTACAAGGGGCAAAGAAACGAAGGAATTTGTGACGCACATTTCCCGGCCCTTGGGACCAGCAGAGCTGGTATAACCAAGCAGGTATAGAACTCTCGACAGGCCCCAGCCGGCTCCAAGGACGGCAGCAGGGAAGGGGTAGCGGAGACCGGCAACGAGCAGGGCGCCGAGGAAGGAGACGTGGTTCTCGGTGAAATTGGCATGAGCGCGTTGAGCTGCATCATTGCGGCGGCGTCAGCAGGGGCAGGTCCGGGGAGAGAAGAGGGCCGGGCTGGGGCATACCGCAGTTGAAACGATAGGCGTTGGGGTCCTTGTCGGCTTGCTCGGCGGAGGCGTAGGCATTGGGGTACTTGATGCCGCTGGCCTTGCGGAACTTGCTGGTGCGGGTGAAGTGGAGGGTGTTGATGAAGAATGTGGCGGTCGCGGCGGCGAGAACGAGACTTTGCAGGTCAGCAAAATGCCCATGGCATCATGAAAGGGCTCGGGGGAGCGAGCGGCGACGCCATTGGCATAGAGGACGGCGTCGCTTTGCAACACCGACCACCTGCGTCCTAGGTACATAATAGGTTGATTGTATCACCACAGCGCCTCAGCAGGAAGCATGCAATAACGACGACGCAACGCACGATATTGTAGCACTTACCCGTACTGGTCGGGGAGCTCAAGGACGAAAGGCATGGCTGCTGCGGCCGGATGTGTTTGTGGTGCGGGCTGAGAGGAAGAGAGGGAGAGAGGGAGGGGGAGAGGGAGCTGGCGGATCGTCGCGCGACTGGAGACGAGCGAGGCTTGGCTTAAGGCTTCAAGTGTTCGTGGACGGCGAAGGATAAGTAAGAGACGGTAGGGTTGAACAGAGGAGACTTGTCGGTAGGCTTGGATGGAGAGGTTGCGCGGGAGCAATTATATATTATTAGTACGAAGTCAGGCCGAAGTTCGTACGTAGTAGCTTGACTTGGTACTTGGTTGGACGGGAAGCTCCAAGTGGGCAAGCCGCTGTGGGTTTTCGGTCAACAATGTCCGCCCGACGTGCGGTTTCACGTCGCTCCGTGTCCCTGAAGGAGAGAGAGAGAGGGGGGGCCGCCGGCGCAGAGCCAAGTGAGGTACTTCGTACCGCCCATTGGTAGTAGGTACCTACTAACCAATTGTACACTGTAGCTCTGCTCAACAATCCGCCGGGAGCGGAGTTTTGGTGCTTCCTGCTGCTTCACGTCGCCAGACTGCTCGCCGTCCTTGGGAGTAGTACTCCGTACTACATGCGGGTTTGCTGAAATTTCTCTGCCCGATCAACGGCCAACTACTAACTACGTAGTAAGTTACTGTGGCGCCACCTTGCCAGTTGGGTCTGTCCTCTCCATTTCCGCCGCCGCCGCCGCCGCCGCCGCCGTCGTCACCCTGGTCGCAGCCTTGCCTGCTTCCTTTCTTGCATGCATTGGGGGTGGGGGATTGCTTGCAATGGCATGTGGCATGGCATGGCATGGGGCTGGCCGGGATTCGCCCTTGGTGCCCAGACACACGCCACGCGACCGAGGGAGGGAGGTAGTACGGTAGTACTACAGTACCATGGCGCTCGCATGGGCACCTTGGGACACGTAGGGGTGCGACAGGAGGCGGCGGAGAAGGCGGAGAATGAGAGCGGCCCCTCCTCCCCTTCTTGATGGGGTTGAAGGAGTCGATGGATCGATCCATGACATGTATGTACCCACGGGGGGGAAACAGGAGTCAGGACCAGTTGCTGTGGTCGATCGAGCTGGGCCTCATCAATTACTAAGGTAATGCTTCATAGCAGCATTAGTATGAGGCAGGTTCCTAGGTACCTTCAGTAGTACGTACCTGTACTTAAGGTACTTCTATTACAGTACTACCTCATCTCCAATTGCGTGCATCCCTAGGAACGTACGGGGTGCGTCAATGACGCGCTTCTATTACTTGACAGCCACCTCAGGGCACCGCAAGTACCCACTAGCAGTATCAATCGCCGGGCCGTCGGCATCCCTGGATCGCAGCCACCGACGACGACGCGTCGTCCCCTTCCTTGCCGGCATTCGTTCCATGCTGGCAGGATGCAACCAAGGTCGCGCCGCACCCTCCTCCATCACAAGGCACCAACTCCGCTGGCAACACGAACCGTGGACGCATGTTCCACGCTCACTATCAACTAAGGTACTAATGTAGTAGTGGTACTAGATTGTACAGTACCAAAGAGTTTCCCAGTATAACTTACCCAAGGTACCTTTTATTATGTCCCAGGCGGGACGTTTGCCTGTCGCTCGGGCAGTCGGGTCCCTCCGACGGGGCATGGCGCTTTGTCATGCGGGCCGGGCTTCGGAACTCGCAACCCCGCGAGCGAGCATGGGAGAAGCGTGACTCAACGGCCTCACGACGTAGCAGTGCGCAGCACATTGCATGCTTTCTTCTTCAAGCCTGTCGCCACGTCGGGTTGGTGATCAATCTCTCTTGCATCATCAATAAAATATTAAAAAAAAATTAAAGGCCTGCCTTTCTCTCTCTCCAAGTCCGCCACGCCGACCTTGTACAAAGACGCGCGGCCACTGGATCGAGATGCGATGCTCAAACTCGACCAAGAAAGACGGCAGAAATATTCTCCCAACCAGCCATCAAACAAGTCCCTCCAACCGGCCTGCCTCATCATCATCATCATCATCATCATCATCATCTTAGCCCGTGCACCTCTCCTCCGGCGGCCGCCACGCCAGCATCAGGCCCTCAAAGACGCGCCTCTCCGCCGTCTCCATGTTCGGCGCCGGCTCCGGGGGCGCTCCGGGGCCGCGACGGCTGCTCTCCAAGTCCATCCACTCGCCATCGGCGCGCCTCCGGATCCCGCTGCTGTCGAATTTGAGCCCCATCTCCCGCTTGCAGTACCGCCGCAGGTCACGCTGAAATGTCGTGCCCCCGCTCCAACCCAGCAGCGCGCAGCCCACCGTCTTCCACGGGCTGACGATGATGTCCACGCGACGCCGAGGCGGTGCCTCCTCTCCCTCCTTGACTTTGGCATCTCGCCGGACCACGTCCTCCCAGACCACCATGGCCTTGTCGAGCGTGTCGAAACCCCCTCCGCGTCCCGCCGCCTGCCCTTGCCACGGCAGCGGCAGTTGGCCGCGCTCGCTGTTTCTCGTCCACAGGCTGAGCGTGTGCGTAATGTACGTTTCCTCCATGCTCTGGACAATCTTTTCCACCGCGTTGTGCGTCATTGCCTCGTCCCGATGGCTGACGACCACGTCCACGTCACCGCTCTGTTTCTTTCCCCGCCTGTATCCGCCCACGATGGCCAGCTCGAACCCGTCGTCGATCTTTCTCGCGTGGGAGAGGATGATGCTCGCAATGGTCTCTACCTCCTGCCGCGGTATCTTGAGCAGCAGCTCGTCGTAGAACTTGACTCCTATCTGCTGCACCCTGCTCAGCGAGTCCCAGCCGTATTTGACAATGTCGACCAAGTCTCTCCATCCTGTGCCCAGTCAGCGCTTGTGTGTATATGGACAGGCCCCTTCGTTGCCTCCCTGCACACGTCTCGAACCTTTGCGATAGAATTCGAGGGCGGTAGTGTCCCCCACGCCCCAAATATCATAGAATAGCTTGAGGGTCGTCAGTCTGGAGTCCAAGGCGGCGTTGGCCGTTTCCTTGGTTTGCCCGGTCTGCCGCCACTCCCCGTAGAGCCCAGCGAACTTAGCGCCGCACCCGGGCAGCCTCTCGATTTCTGCGGTCCGCGTACGTGTCTTTAGGTTAGGGGCGCACCCAGAGCGGACATGACGCTTTTTGCTTACCTTGCGGGACCTGGAGCTCGTGGGGGTAGGCGGCCAGTGTGGCAATGGCTGTCGAGTACGCGCGAACACCGATCTGATCACCCTGGAGCAGGCGCAGGGTTCGGATCTTCTTCAGCTCCTCTATAAAGAGCTCGTTGGGTGAGTCCAGGGGGGTCGGGCGCTGGCACGAGTATGTCGTGTGCAGATAGTCGGGTATCGGAGGCAGCGGGACGTCGTGCTCGGACGTCGTCTGGCGGACGAGGGGCGGCGGGCGATGCATGTTGCTAGAGGGCCGACTTCCACTTGCTGCTCCTTGATCCCCAGCGGCTCGCTCGAGGATATCCCTGGCCGCAGTCGCGGGTGATGATTGTCTCGGGCCTTTCCCCGTTGTCATTGCCGCCGCCGCCGTTTTGTGTCGCCCGACAGACGCAAGCTTGCGCCCTCGGTAGACTGTGTAACTCTCCTTTGGCAGCACACGGCCTTGTTTCACACTATCTTCGAACCAAGCAAGCCGAAGTACGTAGATGATCTCGTCCCGGGCTCTGTCGCCGCCGTTGTGGCTCGCTTGGCCCTGCATACCGACCGACGCGGACAGCCTGCGCCGCTTGGCACTTGGCTCCTCGTGCTCCTGACGTGCTGCTACTCTAGCAGCGCCACTTGCCTCGGGAGACAGTTCCGAAGCTGTGGCCTCTCCTTTGCCGTTGCCGTCGTCATTGCCATCGCCATTGCCATCATCGCCTGGGCCTGGGTCCTCTGTCGGTTCAGTCTCAACCTTGAGCCGTCTCAGCTCAAACCGGGCGCGCTGGGTTCGCGAGATGTTGCCGAGGACCACCTGGGCCTCGTGTATGTCGTACGTCAGAGAAGGTATGCTGGCCTCTAGGCGGTGGAGGTCGTCCAGCTGCAGGTGTGTGGGGAGGAGGAATATCGGCGGGAAGTCGAGAGGCATCGGCGAGCTGCGGCAAAGATGACGCCGCTAGGTTTTGACTAGAGCGGTAGACGGTGCCCGTTGACGCCGGCTGAGAAGGCAGTTGCCCATCAGCCTCTTTCTTGTCTGCGGCGGACAGAGGACGATGGAGGAGGGTGAGCTCCGAGCGTGGGGCTCCCAGGAGACAAACGGCGCCCAAGTCTCGGGTTCGCGATGATAATGATAGGGCGACTGCGGCGGGCTTGAGGCAACCAACCTGCATCAATCCACGGATGGCCTGAGCGCAGCGCCAACCCGAGACCGTATGGCAATTTGGGGGGGGGGGGGGGGGGCACCAAGACACACGCCGTGGGCGATGGGGATTCGGTGAAAGCCAAAATGGACACTGGAAGTAGGCTGCCGAGCTTGGTTCGCGCGAGCTGGTCTGGCTCGGCAAAGGGGGCCGGGCACTTTGGCGTGTGCAAGCTACCTTTATTTTACAGATGCTCACCAGACCGTGACAGTGGTGCTGCGTTGAGGAGGGGGATGGGGAGGGGGATGGGGAGGGGGAGGGAGGTTAGGATTGCAAGGGATGGCTTCTGTCCTCCGTTTCAATCGGTCGGCCGCCAAAGTAAGTGCGTCGCTGCTGAGTACGGTATACGAAGTAAGGTAGGTAGTAGGTAGGTACATTGCGGCGCGTCTTGACGGATGGTGGCGCCTCTAACTACTACTAATAACTTAATGTATCGTCATTGACCGTCATGTCGCACGAAACACGGTAAAGCGCCTCATGAAGCGTCCCGTTTGCCGTCAACCGTACTACGATACAACTGCGACGCGCCAAACGCTCGTCTCAAGGTTTATCCAATATGTGCAAGCCCTCTCCACCTGCCAGCTCGACAAGTCGCGATAGTTGGCCTGGCGGCAGGTTGCTTCTACTATTTCAAAGGCCACGAGCCTGAGTCGAACCTAGGTATTGGCTGCTCTGGTAGACACGCAGGAAACGCGACGACCCCTTCGGGAGCCATACCACAGCAGTTGCCCTTCTTAGTCGAGGCTTAGACATCCTCAAACTCAAGCTCCTCGTCATCCTCGACAATATCGTCATCGTCATCGTCGTCACCAGCCTTGCCATCACCAGCTGCCGCGTTGGCACCTCCCGCCCCGCCCTGATCAGCCTCCGCCTGTGTTTCAACTTTGACCCTCTTGGACATCCTCTCTTCGGCGCTATCCTGTTCACTCGAGGCGCCGTCCGACGCGTCACGCTTGAGACCAGCCAGCCCCGGTGTGCCTAGGCTTGAGTTATTGCCCGTGGGCGGCACATCCTCAAACTCATCTTCGCCATCCTCTTCCGAGCCAAATTCGTCATCGTCGCCGTCATCCACCACTCTTGCCATCTCGGCTTCTTGCTCTGCCTTAAGTTTCGCAAAGATGTCGTCGATGTGAGCGCTTGTGTTGCCATCCTCCGGCTGCAAGCCCGGAGCCGCATCCTGGGCCACCTCCTTCTTGATGGCCGATGCGTCCGTCGCCACATTGCCCGAAAAGGACTCGCCCGTGACGGTGCTGTTAGACATCCACGATGGGAGCGCGTTCTGCTGCGCAATCTTCTCCTTGCGTAGTCGCTCCACCTCTTTCTCTACCTCCGACGGGCCGGCTGACGTTGAGATGTTGACGGCAATAGACTGCGGACCCGTGTTTGTGAGGCCCTTGACAGCCATGGGTCTATTCGCACCGGCATCGACGGGTATCGTCGCCGCGCGTTGGTGTGTTGCATCCCGAATCACCGGGCGCGCCTTGGTCAACGCTCGGTCAAAGTCGCAGACAGGAATGTGCACCGCGTCAATCTTGGGTAGTAGCTCGCTGATGAATTTAAATTGGTCATTGAGCCGGGTCGACTGCTCATGGCCTCCCGAGTTTCGGTCCGCTTCGAACGTTAGGATGTGGCCGCAGCGATGACACTGGAAACCCTCGGGGCCAACATTGTCGAGCACCTCCATGGCTGTCCACTCGGCTTTGCAAAAAGTGCAAAAGTACTCCTTTTTCTCGTTGGCCGGCATAGTGCTCCCTTGGACTTCCTTGTCGATGTTGTATACCCGCCATTTTATGGCGTCGATGGTGTGTCGGTAGTTGATGTAGTACCATGTTCGGTTGCTCGGCCGCGGATTGCCTTCGCGCAGTTCTTGCCTCGTATGCCTGCCACCCGGTCAAGTCAGCCATTGAACGAGTAATGGCAGGCCGCGCTGCTGGGACGGCTCAAGAGCAGCTGGGAACATCTACACTGAAAGGAAACGGTCCTCCCGTAGCTTGCCACAGATCTTATGAAGATCCTTGGTATTGATGGCCATAAGGTAGGCCAGGTCGTCATCGCGAAGGCTGCGCTCGCGCTAGTCAGCATGTCTCGAGGCCTGCACCCAATACCATGGATCATGAACCGTACGCCTCATGAAGAATCAGAGCGTCCACTACAAGAATGTCACGCGTCTGATAGAAGGCCCGCATGACCGACTTTATCAACGTTACGGCGAGATCCATGGCGACCGAGCCCCAGCGGGCGACGCGAGGCCTGCCCTTCGGGTCGCTTGTTCCAGGGCGGCGGCGCTTCTCGGGCTACGGGCGCCTCGGACGAGTCTGCTTAGGGCACAGAGCAGGTAGCTGCACTCGGCGTCTCGCGGGTGGGAGCAGACGTGTAATTTCGGAGAGCAGGGGGAGGGGCTGCTCAGCGTTCACGCGAGTCGAACGTCGCATCAGGCTGTTGCCTCGTCACCAGTCGCACGTGTAGGATATATCGCCGTCGTTCGTCTGCCGCGGAGAGCTCGCGTTGTAGCGCCACCATTCGTGTGCACGATTCGCCAGAGCCGCTGCGACATTCACGGCCCCAGTGCCTGGCCGTTCAAGCGAGTGTTAAAGTGTTGGCGTTGGACGTGTAGGGGCGCTTTGTTGTCGAGGGAGAAAATGTGCGGTGGTTTGGAAAGCCGCTACAAACCTTGGGATGGCGCCGCAAGGGCCAAAGTCGGCTTCATTACCTAAGGCGGGAGGTTTGCATCCGCAATTTGCACTGGCACCACGCTTTTTGTCACGCGCGCGTGGACAATGACGCATTGAAACTACCTATGCCGCAAGTACCAACCTCATGACTTAGTAGTTAGAGTTCCGTGAGCTTGAACGACAGAGCCCTCTTTATTTATCTGTATTACTCCCTTGTTTTCCCGCACGGTCGGAACTCTAGCACGACGCGACGCGGCCTTGCGACAGACGAACCGGAAAGGGCAAAGACCCCGCAAACGATTCCAAGGACGATATCCGGTTTCCTGAGCTATGACAATCATTCAAATCCAAAGCAGATCCCGGCCAGACGCCTCGACCATCATGCGCCGACCCAAACAGTGCCTGCCTGCGCCCATTGCCGCCCAACCATGAGACGTTCGCTATACACGTCACAAGATCCCATGGGCAAATTGTCGCTTTGTCCCTCTCCACCATCATTACCAGCTCACGCCGCGTCTGCGACAGTATCCAGCATCGCCAGTAATACGCTTTCAAGCGTATTTGCGTAGCTATATATTCATTGTCAGGGTAAGGATCAACAGCGTGGTTACTGAGACTTACATCAAGCGTCAGCGTTCTCGAGCTGTTCACTTCTTGATCCCGGTAGACTCCGACTAAGCTTTCCGAGTCTTGAAAGAGGCCTGTCTTGAGACTGATGACAATGAACTGCATCCCAGGCCCTGCATGCTCGCGTATGTATTTTTTGATCTTGTCCACGTTGGCGTTGTCGAGAGCAGCATCAACCTCGTCCAGCACGAAAAACGGGCTAGGCTGGTAGCTGTGAATGGCGAACAGGAGTGCCAGCGCGGCCATCGTCTTCTCTCCTCCGGAAAGGTGCTCCATGTCCCGGAAACGCTTCAGCGGAGGCATGGCGTGGTATTTAATACCCGACAGGTACGGCATGTCCGTGTCCTCCTCGATATCTAGGTAAGCCTGTCCGCCCAAGGGGTATGCTTCGGAGCGGGTAAGATCCTTGTAGACGTGCGATATCTGGTCTTGGATGTGGGTGAATGCTTTGTTGAATAGGTCGTACCTCCTCTGTTTAATATTATTAAAGGCCTCCTTGGCAGCGTGCGCTGCTGTCTTGGAGTCCTCGTATTCCTGGTCAGTTTGCTTGAGCCGCGTTTCGACGCTCTCCAACCGCTCCATTGCTCGCATATTGGGGTTGAGCTTCTCCAATTCCGTCGTCAGGGCCGCAATTTTTTCCATCAAGGTGTCCTCGACGCTCGCATCATCGGACTGTTCCATGTTAGTAACCACCAGTCCAGCAGGGCCGCCTAGATCCCGTCCTGCTATACTAACCTCTTTCAAGTCGCTGCTCAGCCCGTCAAAATCGATCTCAATGCCGTGGTCATCGAGAGCAATGTCCATCATCTCCTCGTCTTCACCATCCACGTCCATGGCGTCAGGGTCTTGCCTAAGCAAGTCATCCTCGTTGGGCAGGTTATCAAGCGTGCCCTCAACAAGGGGGATCTGGATCTGCTCCAACCGACATCTCCGCAGCAATCCTGACTTGCTGGCGCTGTTCTTTTGGACCGTAGTCTCCAGGGCATTGATATCCCGTTGGCGCGCTTCGATGTCCTTACTGCGCCTCTGGAGTTCGGCTCGCGCCTCACTGACGGCCTGGTTTTTCTCTACCAAGTCCGCTTTGTGCTCCTCCAGCGTCTCGCGGAGCGCCTCTAGTTCGTCTTGCTCTTGACGCATCGCCGCCTCGATATTTGACTTCTCCTTGACATAGGACTTGATGTCCTGCTTGAGTCGGCGAATTTGCTCTTGCATCCGTCGGATTCGTGCCTCCGTGTCGCTGTGGCGCGTAACCTCCCATTTGAGACGGCTCTCCAGCCGCTGCTTCTGAACCTCGAACTGGCTTCGCCTCTCCGACACCTCTTGCTCGAATTTGCCCTGAGATGCTTCGTACGCACGGATGTCGCTGTACCCCAGCCGCCTGCAGAATTCGACGAATACTTGGTCCTCCACACGCGCAATGGCATCCTTGAACTCTTGTACCGTCTCCCGCGTGCTGTCGAGCTGCAACATGTGCTCCTTGTACTTCGGTTGGAGTTCCCGAAGCTGCCTTTTGTGACTGTCCAGTTCGCGCTTCTTGCTCGTCCAGTTTTGGTTGAACACGGCTGCCTCCTCCTTTGTCGCGGCCAGGCGGCGCTCCAAGCCTGCCAGCTCGATCTGTAGAGACTCTTCCACCGTGCCACGTCTATCGGCTTTCGGCAGCCGATCTATTTCGTCTCTCAATTTCGCGGCCATGCGCTGCAGGTTCTGCACATCAGCCTCCTCGAACCGCCTCTTGCCCCCCTTGGGTTCTGGGCCGCGACCACCAGTCATCAGGCCGGCTTTGTGGATAACATATCCCTCGAGGGTCACGGCCTTGACGTGGATTTTTCTCTCGTAACAGATGTGCTTTGCAATGTCCAGCGTGTCGCATACGACGGAGCTGCCACACGCATACGAGACAGCTCGCTCCACAGAGGGTTCAAAGTTGACCGTATCAATAGTCAGCCTGGCACCGGAGATGCCCTTGACAGCGGAATTGACAGCGTTGACCTTGATGTTGTCAAGTGGAATGAAGGTCATGGGTGCGAAGCGCTGCTCCTTCAGGTACTGGACGCAGTCAACCGCAGCCTTCTCCGTATCCACAACAACCGAGTCGAAGTCCCTCCCCAGGGCAACGATGACAGCTTCATCGTACTTTTTCTGTTTCGGCGTACACAAATCGCCGATGCGGCCACGGACACCGGGGAAGATGCGTTTCAGCGACGTGACCATCTCTTTCATGCGGGTCTCGCGGTCGTTTTGTCGTCTACCATCGTCGGCCTCTCGAAGCTTCCGGGCGACATCCTCAAGCTTCTCCTCGAGTTCGGTTCGCTTTTGATTGGTCCGCACTCGCTCTGATTGAAGCTGGTTGAACTCCTTCTTCTTGCCGGCAATCTCACTTGCGATGTCCTTGGCTGCTGCGTCTGCAGCGCTCCGTCTCTCGCCGGTGCTAGCCAGTTCGGCTTCGCACTTCTCGATAGCGGCCGATATGCTGTCCACCTTGCCCTTGAGATTGTTCACTGTAACCTCGTCTGCCTTGCGCTGTCGTTCGAGGTTCTCAAGTTTCGCTTGGTTGGCACCGGCCCGAGACATCACTTGAGCTCGTAGCAAATTATATTCTCTCCGATCCGCGTCGCTGATGTCTCTGCCTTGCTTCTTCATCTGCTCCTTGATGTCCTTCTCAAAGACCTCTTGAGCTTTGCCAACGCTTTCTATGTCTTTCTGGACTTTCTGCACGATATTGGCTTGATCGTCGAGTTCCTTGGACACCTTCTGGCTCTGAGACTGGAGCCGGTCGACATGCTGCGACGATTCGTGAACTTTTTCGTCGAAAGGAACGAGTGCATTTTCTCTGTCTTCAATATTCCTCTCTTTAAGCTTGATTTCCTTTTCGGTTCGGGCCACGACGCGTCCGGCCGCATTCTGCTCTTTCCGAGCCGCGTCGAGGCGAAGCTCATAAGATTCAATATTTCGTCGAAGTTCTTTGAGGTCCTCTTGATGGTCTTGAATGGCAGCACTGGATTCATCCATGGCTCTCTGAAAATGATAAAGCTTCCAGAGGCACTGCGTGATGATGGCCGCATCCTTTTCGTCCGTCTTCCTTTGGAAACTGTCGGCCTCCTTCTTCTGTTCGCGATATTGCTTGATCTCGGAGTTGATGCCGCGGCGCCTGTGCAGCTGGAAATTTTGATTATCGGCAGCCTGCTCAGCCTCTATTTGTAATTTCTCGTACTCAGTCTTGTACTCCAGGCTGCCAGAGATTTGTTCAATGAGGCGTGTTAGGTCCTGGGGAGACTGTGAAGCAATCGCTTCCACATCGCCTTGGAAGACCAGGAAGTTGCGGGCCTTGATCAAGATATTCTCCGTTTCCAAGGCCTCGTTGTATTGCTGCGCGGTGACGACGCGGTCGTTGATGCGATATTCGCTGGCGCCTTGGTTGGTGATTGCGCGCTTCCACTTCTGCTCTTCGCCAGCGTCATCTTCGTATACAGCCATTACCCAAGCCGTCTTTGGATCACCTCTGGAGGCCTTGTCGTCGGTGTCCGGCAGCCCGTTGGCATCTCCGTTCGCCTCGGCGGACCCGTCGTCATTGATCTTGGAAGTCTTCAGGACCCGCCCACGATATACGAGGTCTTTAAGATGAGCAGAGCGTAGATGAGATGACTTGATGCCCAAGACAAAGGAAATAGCATCCATGCTAGATCGAACACATTAGCGGGCGCTTGACAGGAACGACGACGAAACGCAGAGACTCACGAGTTGGACTTGCCGGATCCATTTGGGCCAATAATGGAGGTGAAGTACGAGTCGCCGAAGAGGAGGGTATGGTGGCCCTTGTACGACTTGAAGTCTGAGCTCGCAAGTTAGCGCAGAGCAGTCGTTGCGGCGAAAGGGTCCGACAGATACGCACTGAAGAGCTCGAGGCGGATGAGCTTGCCCATGGTCACGGCAGCTCAGCGACCATACGCCTCGGGGCGCAAAGTCTAGCGTCGGACGTGATCGGTCGAGGGGGGGTAGTTAATGGGCCTGAAGGACAGAGAGGACTGGCCGCAATGGACAACGGTCGTAAATCAAAGCTGTTGGTACCACCCGGGAAGGCTGCGCAAGTGTATCGGCGCGAGTATTGTCGGCGCGCGAGTGTCGAATGGTGAACGCGACAGCGCAGTCACTACTGGTGTCTAGATGCTCCAAGTCGAACGCTCTCAATATGGCAGTCCAATTCGAAATGGAACATTGAACCACGTCAAGGTTGCGAGGTGACGGTCGTCGGTGAGTTCAAGGCGCACTTGTGCATCGAGAAACGCGTCGCGCGTGGCCTGGGAGAGACTGTAGCCAGGGTGGGGAATTATTACCGCGAATGAGTGTATTCGCCGGGTGGTTCCAAGGGTGGTGCTGGGCCGTGCCCACTGTGAGCGATGCGGGGGTCGATGAGTCGCACTGTGAAAGCACGTGATTAACAGTGTGGCCCTGCGCTCAATGTATCAAACTTGCCGGTTACCCATCAATTCAATTCTATCACTACCTATAGATCATTAATATTCCGCTTTTCTTAATACGTCTAAATTCTATACTATTATTTAATAATTACTTAAGATTAAATAATAAATTTATATTTATATTTATAATTTTATTTATTATAATAATATTAAATAATATAAATATTTTAGAGTCTTATTAATAATAGTAGAAAAAAACATTTAGTTATATTTTAAACTCTACAAGTAGGAGCTATTCGAGAGTCTTGAAATGTAATGAAACTAGCAATGCGCTAGATTGCGCGTGCAGGGAGGATTGGTAGATGAGAGCTATCCAACCAGAGTCCAGAACATGACCACCTGCTTGGCTAACTAGCAGTTGGTGCGCACTGAGGAGGAAGGCTGTCGTGGACAGAAGTTTGCACGTGGCCCCGTGTTCCTACTGTTAGTATACTAGACCTGAACGTCTGCAACTTGCTGTACTTGCCTGTTCCCACTACCACTATCTTACTTCATGACCGCAGCGCAGTTGATGACTTCCATAAACGATGAGCATTTTGCACATCGACGTACCTGATGGTAGTATAAGCTGGGTAGATTGACGGGAGCCTCTAGCCCTGAGGCTCCTGGCGGAGGTTTCCCGCGCTGCTTTATGTGCGGCGCGGGTGGGCTGTGCTGGGCGACCAACTTACTGGGCTGTCGCGCTGGAAGCCGGCATGCAGGGTGGTGGTCACCCCCCCCCCTCTCTTCTCTTCTAGCACTCATCACTGAGGTGCAGGTGGGCTGGGTCCATCGGCCAAGGCACGGCCCAAATAGGCAACCATAGACCTCCTGCAGCTAGCAGACCAGGTGATACCGTCAACGCAATCGTGACATGCCCGCCTGGCATCTTGCTCTTGTTCACATCACAACACGATTACCTTCCTTCCGTCTCACTTGAGCGCCGACCCGTTCTGTCTCCTTTATCGACGACTGGTTTGGCAGCAATACGCCCAACACCACTTGGCAACTTGAAATGCACGCGCATGCCAGCTCCCCAGATCAACACGCCGCTGCTAACCTGCCTTGCTCGCAGAGTTCCGGACGTTAGGCCACGTCAGGGACGTGCTGTCCCTAGCGTCGAGCTTCGCAACACCTCGTCTAGTGCGACCTCGAAGACCTCGTTGTACCTCTCCGATAGCACATCCGCGTTTCGATTCGTGGACGCGCCGCGCCCACTTGGCGTTGTACGCACTCACGGCCCAGGCTTCGGTCCAGCGAGCTGCATGAAGCAACGACGGCCTTGACCGAGCCAAGCATTGCCGTTTTAACTGCCGGCGATCTAGACAATAACCATGGATGGTGATGTTGTAGGGGCTCCCATGCCAGCCGTTGCTGCTGGCGTCAGCGGCCCCGATCAAGATGTATCCTCCCTCCTCAGCTCGTCGCCGCCCGATGGTGCCATACTCGAATCTCCTTCCCTCAGCGCCACGACATCAAAAAGCCCCAGGCTCTCGCGAAATCCATCCTTCTCCGGTAGCAGCTCCTATCAGGATGACTGGGACCCTTTGCCGCCCCTCGACCGTCTGACCGTCCTTGACCTACTCGACAACTTCGCTCTGCCACATCAGCTGGAGAAGCTTCAAAAGGGTATTTCAGCTCAGACACGCAAGGTCCGCCGTTCCAGAGACGCCTTCAAATCCAAAACTCAGCTGGCACGCGATCGCATGGTGGAAGAATGGCGTCGCCGTGTCCCATCAGCCGATGAACAACTTGATCGATACAGAAAGCGCATGCGCCAGCGCGTCGACAAGCTCGGCAAACAGTGGAACGATACCAAAGCCATCAGCCTGCGGGAGAAGATATCCTTCATCTGCGGCGTTATGAACATATTCATCAGCGGATACCTCATCGGCGGCTTCCCGCAGTACTTTCATCTCTGGTATACGGCACAGCTGGTATATTTCATGCCCATCAGGTTCTTTACATATCACCGCCGTGGCTACCACTACTTCCTGGCTGATCTCTGCTATTTTGTCAACGTGCTCCTGAGCCTTAGTATATGGGTCTTCCCTGGCTCGAAGCGGCTCTTCACCTCCGCCTATTGTCTGGCGTTCGGCAACAACGCTGTCGCCATCATCATGTGGCGCAACTCTCTCGTATTCCACAGCTTCGACAAGGTCACCTCTCTCTTCATCCACATCATGCCGTGTGCCACGCTTCACTGCATCGTTCATCTGTATCCCGAGGCACTGCAGAAAGAACGGTTCCCCGCCATTTGGACCATCAAACACTCTGCCCCCGGCTCGCCCACTGCGTATGCCAACGTTGTGTCCATGTTAGCTTGGAGCACCTTGCCATACGCATTCTGGCAGCTGAGCTACTATTTCTTCATTACCGTGCGCCGCAGGGAAAAGATTGCTGCAGGCCGCCCCACGTCTTTCACCTGGTTGCGACGCTCGTACTCCAAAACTTGGATCGGCAAGGTTGTCCTGTCCCTCCCAGATGCTCTACAAGAGTCGGCCTTCATGTTGATTCAATACTGCTATGCGGTGCTTACCATGCTTCCTTGTCCCTTGTGGTTCATGAGCCGATACGCCTCTTCTGCATTCCTGTTGGTAGTCTTCGCCTGGAGTATTTACAACGGCTCGACCTACTATATTGACGTTTTTGGTAAACGTTTTCAGAAGGAGCTGGAGGCTATGAAAGCCGAAGTTCTGAAATGGCAGACCACACCGGAGCTCATGCTTCAGTCGCCGCTCATCACGCCGCACCCCGATGCGCCGTCAGCACAGGCAGCGGCTGGCTTGGCCACACAGCCTATCGACGCGGCCGCAGACGCCAGTCATGATGTACCCTCTGGAAACAAATCACCCAGTTGGGACAGTGTCAAGGGTCGCAACCAGGCTCTTGAAAATATCCCGCTTCTGGACGAAAGCATACCCATATCAGCGACTGGTGTGGAAGGCGGGGCTAGAGACATGGCTCGTGAGCGGAGAGCCGGGAACGAGCTTGATTCTTGATGCGGGCTTGAACGCCAACGGTGGCTACTCCAGTGTCTCTTTCGTGGTCGAAAGCTCGTATCCGCACATGGAGCATTGATTGGCTGCACCGCCATGCGATCGGTCAGTTTCGCGTCTAAGAGATTGGGAGACAGGTTCTCGTAGGTGGATAGGTGTTCTGGTGTCTTCTTTTGTTGCGTCTGTTGGACAAGACATCCTCGCTGCATCGTCAATCAGATGGATGTGCGTGCAGTCTCTGAAGTGGCCGAATAGGACGACCGCCCGCAATAGATCCATATGGCAACCGACCATGACCTACCTTTGTGAGGTTTTCTGTGGTTGGCGTTCGTTATGCGGACGTCAGGACGCGTTGTAATACAGTAGTCAAGATGTAAAGAGTAGTTTGATTCTTGCGTCGAGAAGCGTCACCTTCTCTGGATTGCGCTATGCCCGAATAAAATGCCAACAATAATCGCTACACAGACGCTACTTGCCCCGTGCAGCCCCAAACACCCTTTTCTCGCCCGCAAGTCCATGGACACCGTATCGACATTCAGTTAGCACTGAAGTTGAGTGGTGGCAAAGTAAAGGCAGCCCACAAGCGCCACTGTCTAGACAAACCCAATGAGCGAAGGAAAGAGCGAAGACTCTCACCATTAGTGCTGTTCGTATTGAACCAAATGGCGCCAAGGAAGCTCGACAGGCCCACGGTTGGCTGAGCCTGAACATGCCCATTTCCCTTAGACCGTTATGTCGATGCGCATGTTGAGAGCCTTATCGAATGATGCCCCAGTCCGCCAGTCGTCCACCGCCATTCTCTCCTTCTTCTCGGGCTCCTGGCCGACGGCCAAAGACAGACCAAAAGCGCAGCGTCTCGTCCCCTGCGCCCGTCACGACCACGCGGCCGTCTGGGCTCATAGCCAAGTACAGCACACGATACGTATGACCTGTCAAGCTCGCAACCTGCGTCATTGAAGGGTACTTCCACACGACAATCTGGTTCTGACTGTACCCGTGTGTGGACACAATCTCATTGGAGTTCTTTGACCAGGCAATATTGCAGACCTGGCTACCCGTGTCGATTTCGTTGATGACCGATCCCTTGACTGTGTCGTGGAAGATGATGCGTCGATCAGCTGTGCCTCCGCCGGAAGCGAGTAGACCTCGTTGGTGTGGAGACCATGAGATGGCCTTTACGGCTGCGGTGTGGTCCGAGAACTTCCACAGTGGTGTGTCCGAGAGCTTATCCCAGACCATCAACTTGTTGTCGTTTCCCCCACTGGCGAGCTGGCCATCTTCGCAGTTCCACTTGAGACCGCAGACTTCCTGCTTGTGTCCAACGAGCTTTCTGAGCCACTGATCAGGAGCCCGAACGTCCCGATGGTATATCAGTCTGTCACGCGATCCCGATGTCAGGATGTGTGTGTTCCAGGCCAGCGACCCTACGCGCGCCGTGTGCCCGGTCATCGTCCGTAACCGTCTCGTCTTCTCAGCGTCCCAAATCTGGACAAGCCCCTTCCCAGTACCAATAGCCAGGTGGGTTCCCTTTTGGATCCATGAGACGCTGGTGACAGTATCGTCCTCGAGCGTGCAAAGTTTGTTGACCTTACTTGTCTGGGCGTTCCACATGTAGACGCTGGATCCCAACCCGACACCCAGCACGTTTGCGCTTCCCCAATCAACCAGATTCAGGTAAAAATCATCGGCGAGCTCGGGGGCATCCAGAACCTTGTATGGTACCTTGCTCACCGCCCGAGGTTGTCTTCGGGGGCTCAGGAGCAGCTGCTGGCTTCCAAACCGGACTGGCGAAAGGCTGTAGATTTCGGCTCTCGTGTCCAGATTGGGCCCATGACGACTCTGCGGCGTTTTTGTGGGCGTTGGGTGGCCTGCCACATGGCTTTGGTGGCGTGGTGACATGTATGAGAAGAGGTTCTTGTGAGGTGTGGACGGAGTCAGGGAAGAAGGAAGCGACGGAGCCGAGCCGTTGATCGGCGGCGTATGTGCGCGCGCACCATTGTTCGCATGGGCCTGAACAGACGACGAAAGTGCATTCTCAGAAGCCAGTACGGGAGTCGATGCTTGAGGCACCGAGCTGTCGAAGAGCTCAGCCCGAAGCAGAGTGGAAAACGTGCGGTTTGCTTCCTCGGCTATCCGTGGAGATTAGCGTTCCTCTTCTTGAGTGGAGACTAAAGGGATCAGGACACTCACTCTTTTGAAAATGAAGTTCGCCATGTGGCGTACGTTTCTTCTGTCTTGAGGGTGTGGCTGGCGACCCGTCGTCGTGGAGAAGGCTGAAGCTGGCTTGGAGGTCCTGGCCGGCGCGAGAAGGTATGAACCTGGAGTTCTATCAGCGTCTGATTCGTTTCAAGTGCTATAGGGGGAGGGCGCAGTACCGGTCACCGTTTATTCTTTGCCGTTTGCGATGGGGGCTAGCACTTGGCGTGCTCTCTCGATGGGGCCGTTGAAGCTCTCTTAGCAAAGCGCTATCAACGACTTGCGCTTCCACGGCGGCCGACCTTCCAGCCCCATCGCTGGCCCTTGTACGACTGCGTATCCTCCCAGACCCGTCGCCATCACCACCTTGTCTAACTTCTGAGGAAAGTTGGTCGGACAGGGGAGGGGGCGTAGACGGCCTGGCAGGACTGTGCATGGTGGGTGTCCTGGTATCACTGATACTCCGCTTGGAGGAGGAGCCCGTTACCGCCGGGCCCGCGGCTTCGGGTTGCATGGCACGAACAATGCCGAAGATGGTGAGTTTGGATTCGGGGTGGCTGGTGTCGGAATTTGCGCGAGACCTCGCGGTGGGAGAACTGCTCAGAATAGAGCCAGACTCGCGTTCCGAGGTGGCTGTCGATTGGAGAATCCCGGACGTGCGATAAGGTCGTGGATGATGGATGGTCCGGAGCTCTGCCTTGGGTCCTTGCGACGACCATCCAGAGACGTTACCAGCTTGAGTGCTTCTACGCCGGCAGCTCCCTGCGTCTCCTGCGCAGCACCCTCGTGGACCGCGTGGCACTATTCCGGAGGTTGAAGGCGCATTACCCGATTGTGAAAGCTCGAGGACTCGGGGGTTGTGGCAGGAGAGGCTGTCCGAAGGGAGTTCACGAGGCAAAACGGGCGGTGGCAGCGAAGGGCGGGATGGAGTCGACGTGCAGGAGGGGGGAATGCGGTAAGCGGAAAAGCTGCGGCGATGCCAAAGACGGCCGGCAAACAGCAGTGTTTGCCTCAGATGGTAGGTGAGGGGATGCGTCGCGCGGGGGGCGGCACCGTGGGGAGAGTCGTATGAGCGAAGCGTGAAGTGATTGACGACGAGTGTGGTTGACAGCTGGAGGAGGTTGAATGAATGGAATGCTTGGGGGGTGGCGTCGGCGGCGACGGCGGCGGGCGGGCGGCGCGCTAAGGAGACCAGGCGGGATTTGGCCCAATTAGGGCGGGCGGGACGTGCCTGTGAGCCACCCACGGCTGGGGGGGACCAGCCTAGGGGACGGCGGTACCTGCTACGTCCCTGGGTTCACGGCGTACTGAGATGTCGCTCAGGGCGCTGCAGCTGTCGCAGCCGCCGTGCCGCGTTCGTGCTGTTGTTGTTTGACTACCTGCCCTACGTTGTTGTCCCCTCGTGCCGCGCTGGTGCGAGAGAGGCGTTCCCCATGGTGGCTCCAGCCACGTTCAATGAGCACAGCCAGTCGGGCAGGCGTTTTGATTGAGCTACGTATACGGAGTAGGTAGTAAGTAGGTACAGTTGCTGCTGCAGCGCCTACTTCAAAGGTAAATAGTATCGACGTGTCACACACATGAACGCCCACATGGTGGTTCTGGGCCATTGAGCGCATAGTCGAAACATCCAAAATCGACTCACTGCTGTTGCCAAGCGCCTCTGCACGATGCTTGCAGTACAATCGGCCCCAAAACCTAGAAAAGTTGAGGACCAACCTGTGCGAAAGCCTGTAGATGGAGGCTCTCAGGTGAACGCTTCGCTGGCTGCCCTGCCATGTTCTCTGCGCAAGGGAGCGAGGTTCGCGAAGCTAGATCAATGGCAGCATCGTCGGCATGTGAAAGCCACGCCGAATTGTTCCACGCCAGCGGAATAAAACGTCTCTCAGCCGTTGCTTTGCGCAGCGGCATCAAGTATCAAGCAACCCTTCTTTCGACGCGTCGGCGGCACCAAGTGAACGAGCAGAATATGCCCGACGTGCGCATACAGTTGCTGTGTGTTTATCTGCTTCAAGGGCGCGCTGCCTGTTTGGTACTGGCTGTTGTTTTCCCCATCGCGTGTATGTATGTATGCACCACTACTAAAATGTCAATGAAGCGGGCTAGCGGCTGCTGTTCGTTTGCTTCCATGTTGTTGTTTATTTTGTCCTCACACAAAGGCGGCGCGCGTGGTGCCACTGCCGCCGTATCAGGTACGTACCTTAGGTACCTACACATGTAGCCCCTCAGTGCCAACTTCTATTGGTCCCTACCCACTAGGTAAGTATCTGGTAGGTATCTTAGGTAGGTACCGAGGCAGACCGTTGCTTTACGTACTACTATACTGTACCTACTAGTCCATCGCCGCATCTCCGTGCGAGACACGACGAAACGGAAAAGTCAGCCCGAGTTAGACCCCCGTCAGCCACAGCACCAGCTGTGTCTGCGAAGCTTTCTTACCTGGCTTGCCTAGATGCGAAACACTACATACTACCTTAGCAAGTGCGAGTGACTGCCCATGACTCTGCTCCGCACGAAGCGTTACTATATCTTACATGAATGCGTAGAGATACCCGCTTACAAGGTTAGTGCTAAACATAAGGGAGCATAATTAAGATATTAGCCAACTACTAACGTTATTAACGCGGCACCGCGGCAAAGCAAACCCAACCTGCCTGGGTAATAAACGGCACGACCACGCTGTTGAGGTACGAAATAGCCTCGCGTATGTCCGGCAGAACCAGCATCTAGGCCTTGCGGGACGCGTCTGGCCGTTGCGCCCCTCGAGCGCCGTGGAAACAACGCACACGTGGCGTAGCCCCGACGATGTCCCCTCTCCCCCTGCGTGGCGTCGCGCCTGGTCAGACCGCGCACGACGCATCAGTTTCGCGTCACGCGTTTTTAAAGTGCCGCCCAACGCGAGTCGCACAACCGCCACAGCTGCACCTGGAGCCAACACAGGTCCAAGATGCCCTTGCTACTTTGGACGAAGCATCCGCGGCTATTGTCACCACAAGGCATACCTGACATCTCGTCGAAACATCCTGGTACTACTAGGTAGTATGCGGGTAAACAGGTAGATCATTCAATTCTGCGGCTGAACCCGACTCTTCCCATGTCAGATAGGCTCCTGGCCTAGTGTCAAGCAACAGCCCTCCTCACATCAGCCCCTAACCCCCTCTGCATCTTGTACGCCATCGCCGCGTACTCGTGTGTGTCTATTTGTATCTACCAAGGTCTTTCCATATGGTAGCGGCGACAAAGGAAAATTCCAAACGCTTGTGGAGTGTTCGCGGAAACAAAGAAAGTAAAGTTCCAAGGGTATGCCATTTCCGTGCATGTCGCTGTTCATTCGGGACTGGTATCACGCTTTTGGCTCAGCTTGCGACAAAAGCCGCTGCCGCAGGCCGTTGCAAACGTCTTCGAAGCCCCCAATGACCTCGCCGCACACCCCAGCGCATTCTCTTTTCTGTAACCTCTCCCCCCAATTCCCACGGCTGAGCCATCGCTCGCCTTCTTCTCGCAGCTCATCTTCTCGTCGCATCTCAGCCACCAATTCCTTGGCGCTCTTGAGTTTCCGCGTCGCACTCGAAGTGGTTTGGCGCGACATGTGCAGCGTGTCCGAGAGATAGCTCAATGTCTGTATCAAATCTGCTGTGACAGAGTGAAGCGCTGCGAGTGAGTTGAACGCCGATGTCGATGGCCGAGGCATGGCGTCTGATAGGGACAACAGAAGTGGAACGAGATCATCTACAATGTCGACATCTGGCGGAGGCGCCAAAGGTGACAGCAGCGGGAATGTAAGGCTGTGAAGCTGTCGTGTCTGGTGGGCAAGGTGTGTGGTCAACGCTGTGTGAGCCGTGATCAACCTATGTTTCGACCAGTGTCAGTGATTTGTCGGTACAAGTCAATGGGACGTCGCGAACTGGCAGGAGTCTCACCTCGAGGCACTCCCCTCCACCACCGACTGCGATCCCAAGTCCCGCAGACCACCTGTGACTCGTTGGAATATGTCGTCTGCAGATCCCCCAAGGCTCCCCGTTCCACGCCTAGCCAGAGACTCGACGGCGTCAATCCTGGCGATCAAGGTAGGCGGCATGCCCGCGGCGTCGAGGTCCGAGTCTGAACCATATTCACTGCCGTCGTACTCGCTTTCCTTTCGCTGATGAGCTCTCCTGTAAGGTGAGGGTATGCCGAGTGCGTCGTCCTTGCCTCGCGCGCCACCATCTTCTACCCAGCTGCCGCCCGCGGTCGAGTTCTTGTGTCGCTCTATCGCTGTTGCATCGACCGCATTGGCGTGACCATCGTCGGCCGTCTCGCCCGTGTCCACCTGACGCGGCAGCTCGTCATCGTCGTCATCGTCATCCTCCCCCTCTTCAGAGTCAGTGAGTGCATCGGCGAGTTCGTCTGCCAAGTTCCCCATGCCGTTGCCTGAAGCAGCAACGCCACCAAGCATGTGGAGCTCCAGAGAGTCCTGGTGGACTATGCTGCTCCCATCGTGCAGGGAAGACTTGGACAGGCGCCGCACATGCGGAGACGCCTGGACACTGTCGATAGCCGACGAGTTGCGCGAATGTCGCGGCGTGCGCGGTGAGGACGGCATGGCCAATATTCTTCGGGCGAGGTGGGGGTGGTTGAAAGCGAGTCGGGGGCGCAAGAGCGAGAGCGAGAGCGGCAACGCAGTGACGATTGTGGAGGCGCCCTTCCGTCACGGCCGCCGGCGGCGCGATTCCAGCCCGTGGGCCAACCAACAAAGGAAGGATTGTGTGATGCGCCCCCTTTTGTGAACTCAGCCGCTGGAAGTGGTGGACTGCCCTGCAGGCGACCGGTGCTCTAGAGTTGTTTGGGTGGGCGGTCAAGCAAGACGGCCGGACGATAGCGGGACTCGCAAGGTGGATGCCAGTCTATCCTACTGAGCACCGGGGCGCTGTTCGACTCGGCCCGAGTTTTGATGGTGACGGGGGCCTGCTCGTTTGCATGAGCAGAAGTTGGCGGGACTGTAAGGTAAGTAGTAGCAATATTCTTAACCAGGGGTCAAACCTTAGTACCCAGGTAATGAAGAGGATACTACCTTGACTTTGGCAGGGGTTCGGAAATCGAGTGCTAACTTACTACCGGGTACTGCAATATCCAGCTTCCACATCCTCGAGGTGCGTTGGTCAACGTGCCACTAGCATGATCCCAAAGGCGAGCGCCCACTCGTGCCTGACGTCCAAACTGTGGTCGGTAAAGTACGTGTAGGTACATAATTCGAGCGGGCCAGTGACGCAGAAGCCCATTGGCGCCTCTTGGTGCGCGCAAAGTGCCAACCTCCTGTACCTTAGTGGTACCTGTGATAGAGGCACTTACAGGTACAAAGGGGGGGCGATCAACGCACGGCCCTCATAAGCCTCTTCGTGTTCCCCCTGTCACGCTGTGGGTCGTGGTGGCCCAACGACGTCCATTATTAGCTAAGCCTCCAAGTTTCTCTTTTTGTCTGCTAGGTTCGAAGTACGTATCTACTTCGTACTTCGTAAACGTAAACCCCGGGCCCCAAGCGATTACCCAGCGCCCGTTGCCTTCAAACAAGACGCCGTCGAGACGCTGAACCTCTACGGGGGTTTGAAGCAGTCGCGTGGCCTTTATACCTGTATCGGTAACTCGGCGTTGCAGCTTACACACCATGGCGAGCTTCCGTCGGTTTCGCCCCGACGATGTCAACAAATTCTCTAAATGCAATCTCGACCCGCTGACTGAGACATACGAGCTCAGCTTCTATCTTCAGTATTATACAAAATGGCCATCGCTTTTCCAAGTGTGCGAAGATAGAGACGGCAATATTGTCGGTTACAGTGAGTAGGCCTCTAACGTAGCCATGCAACAAGAGCCAGATGGCTAATCCACTGGGGCAGTCATGGGCAAGGTCGAGTCGTCTCCAGATGCTTACAAGTATTCGGAGCACTACCTTCCGTGGCATGCGCACATCACGGCGCTCACAGTGGCTCCTGAAGCCCGCCGATTAGGTGTTGGCAGAATCTTGACGGAACAACTCGAGGCCGCCGCTGACGCCAACGATGCCTGGTTCGTCGATCTCTTTGTCCGCAAGAGCAACCACCGGGCTATTGCCTTCTATGAGAGCTTGGGCTACAGTGTCTTTCGCGTTGTCAAAGACTACTACGGAGATCATGCCACAGATCCGAACAAGGACAGCGAGGACGCCTTTGACATGCGTAAGTCAATGCGCCGAGATCAACATCGCCAACATGTCAGAGACGATGGAAAGAACCACGTGGTCGATCCAGAAGATGTCTGGTAGCAGCTTGGATCATTGTGCAACGAGCTTCCGATCCCGCCGCTCGAGTACGATGCGGCCCCGGGGCAGGCACTGGCATTCCCGAAGTGGCTTCAAAGTTTTATGGGTCGGGAGCCATGTTGGCAGCGCCCAGGCTTTACCTAAGACAGATGTCACGAGTGCTGCACTTTTGCCGTGGGCTGTGGTGCACCCATGGTTGCAGTATCCTCAAAGCCGAGCCTCTTCAACGCCTTTGAGACAGCGGGTGCAAAGCAAACATGAAAGGTTTCTGCCTGAGGGGGGCAAGGATCATGGGGGGTACCGCGTGCGCGCAGGAGGGTGCACACTCGCAGAGAACTGGCTTCTGATGCTATGCACCCATATCCCATCAGACCTTGGAAACTCCTGAGTTGCTCGAAGCTATATGGCGGTATACTGGCCCGTGCTCGGCAGGCCTCAACACCACGCTCGCGCCTGGGCTTGGGGCGGGTGGTGCGCTTCCATGATATCTCGACGCGGCACCCGAACCCATCACCTGCCTTGCAGACAAATGCCTGCAAAGCTCTTGTCTGCACGTGCGCTGCTTATTCTTAGGTGCATCCATAGCTCTGACAAGATCGTGTCGCAGCGAAGGCAAATGCATAAATTACGCAGCGAGTTCGTTTTCGCAGCCCGCTCTGATTCACATGAAATGTACGAGGGAGATGTCACCTCCAAGGCCGAAATCTTCAGGAATGTGGTTTCAGTTCTTTTGTCTCGCTACAAGGCGCCCCTGGTGTGCGTGTGGACGATACGGGCTCTGGTTTGCCACTGTTTCCCTGTACTGCCAGAGCGCCGTCGAGAAACCATCTCTCCCAATCTCGCCAGGCTTGCCAGGCTCGCCTCACGCTTAGCCTGTATTCTGAAACAAGTCGCAACAAGTCGCTCGGATTTACATGCTGACCTCTGTGTACAGAGGGATCTAGTGATATCCCGTCCTGCCCGTCCCATGTCGATTCTGCTGGTCGACCCGAGGTAGAGCATCGCTGGCTCGTTCAAGCGAGCGCGATTTCTCGTTGAGATAAGCGTGTTTCCTCGAAACTGTGTCGTTTCTGCTCTATCTTGAGGCCACCGGACGAGTATTCAACGGCGCTCACGTACTTCGAGAGAGCCTGGTCTCCAACCCAACGTGGAGCCCAATCACCTCTCCCGCTCATGGTCCGCTAGTACCAGCAACAAAGTACTGAATGCCCTCGCACGGTAACCCGCATTATCATCTCCCACAAATACAGAAGTCGGGTTGCTAGCCTTCTTCATAGCGCTACCTTGAAAACGATAACCGCCCGTGTAGTTTTCTCATCTATTCACGCACTCACTCCGTATCACCGCGCTGCGTCACGATGTCTCCGCAACTAATGTTCCTCATATGCTGGGTGTAGAGAAATTAAGTTACGGTGTAGTTGACCGTCTTTTGTTTTCCGAGTTCCTTAGCAGCCAAGTCATCCATGGCTTCTCCCAGAAGCAGTAGGGGGGCTGTCGAATCGTCTAATCCGCAGGGAGGTCCGTATGAAGTCAAACTGCGGCATACTTGGATACAGAACGCTATTCCGTGAAAACTATGAGACAGTCGGCCGGATCTACCCGACGTTTCCAATCTTCGTCTATACTCATCTATTGAGTCCGGTGTAGCTCTTTAAAGCGCTCTTATAGCATCACTCAAGCAGTCAGTGCCCGAACGACCACGCTGTGCATGATATTGAATCCTATGTCCGCAACGCGATAGGTCATACAGATGGTAAGGACGGATATATGCTCCTTGGAGGAGTGTCTATATGCCGGTAATAGGGTTTGCTTTCGCCGAATTATTGCAACAAGGCTCTCATCCACCATGGGCCTCTACAGTCGTTGACGAGACCAGCCTAGACAAAGTGTAATACAATCTTAATTGCTATGTGCCTGACGCCCTTTGTATCGACATTCTCCAGCAGTAGGCCACGGAACAGGTCTGGTTATCACATCGAAATTGGTTCGGAACTCTTACGTACTATGTAAGAGATGAACTACCTAGCTATCTAGCTGGCATCCCTCCTGTTCTCCAGCTGGCTAAGCACGGATGACGTGCGGGCCGGCTTGCGAACCAGACATTCTAGCCCTCAAAGGCATCATTGGCGGTGGAACCGCAGCGGAAATGGCGCAAAACAGCAACCAAGGCGTGCCTGGACCCGACGACGTGACGCCTTTGTTTTTTTATGTTGGTGTGCGTGTAATCAGTCAAGTCAGGGAACCAGTATTAGCACGTAAAGAACCTCATAGTAGACTAGTAAGTAGTCACAGTAGGCTAGTGGTAGTGGTCAGTTGGGGCAGGCAGTGTACCAGCAAGGTCCTTCCGTTGCCAGGCTGTCTTCAGACCTCTGGTTGGTCAGCCGCGGCTGACTGACTCAGCCTTTTGGCCTCAGGCCCCCATCCACTCGCCCTGACCCAAAAAAGTCCGTTCTCACAGCGGGTGGCGCCAGTGCCTGCCTGCCTCTCTCCCTCGCCTGCATGCCGCCTCGCGTGTGCCCGTTTTTTTCCCTCTCCATCACCTGTCCCATCAACCTCAGCACTTGCGTTCTGATCTCTCCTCCTTCACCAACCCATCGTCAACACGCCGCAGGTTCTCCAGCATCAACACAGGTGACTTCAGAAAGTCGGCAGAGCATCAAGCAACACAGTCTCGCTCTCCTCGCCTTCATTTTCGCCATTTCAATCGCCTGCCATGGCAACCACCGCGATGGACTACGAAGCCGCAGGTGGCGATCGGTATGACGGTACGAGACCAACCCCCCCCTCGTCGTCGACGCCGCGTAAAGTCGTGGCGGTAGATGATGGCATCGTCGGTCTAACCGCCCATCAACATTGTCGGCGGTCCACGCGTCTTCTAAATCATCTTTCGCTTTGAACAAGATTACTTACGCGACCCCCAGACGAGCCCCCTCGGTATGAGCGTGACAATCGAAGTGCCTCCCCCCGACCCATTCGCGATGATAACGATGGCGGTCGTCGCCGCTCTGCTTCGCCTAATGGCAATGCCGACGGGTAGGCTCGCGGTCTTCCTTCCATTTGAATTTCCAGAAAGCTAATACCTTCTTTTTAAGCGGCCCCAAGACTTCGTCTGGCCCCCGAGACGACGATGATGATGGCGCCATCAACCCTGGCTCCAATCTTTTTGTCACGGGTATTCATCCCCGTCTCACGGAAGCCGAGGTGTCCAAGATGTTCGAGAAATACGGTGATGTTGAGAAGTGCCAGATCATGCGTGACCCACACACCAAGGAGTCGCGTGGTTTTGGCTTCGTCAAGATGGTCACGTCTGAGCAGGCCGAGGCCGCCAAGGAAGGCTTGCAGGGAGAACAGATTGAGGGCCGCACTCTGAGCATTGAGAAGGCTCGGCGTGCCCGGCCACGCACCCCGACGCCTGGCAAGTACTTTGGACCACCAAAGCGAGGTCCGTATCTCTACAGAAATTTTCCACGCTCTGTCAATCTGCTGACTATCTTACAGACCCTCGCCCTCGCTTCGACGACCGTCGACGAGGCGGCTACAGTGGAGGTCCAGGCGCTTCTGGCCGCGATGACTATCGCTACCGTGGGTACGATCGTGGGAATGATCGTCGATATGATGACCGCCGTTACGACGAAGGTAGGGGCGGCTACGAACGTGGCTACCGCGAGGAGCGACGCTACGATGATCGCGGCTACGGACGCGACTACGAGCGCAGCTATGAACGTCGCGACCGCGGCGGCGGCGGCGGCGGCGGCGACGACTATTATGGTCGCGAGCGATACGGTGGGCGCGAGGACCGCGGCGACCGCTACGCTCAGCGTGGTGGGCCTGGTGGCTATGACCGCGAACGATACGATCGCCAGGGCGAACGCGACGTTGCTCGCTCCCGGGAGCCCGCGGCAGGCGGCTCTGGCTATGGCGAGTCCGGCTCGCGGTCAGATGCCCGGGAGGCATATACAGGTTCGCAATATTAATGCGCATCACCAGCTCTCGTTCCTGCTAATCAATTTAGGCCCTGAGCCCTCGGCGCGATAATTGCATGAACGGCGAAAACCGACTGTCTTCTACGCCAAGCCGCTGCCGACCGCTGGTGCCTTGCTCGTGGTTTTGCTTCTACGCCGTTTGTGTTTCTATCTGCTTTCTATGTCTCTTATTGTCGCTCAGTCGCTTTCTCCACCGTTCAAAGTGGGCTCCTTTGTCGTCGTCTCAATCAGGAGTTTGTGCGATGCACACCAGTGTCGTTGAGGATTTGAGGGGGGCGGTATCGAGATCTCGGCCTGCGCCTATGGAGTATTCTTTCTATTTTCTCGCGGGTCTATCTTGAAGCGACAGGGCTTCGGAGGGACCACGTATGGAATCTTCCGGATCTCGCAGTTTCAAATCACTTCGTCAACCTGGTCTCGTTGCGCGACAGCACCTTTGGTAGCAATGGCAGCACAGCAAACGCAACAGACGCCGACCTCGGTTCGTCTTTGACCAGTGTAAACCTGGATCAATAATCGCAACATCGGCTGCATCAACTCGCTGCCACAGCCTCATGTATCAAATATCACATCTGAATCCGACGGCGGCTAGCTTTAAGCGCAGCATCGACCATGACGACGATTTTCTCGCCCTTGACTAATCTCGCTCGTACATCTGGGATTGACTGTGCAAATGTCATCCAATAGGCAATCAACATGCTTCTCGCCGTAAACCGCCATATCGCCGTCTCATCAACTCGTATCGACGCTCTCGGTTCACTAGATCTGGATCAGAGCTCTGCTTTCTGCGATCGGCAAAGCCCTTGGCTGCCGTCACGTTGTCTACTTTCTGCAGTTTGAAGACGCCCAGCACGGGCAGGTAAGGAGTCACGCCGTGTCTGACTTTGCCTACAAGTCTACAAGCTTCTCATCCGTACTTCATCACATCCAAGGTCGCGCTAATTGGACAGGAAAGCACCCGAACTTACAGGTCACGCGTGTCTGGTCAACACAGTTTGGCGGCCATCGGTCGTCGCAAGAAACAGGCATTTATGTTCGATGAGACGGGCCGCAGCTGCACAGTGCCAGCGTTGCGGACCCCGGAAGTCAAGCCACGGAACTCAGGTTGTCGTCTCTGAGCAGACTCGAACTGTTCAGAGCGGCGTCTTTGACTAGGTTCAAAATGTATCGACGTGCGCCGACATGGCGTATTCTGGTCGAACGTAGTTCTTGACTATGATCGTCATACACCCAAACTCCGAGCACCTGGCGCCCGCCCCAGCCTTGTCGTGGTTACAACCCAAGCCCAACATCATGGCATCGAACATGGTAGATTTCATATTAGCTGTGTTAAAAACCCCTTGTCATGATTTGATAGCAGAAACCTATGTTTAGTCCCGCCCGCGAAGTGACATTGGTCCTCGTTGAAGTGAAGTCTATTGTTCTGTGGCACACATGTCCCTGGTCAACAACATTAACCACTCTCCTTCGCGGCTTGATGTACATTGGCTCCAATCAACCATCCCACGCCCGACACGAGCGTCCCGGTCGCTACATCCCTTAGCTGATCCCGTTTGCGAACGCGAGGCTGGTCAGAGTCGACTGCCTCCGACATGCGACCGACGGTCATGCCTTGCAGGTTTGGGAGCCCGGTAAAGGTGCGCTGGGCAACCCTAGCCGTGGCGCGCGATAGATCAAAGAGAGACATAGGGGCTTCTTCTACCTGTCGCACGGCCGCGGTGGCAGTGAGGTTGCGAGGTGGATGCAGACTTTCTGTCTTTGAGGTATCGAAAGCGCCCGGGAGATGTGCCGCATCGGTCGCCGCATGCCAGGCCGCTTCACTGGCCGCCTCTTCCTTGATGGCGGAGTCAAGCTGCTCTTCGCACCGCCTGAAGCTCTTAAGCACCTCCTGGAGCTCGCTTGTTGGGGCAACTCGCAGAGCTGTTGCCAAACACTCTATCCGCTGTTCCAGATGTCGGATCTCGAGATTGCCGCTGGCGGTGCCTAGATGGGTTGGCTGCTGCGACCGCTCCGTGCGGACATACTGCCCGGCCTTGAGAGCCGCTTGCCACGACCAACCGTCGTAGGAGACGGAATTATCATCGGGATCTGGTGCTCCGAGCCGACTGACCACATATGAGTAGGCAGTCTCAAAGTCGTCTTCGCGCAAGGCCGCCTCGACGCACATTGCAATGATACGCTTTTCGGCCACGAACATGTCCGTGCCGAGATGCTCGTTTGTCGGCTTTCGAGGGTTGTCTGACCCGCCCTGGGATGGTAACCCCGCCCGTATCATATCAAATCCCATCTCAAGAAACTCCTGGACGCGGGTATAGGCCTTGTCGTTTTGCTCTAGAACCCTCCCAATCACAGAAATGGGGTCTGAGTGGACTCGCAGGACGACTGGGCTGAATGGCTCGCCCTGTTTGAGAACAAGACGATAATCGCTCAAAGCATGTGTTGCCCTCAACAAGGCCTGAAGGCGCATTGCGCCTGGGAGGTCTGGACCCATGGTTTTGGGAAACGCACGAATACTAGTGAGGGCCTGTCAACCGCGGTGGCCCCATGATGGGCTGGAGCAGCGAGCCCAGATTGTACTTACATGTCGTTGCATCTCTTGAGCCCGCCCCGGGTTCGATTAGGATTGGAGGCATTATCGAAGGCGTTCAAGGCCGCCTGGTACACGGCGTCTTGAACCATATCTGTGGGCAATGGTGGTTCTGAGCCGTCTTCGTACAAGATTCGCGCAAGGCTGTAACCTGACGCGCAGTCAGTCAACGACGCGGGCGTGATGCAAGGAAGACTTCATACATGATTTGGAAAGGAAGATCTTGAGAGCCTCACTCTCCACGAAGGATTTGGGAACGGTTGCAATGGGTCCAGTTGGCGTGCCGGCATCGCTGGTCGGCGACTTAGACCAGTTCCTCAGCCATAGAATCTGGAGTCTTGCACGAATCCAATACTGGTCGTCCTCGCCACCAGGTGCATTGCTTGACATTGCCCGAAGCAGTTTTGTGGCCTGAGCCTTCTGCTCATGCGCGTCTCTGAGGAAGACCAAGTCGGCTGCCCCTCTCACAGAACAGGGAACCCCGATTTCGGTGGATATGAGCGCGCTTAGAGCCAGCATCAGTACGAGACTAGTGGAGGAGGCCGTGGGTGATGTCAAGGGATTTCCTCCTTGGAGCAGGCCGGTTCGGGTGTGAGGCGCAGATTTAGCGTCCAAAAGGGCTACGGACTCAGCGTCAAGGCCGTCAAGGAAAAGAGTGAGTGCATCTTCCAGAGGCACATCTTCGTGGCCCAGACCTTGGATGGATCGAACCTTGAGGACGGCCCTGTAGAGGCCGGCTAAGCACTCCTTAGACGCATCCTGCATCAGAAACAACGCCGCGAGCACAGCTCTGGCGTAGGTGTGCGAGAGATATTGCTGGTGCGGGATCCAGAGCGACACGCCGTCGACATCATGCCCAAATTCAACGTCGGCAGGCCCATCCCAGTGCTCAACCACATCGATGAATATCCGCCACGAGTCAACTGCCTGCGTGGTCAACCAGATCAGAACCTGTTGCCATCCCGAGCATGTGGGGCCGGACATTGCGTGGTCGTCGTTGGAATTTTGGGATGCGCCGTCAGCGCCAGTCCAGCGGGACTGGTCCAGCAACCATGGCATCACAAGGGCCCTTAAGTCACGGGCAGCGTGACTCGGACTTTCTGGGGAGCCATGCCCGGTTTGCGACAGCAAATGCCGGACAGCGTCGGGTCCGGGAAGCCTTTGGAAGTCATAGAGTGAATATTTCACGTGTGCTTCTGTATAGTACTCGGAATTCCTTCGAACAAAGGGTAGGACGGTGGAGACAACCCAGACACGGAGGGCCGGACTGTGGTGGATGAAGGGCATGAGCAGATCGGGAATTCGGGAGAGCATGCCAGTCTCGGAGTCCATCCGGAGCGCCCTGCGGAAGAGGAAGCAGGCGAGGTCATCATCGCCATCGCCGCCTTGGACGGGGGCATCGGCGTGGGACAGCGGAGCAAGGTGAAGTCTTTTGGCCCTCTGTGCGGCCTCGTGCTCCGAGATGGCGCTGACAGGGGAGCAGTCGAGCTCGTCCACGGAGGAGTCCTGGAAGCGTTCGGCCTCGATCTCTTGCAAAAGTCCAACATAAGACGCAGGGTCTACCGCCTCGGGCAGGGCGGTAAGTAGAATGCGCAGCAGCAGGCGCTTCCGCAGGACTGCTGGGTAGCGGCTCGCGAGGAGGCGCAGCGCGTCGATGTCGGCGTGGGCTGCCAGGTGGACGGCAAGCAGCAGCGCCTTGGCAGGCGACAACGCGGCGCAAGACATTGCGCTGGTGAGAGTGCGTGGTGCGGCCGCCCTCTGGTGCCTCTGGCGGGTGAACACGGTCTACCTCGGCATCTACACGTTGACCACTCACGCCCTAGTGTCGCGAGCAGGCCCCGACGCGCCGACAGGTTGTGGCCCCGACAGGAAGTCGTGTGTTACCGAGGTCGATGGATGTTGAATTGAGGCTGCCGCCGACCGTGTGGTGAAGGGCGTAGCCACAAAGCAGACGGTGTACGGTTAGGAAAGGCAAGGCACCTAGGTAGGATGAGGTGAGCACTTGATGGTCAGCTGCTTTGGGCTGTCGGTTGCGAACACCTCACGGCATCTCGTGCACGTCACGGACCGAGGCTGCCTCGCCGCCAAATCGGGTACTGAAGTACGTAGTGCTGTCTGCGGGGAGGGAGTATTCGGCTCTCTATCGCCCGTCAAGAAGAGTGGCAGTTGTCAGCTGCCTACTAAGTAGCCTGGTGATGTTTCGCGGCAGGCGGGCAAGGTTGCTTGAAACGTTGATGCGAGCAATGTCAAAGGTGGTGGTGGTGCCACAACGATTTATCGTTCCAAGTTAGCTACCTGTCTGTCTGTACCTGAGCTTGCTGAGGTCCCTCCCCTAGTTATTACCTGGTAGCTCTGCCAGTTGATGCAAAGCGGGAATATGCGCTGTCCGGGGCTATGCACCAATTGCGTCACGGTCGAGTGGGCGGGTCCACTCGTCGCCCAATTGGCAATCGCCAAACTAGACAAGGCCCACTTGCCATGCCATAACGACAAGTACTTGAAGCCGCCACATACGCCGTAGGTAATCCCTCGTACAATGTGCTAGCTGGATTTCCGCTCACGCCTCGCTACGGAGGCGCAACTCGACAAGCGCAACAATCCTCTCGACTCCCGACAGCCCACGACGACATCTGTGGCCATCCAGCAGACGCACTCCGCCATCGAGTAACACCCGACGATTAGTTGCACACAATAAAGCAAGCATCCGCACGCATCAGTCCGCGATGGCGTCCGGCTATGGAATGCACGGCGGTAGGTGTCGCGACTGGCCGCAACACTGATTTGGCGACTGACGCCCGCGTGTCTCTAGGCGTTGGCCGCTGCTTTCCCTTTTGGCAAGAGGTTATGGCCTGCTACGTCGTCAATACATCTGCAGAGGACGACTCGGGCAAGAAAAAGTGCTCCCCAGTACTAGAAGACTACTACGAGTGCCTTCACCACAAGAAGGAGGTTCGTCGAGTCGCCCGGGCGAGAAGATGACCTGATCCACTGCTAACTGGCTTTTTTCTCTTCAGCACGCCAGGGCGCTGGCAATGCAGGCAGCGTACGCGCGATCCGAGTCGGCGACGTCACGAGACGGCGCTCCGAGTGCCAGGCAAATACGGAACTTGGGCCTGCTGGGCAAGGAGGAGGAGTCCAAGAGTGTGATTGGGAGCAGCTGAAACCCGTCCCGTGCTTCCGATGGCGTGGGAATCTTCCTGCGGTATGCGATCAGGTGTATACTACCTGCTGGTTTGCAGCGTGAATTGATGGGGTAATTCTCATCGAGCCTCTTTAGTCCGAGGCCGAGGACCCTTCGACGACAGTGGCTGAAGCCACCTACAAAACGTGTACTCGGGTCATCGTGTTTCCACGCGGAAGACGGCAGCTGTGGACTTGTTCCTCCCAGACTTGCTCCGGGTCCTGTCCCGAAAGTCCCGTGCTGCCCATGTGAGTCCAAGTCGCCTGCTGCTCGCTCGCCCCATGGGGTTGAAAGACGTACGTTCCGCTTTTGCGTGTCGATGATAGGTGGGCCGTGGTAAGAGTGCGTCACGGCATGACGATGGATAGAGACTCAATGGCACGGTAGGGCCTTGGGATGGACATGTCGCAGGTAACCCAGTGCCCCCCCCCCCCTCTGCCAGCTTCTGTCTGCACCTGGTGGTAAATGCTGGCCTGTAGGGTAGCCGGTACGGCCCAGGCGACCGCTACCATCGCGGCGGCGCGACGGGATATAATTTGTCATGTCACTGGAGGCACTGCAACGTGCAAGCACCCGCGCAGTCAATGAGCCAACACGCAAGGCCCGCGTTTCGGATCGCAGGGAGCCTGGGAGGAGACCGTCGACAATGCGTAGAGGCCCGTCCGTCGACGGCGTTCGATAAGGGAGGAAGGATCGACGGGGTTTCCAGAGACCGCAACAGAACGCAGTAGCCCCAGTATAATACAACCATAACCTACACAGGGTGGGTGGGCAGCAGGCACTCGGCAGCTCCACCTGGCGATCAAGGCAAGATGTTGGCGGGAGAGTCATCGTGCTCCTACAAGTACCTACTACTAGCCCACCTTCGTCGCTCGCTCCGTGGGTGCCAGGCACCAGGGCATCATACAGTACTACTGTAGAGCTGCGTGGGCGACATGATTTCCTTCAAACCCCCATGGCGGCAGCCACGGACCCCAGCCGATGCATGCAAGACACAACGTACCGGACATCGAGAGGCCACAGACGCCCAAGGCACGGATGGACGTCTTACCGGCCCTGGCAGGGCGCATCTTCTCGCACACTTCTCTACGTATCAGCGCCCTCTGGACGACACGGAAATGCCGGACCGCCAACGAGGTGGTGGTCAGCGACTCGCCACCCACCGCCGTGCCAGTACAGAGACCTCCTCCATGACCGCTCACCGCGACGGGCACGTCTCGGCCAGAGGTGGTGGGCCCGAGGCCGACATCGCCGAGGTCTCTTGTCTCCGCCTCCCTGGGCTTGACGTACCGCGGGGGTACAGACGCACCAGGAACTGTCCAGCCGCGATCCAAGGGGCCGCTGAACGCGGGGACAGGTCAACGGCTCGATGAGAATGGTTCATAGACTGCAACCAGACAGTTCGGCGGACGCGGCGAGCAGCCGTTGGATGCCTGCTCGCGGGGGCGTGCGACTAACTACGGTATGTATACATACATACAGTATGTGCGTTAGTAGTTATCTGCCGTCGATGGTCAGGGGTTCAGCAGGAGTCTGCATGAATCGGCAAAATACCCACAATTTATGTCCTGGCTTGACGAGGGCGAGCCCGTTCCGAGGACCAGGTAGACGGGATGACGGGTACGGGTTGCTTGTCGCGTTCCTCGCATCCATGCCAGCACCGTGTCAAGGGCCGCCTCCTGGGATGAGTGGACTGGGCGGCTGCTTCTGAAACCCGCAATTCATCATCCCACCAGTGGACTGCAGCACCATTCCGCCGTGCATGTACAATGTAGCAGCTTAGTTAGTACTGTACGAACCGTACATGCATGTACGTTCGTTGGCACTCAGCGTCGACACACCCGCGGACATGGGCCTCTGCACCCGACGTCTGTTTCCACGCGACTGGTGTGCCCCATGATGGTCTCGAGTTCCGTACGTAGTAACTTGGTAGCTTTGATCCTCGAGGGGGGGCGTTCGTGATGGGGCTGCTTTTATTAGTTGTTGTGAGACTGACGGTGACCGCAGCCCCCAGCGACCCAACTGCGTCGTCGGTACGTAGCACTGCAGCCGCGCGCCGTGGGCAGGCGTCGGGGCTGGAGTGTCTGTCCCTGACCCCTGCACGACATGATGCCAGCAAGGCTGCAGTAGTGTGTGGAAGACCCGAAATCTGTCGGCTCCTCTGGCCCGGGAGCGTGGGCGCGGGTCTCCTGGAGCCACTGGTTGCCATGTCTCGCCGCCAGTTGACACGTGCCTTTCTAGCTCAGACATGGAGGCGAGAGGACGCGCCTCATCAGGACTGCGAGCCAGCCAGCCAGCCAGCCAGCCAGCTTCGTGCGGCAGGGGCAGGGGCAGGGGCAGGGGCACTCGCTCACTCGACGGGACTGAGCCGAGTGAGCACAGCAGCCCATGCGTCCCGGCACAGCGAGACCCCCGGGCTCCGTGTCCAAGCAAGAATTGGGCCCATGGCAGACGCTGCCCGAGCCAACGTTGGTTGACGCCGAGCTGTCGCGAGACTCGGCGCCGGAGCGGCGGGAGTTGGCTGCTGCAGCCGATGGAAAGAAAGGAGAGGGAGGGCCTCCTCCTCGTCGTGTCGTCGTGCCGCGCATCGCTCGGGTCATCACTAATCAACGAGAGCTCAGGTCGCACCAACAGGAGAAGGCGCCGCCACGACGCCCGTCGGTACCTTGCCAAGCCTCCCATCATCACCTGTTCCTTCATGGCCGACCCATCCATCCCAAAGACCCGGGGGGGCTGTCCCGATGCGGCTAAGACCCAGACAGATTGACCGACCCAACGGGCTGCCGGGATGCGGCAGCGTCACCAACGGCTCGACATCAGCCCCAGCCGCCGCTCCCGCCCGTTGTGCCCGACCCGATCCCGTGGGATGATGGATGGGCCTCCAGGGGGTGGGGAGGGGGGGGGGGTTGCGGAGCTGGCCCCTTTGGCCCTTTGTACCGGCCATGTACTGCCTGCTCTCCGTACCTTATAGGTACTTGCATGCCTCTCTGCCTGTCTGCCTGTCTGCCTGTCTGTCTGCCTGTATGTATGTATGTATGTATGTATGTATGTATGTATGTATGTATGTATGTATGTATGCGGTGCGCCGGCACGCTGTCAGCAAGCACCCGTACTGTTTGATGTTGTATGTAACTTGGTACCTTGGTGAAAAGGGCACTTACTAGGTAGTAAGTATCCCCTGATGAGCGAACACTTGCACGTAGCCTAGTCGTTTCGCGGCTCGGACAAAAACGTTGCTCCAACGGCGCGTTTGCGCGTGTTTGTGTGGCCAGGGCCGCGCTGCTCGTGCGTTGGCCCGCGCCGCCCTGCCAATGTAGGCAGCGATGTGCTGACAGTGACATGAGCAGAGGAGCGCTGACGGTACGGGCTGCTCCGCTGTGCGTAGCAAAAGACATGGCCCAACGGGCCACTGAAAGAGCTCCGAGATGTGGCAGATGCGGGTTTGCCCATCCCCCCCTCCCTTCTGCTGGGGCGTGGGCGTATCGATCGGCCAGGCTGCGCAACGGGCTGTCCTGTCTGTCCTGTGCCTGTCCATTAGAAACAAGAGGACGTCTGTATGTACATGGCGCGCGTGTGTTGATGGGCCCGGGAGGTTGACGAACGGTGGACGGAACGTTATGACACATGCCGTGGAGATGTGATTAGTCGTGTGGGCGCGTCAAGCGTGTTGATGACCGGAAACCTACCCAAGTTAGTGCCTTGCTAAGTTACCTTGGGTGCTAAGTAGGTACTACAGGTGCTAACCATGATGCCAACGGCAACGGCAACGACAACGGCAAGTGCAACGGTGAGGGTGGCTTGTCTGGCCCAAACCCCTTCGGAACACGGCTGCCCGTGTTTCCGCACGGGTTTGTGCCACACACACACACAGACTGCCTACCTTAGCATGCTTAGGTACAGTAGTAGGTATAGGTACGTAGTACAACATACATTAGTACGTATCCATACCCCCGGCACCACCCGGCCGTCGTCTCGATTCGTTACTATACCAAGGCACGTACTAATTGATCAATGCCCACCTGGGCTCGCCGTTTCGGTCGCGCCCGTTGGAGGAACGAGCCGCGTCGTTGAACCCCGGCCCAGGAAAGGCAACCACCCAACACCTTTTTTATTACTAGTACGTACGGTACGTACTTGCTGGTACCTAAGTTACTTGCCCTTGCTTGCTCCTCGGCCGACATTTTTAACCGCTGGAGGAACAGCCATGGATGGATGGCCTCCCCCCAAAGCATACTCTACAACCTTGCCTTACCCCATATTACCTCGGTGTGTCCACGCAAGCGCGCGGCTTCCCATACAACACAAGGTACAGCCACGGGCACGAGGAAGCATCCCACCATCCAGGTTTGCACAGCACCCAAAATTCCACTGGTGAGCCCACTCCGTACCTTATGTAGCAATGGGCGAGGTAGTCTTCTCTGGGTCCTCCTCTTTCGGGTGTGCCTCAGCCCTTCCTGGCTGGCGCCTTGCCATGCATGGCCCCCAATCGAGATTCATCTGGGACACGCTCATCATGCTCGCCCCCCCTCCCTTGCCTGGACACCCGGTTCGGCTCAACGCTCCTTCCTGCCAGTCGCTGCGGGGTACCATGGCCGTACCCCGCCCCAGCCTTCGTCTCGCCCGACTACCCGCAGTATACCCTGTCGCGACCTGCTGGGCCCTGGAGGGGTGTGTCTGTCTGCTGCTAATAAACCCGCCCACCTACCTAGGTTTACATCAAGACAGGCAACACAACGTCGCGACTTAGACATTGTCATCGCCACACCCCTTTCCGTGCTGCCCGTCTCTTCATCCCATCATTCCAAATCCACCCGTCGCCCAACCTCCGCTCGAACTGGCGCGTCATCCCGCAACGGCCGCCGCCCTCCCCCGAATCAAGGTAGCCCAACCCGGCCATCAGCTTGGCCCGCTTTGCGCCTACTAACTAACCTAGTAACGTAGTACCTAGGTCGTGTCGTCGACTACAGTGCTAACTCTCTGGTCGTTTTCTGCCGGTGCACTCACTCGAGAGAAACCCGAGCGACACTTCCATCATTGGTTGACAAAGCGAGAGCGCAATGGGAGTCACGGCCCCAGGCACACAGGTCATGGGCATCGGCATAGCACTTGAATAAGTCGCATTCTTGTTTTAGTGCCATTCCCAGTCATCAGACAGTACAGTAACAAACACGCAAAGTCGCCATTTGCTCGCTGGAGCTGGCTGCCAAGGGGTATCGCGCTCTAGCAATGAGTCCCAACGCCGTCCGTGTCCCCTGGTATCCCCTTCAGTCTGCTCCCTTTTCCTTGCCGCTGCTGCTCCAATTACACCCTGAATCGCAAAAGGCAAACAGATTATACTAATACAGTAAGGCTCGCGGCCGCCATCCATATTAGACTGGGCCTCGAGCTCAGCCCCAGCCTGTGTCTGGCTTGCCCATCTTCTGCCCGCAGCCGGGTGGCCCCATACCAAGGCATAGTTTGGAAACGCAGGCTACCATGAGCCCCGACAGCGAAAGCCAAAATGAGGCAAAATCAGCGGAGAAGTGACGACAGATCCATTCGCCTATCCTTGGGGCTAGATGACCCGCCCGCCCGCTGGTGCTCATACCGCGGTCGCTGATGGGAACCCTCAACAGAAGTTTGCAGAACATGTCCCTGTCCATTTGTAGGTGAGCCAGGAGCGGTTGGTAGCTGCGCTTGTTCAAGGAGAGATGGCAGCGACAAGCGAGGGGTAGACAATGCCGTAGCCAAGTTGGATGATGTCAACGTCAGGCGACTGAGGCTCGGGAGAGAGGTGCGCGGCGCGTCGGATGGCCAATCCCTGAGGGGTGGGAGGGCAACGCCAGCTCGAGAATGCTCCCGTGCAGGATAAGTCGGCGACGTGACGTAGTTTGCGGCGTCAGCGTCCGTCTCAATCTCTGGGTCTCGAAGCGAATGCATTGACGGGCGTCCGCTGGAAATGGTCGATTTGGAATCATCGTAGCTGTTGCTCATGACACCGGACTGTCGTAGAGTAAGGGTCATGGACAGACGCTCCATTGGGACCGCCGACGATGTCGACAGAGGCGGTAGAGCAAACGTATCGCGTGCGATACTGTTATCTGAGAAGAGGCCATGGTGAGGCGGCAGTGGCGGCAAGGTACAGCCATTGGACGGGCCACGGGTATGAACGGAAGCCGGGCTCTGGGGCAGTTGTGGGAGGGGCAGTTGTGATGATGTCGCCGCCGATGCCATTTCGGACCCCGCTGCAGCAAGAGCGCGACGTCGTCCGAGGCGCCTCTGGCGATTCTGGCTCCCATTCCACCAGTTCTTGACGGCGTTGTCGCTACGGCCCTGAAGTCGACGAGCAATCTCGGCCCATCGCTTGCCATCGCGGCCCACCATTCGCTCGATGTACTCACCCTCATCGGGCGTGATGGGATTGTGGTTGAGCGTGGGCTTTAGATTTTGGTGATAGCGCTCACGGCATTGCTTGGGGGAGCGTGTGCCCAAGGCGGACGAGATGGCGACCCAGTTGAGAGGACCGGAGACGCGAATGAGTTCGAGGAGCACCTTGTCCTCGGCTGTGGACCAGGGGCCTCTTCGGTGGGCGTGACCCACAGGAGGACGACGGCCAGGACCCGGAGAAGGGCCAGGACCGGCTTCACCAGCACCGGCACCGGCACCAGCACCGGCACCGACACCGACACCGGCACCAGCACCGGCCATTGTGCAAGTCTGCGTCAAAGCGAGACGTGGATTGTGGACAAAGGGGGCGAGGGAGGCAGCACGGTGGAAGGGGGACGGAGGGCAGGGCAACTCCGAGGACGGATGGCGGCGAATGGTGTAATGTGGAGGAGAGTGATGGTAGTGATGGTGAGGAAGGGGGACTAGTTGTCAAGGCGGGTTTCCCATTCAACTGCTGGAGGTGAAGCAAGCGAGACAGGGATATTCGGAACCGTGAGTGAATGGCTAGATGGAAGGAATACGCCGTGAGGTAGAGATGGAGGGCGGGAGGAGGAGGAGGGGGGAAGGAGGAGGAGGAGGAGGAGGGACAAGGGATAGTAGAAATAGTCGGGCCCAGGCGGGTTGGGAAAGTCGGCGTGTGCGGTAAGGCAGTACGTACCTACCTACCTTTAGTACCTGGCTTGGCTACCAGGTGGACTGACTGACTTGACTTGACGGACGGACTGGCTGGCGGCTACCAAGGAATATAACCTTTCTTGCCCACCTTTGGGGTTTAGCACGAGAGCAAGGCAGGAAGAAGATGTAGTCGTCTGTCAAGTAACGTTGATGCCTACTTTGCGTTGGCTGCGTTGCCTCGCCATCCGCCTGCCCCTTGTTGCCGCCTTTATTTTAGCCTCGAGCATTGCCTGGGTCTGCGCAGGTACGCAGGCAGGTGCAAAGCTTCCAACCGTCGCGGGCCGCCTCCGATGTGTTCATCTTGCCATGAATGAATGGCCTGCCAGCCTCGGTGCCCAGCCGCATGTCATGTCATTCACCTAGGTAAAGCATGTAAGGAGGGAATCATGAGCGCACGGCGGCTTGGACTAAAGGCGTGGACCAGAGCTCTGGGCGGTGGCCACCCTAGCCCGCCCCCGTCTGGGCCCGAGTTAAAATCCATGGACGGCACGGCACGAGCCAAAGGAGCAGAGAGAGAGAGAGCACTGAGCCAGCAGGGGGGCCGCTGGGCGTCAGTGACTCTGCATGCGCCGAGCCAAGTATCAGCCCAACGCAAGTCTGACCCTTACCGACCCTTTGGATGGTATCGTGCGCAGGCCCTCGGAGTCACGATTCGCACGCGTTGGCGACGGTCTCATCGAGGCTGGAGAATAGAGTGTGCGGTGACATGCCCGCTGCAACCTGCAAAAACCTTGTGCGCCAAGGACGATGTGTGGAGGGTGGGATGAGAGATGAACCGAGATCTGCGGCCGGCATGAGCTTCCCTTTCGTTGGGGAAAAAGGGGGGGCGGCCGGGCTGCTGGACGCCTTCTCTCTTTCTTTCTCTCTGTCTCTGTCTCTCTGCCTCTGTCTACCTTTAGGTACCTAGGTACTTGGGTAGGTAAGTACCTAGATACTACCTAGTATTGACGTAGTATACTACCTTTTTTACTCCATGATCTACCCAAGATACCATGGTAGGCTACGTACCAAGTACCTACCGTTAGCAATATTAAGAACCTATATCAGGCATGTTCTGTAGAATAATATACGTACCTTGATTAGTACCTACCTACTTCTGCTGAAGGTACTATACTGGGGTGCCTATACCTTGAAGACCCTGGCTTGTCGCCGGGAGGGTAGACCGGGGGGGGCAGACCGGGGGGGGGGGAGACCGGGGGCACATGGCTGGGGATCGACGCGGGTACGTAGCGGGTACCTTCCCTCGGGCTGCCGTCGATCCGTCCACAACAGTTGGCTCCGAGCAGGGGCCGGGACTTGGCGAACCGAACCCCCCCACCCACCACCTCCTTTTCCCTGGGGGTGGCCCTATCAGCGACATCCCGTCCCGTCCCAACACCCTCGAACGCTCTCCCCGTGTCCCACACAGTGCAGCGGGCCTCTCTCGGAGGAAGTCAAAGTACCAGGCAGTGAGCGATACCTCACCTCCATGACCCGTACGGCGTCATGATATGAGTCGGGATACGTGGCTAAGGTGCTGACTTCTTTGTGCTGCAACAAGGAGGAACGAGTAGGGCGCCGTCGACGAGCGAGCCGTCCCGCGTCTCGGAAAATAAAACGGACACAAGGTTAGCGCCTACCTTCCTTCAGGCAGTTTTCAGCACAGCATCGCAGCCCGTCCCTTTCATGCTGTTCAAAAACGCGCTGACGTACTGTATCTATCCTCTGGAACGGCCTACTCGTACACCACCCGACGATGCTCGGCTGATGGCCCTAGGATCTCTGGCCATCCACCCGGACTGACAGTCTGACCTTGCCGGGCTGCCCGATGTGCCCGCGCCGCCGCCAGTTGAGGCGTCGGCCGCGGTTACCGATCAAACGTATTCGCAAGCAACGCTGTTGTCAACAACGACGGCCAACACATGTCAGCTAACTTACCGCACGAGCAAACTTTGCCCCTGTCACGGTTCGAAGTACATACCTACTACGTACGCCGCCCCCCTCCCCGCCTTTCTGTTCCGGCCCTCCTTGGAGTCGCTCCTCTCTCTCTCTCTCTCTCTCTCTCTCTCTCTCTCTCTCTCTCCTTCCTCTCCACCAGCCTGCCGGCTCCGCACGACCTGCAGCCTTGGTGTTGGCACTCCGCGCTCCCAGCCGATGCACCGGGCTAGGAACCGGGCGTCCCAACACCCCAAAGTGCACACTTGGGCGTCCGTTGACGCTGCGAACAGTCCGTCAAGCACGCCGCAGATGAATGACCCAAGCTCTGGCGGGTCGTGCCTTGCAAGCTGGCAGGCTGCTCCTGCTTACTGCCAGCACAAGCCATGCTCGCCACGTGACGCGCCGCCAGTTGACGGAAACGCGCAACGCAGAGCAAGCCTGTTGTTTTTCTGCTGTATGCGGGCGTTCCGCCAGAGTGCAACGGCAATCGTCAACGGGACATGTGGCCTCTCTGCCTTCAACGCCAGATCTTGTCGGATGGGGAAGGCCTTTGCAACCCAATAAGCCGGTGCTACGGCCGCGACGAAATAGAGTCCGACCTGTTTTTGAAAAGCGTACGTACGGCTCGAGAGTTCAGCCCTGCTGCCGCCACAGCGCTCCGCAGCTCATGTTGGGTTCGCGCGGCCGTGTCAGACACGAAGCTTCGGGACACCAGCAAGCAGCAACGAACGACTTGGGACTGAAGTTTTTTAAGCCTTCTTCCAAGAGTGGATCGCGGTGGGGTCTCCGCGGCCCTGGCCGTCCCGAGCCCACCCTTCCCGGTACGGACCAAGTCATACTGCGTAGCCCGCACAGGATTAGAGTTGTTGATCACTGGCGCCTCTCGAATCAGGTCAGGTACCTATTCTCAACTAAGGAGCCTGGTACCTCGAGCACTGTCCGGCCCTCGTGGCCCTGCCGCGAGTCTTCTTTCCAGAGCGACTGACCAGAAAGGTACCCTTGGCCAGTTACTCTGGCATGTACATTAGTACGAAGTACTCGGATCGACTTCGCATCAACGGCCATCGGCCCCCGTCGCGACAGCCGGCCCTGCCCTGGATGCCTCTCACGCCGCACCTGTCCCAACGGGACCACTCGGGTAATCAATGGCTTGGTTGCAGAGAGATGTGTGTTTGTCTGCCTCAGACATCCTGCACGAGCCTGCAGGACGCGCCCCAACCCCTCGGTCCTCGAGCTCTGAGCACCCTGCTTCTTTCTCGAGACGCGGCATGAGGGAGCCATGCCGCCCAATTCGACAGCAACCGGCTTGAGTCCTCTCAGCCGGCCACCACATGGCTCACCTCTACCTGCCCACCCAAGTCAACGCAGAAAAGCTTGTTCTTGGCGTGAACACACAAACACCACTAGAGTCAAAGTGCTTGAAGACGTCACAGTCCTCCGCACCCGCCGTTCCCGAGGTGGGGGTTTTCCCTTCTTCTTTTTGCTCGACAACGCTTGATACGTGCTGTTACTAGACTTTGTGTGTGATCATGCCCGGCCGGTGATCATGTGTTCTGGGGGACTGATGCTGCGGAGCCTCGATCGTGACAGCAAAGACACCAGTATCGGTCGGGGTTGCAGTGTTTTGGCCAAGTCATTCATGGCCAGACTCCTGACATGGTAAGCACTTGGACTCTCGCTCCACATCAAGGCGCCGGTCTTTGCTCGGGGTTCTATGTAGGCGTGGTGGGGAAGGACTACTGAACCTGCTTGCATGCGGTTCTCGGCTATCGTTGGCTACCCAAGGCGGTATAAGGTTCTATGTGCTGTACCCTTCGGGGGTGCCGTCAGGCATTTCGAGGTCGCATCGCGATGCATTGCCCGGGAACAAAGTGCAGGAAAACAGGCCCACTTTTTGCATGAAATTCCCACCAAAAGAAGCCAGGCTGGGGGAACAGGTAATAGGGGGCTTTGATTCGCCGCTTTCGGGCGCAGCGACCGGCCCCGTTGTCATCAATCATTGTCATTGTCGTCGTTCATTTCCAAGGCGAATAGCCTCGCAGGAGCCCCTCGCTTACCCGACAGCCTTGACAGGGCCCCCGCACCGTGACAGAGCATTACTGCTACTAGTATAGTAGTATTCGCGTCAGAGGTATATGTCGCCACCGACCCCATCGACCCACCGCCGCCAAGCCTCCTCGTAGGCGCTCTCAACGTCGTCTACCCAACGTCGAGTGTTGAACAATCCGCAGCGCCACTTGCTGTCCCATAGTAGCTTTCGAAGTTCTGCTAGTCTGCCGTGGCCTTCACAGTATTCGGCCTGCCCGGGCTTTGCATACGAGAGCCCGCAGGCAAGTGCTACCGCTGTCTGCTCATACGCAGACTCGCTCTCGGCAATCAGCTCGCCTGCGGCGCGTTGCCCGTCGGCTGTCCGGGGTAATGCGCCGCGGAGGATCGATGCTGCCATGCGCGAGCACATTTTGTACGGGTATCGTGGGAGCGTCAGCAACGGTGTACTCGACCAGAGAACGTCCGCTGCCGTGGTATGGGCGTTGCACTCCGGTGTGTCCAGGAAGAGATCGCACACCCTGGCGCGAGCGATATGCTGGCTCTTGGGTGCAACGTCGGTAAAAATCAGGCGACTTGCCACGTCCGGCCCTGCCCACGCCCTGGCCGTCGTCCGCAGATTGCCCTCGCCCGCCTCCGGAAACCGGAGGAGCCAGAGGACAGCCTTTGGAACACGAGCTAGGATCCGGAGCCAAGACCGGAAAGTGGTTGGCTCAATCTGTCAGGAGTGCTTTAGCAAGACGCTCTCCATTGCTGCACGGACAGAGGCCTGGGCTTACCTTGTAAAGCTGATTGAAATTTCCGAGGATGACCACATCGTCCGCCATGTCGGGAAAAAGCTGCTTTCGCATAGCCCAACGGCGTTTCTTCTCATTTTCCCAAGACATTGCCCTCTCACTGCTGTCACAAGACTGGGCGTGGTCGCAGCAGAAGAAGGTATCGCGACAGAATATGATATTCTCCGCATACACCCATTCTCCCTCGCCGCTCTCTGAATCGTCTCGAGTAATGTCCTCGATGTCGACATTGCGGCGCCACGGCCGAAGCGTACTGGGGGGGATAGCGGTTGTGTCGGCGAGGATGTAATCGCACCACTCCGCCCCAAGACTGCCAGCGAAGCCCATGAAGGACATCTGAATTGGAGCAGGCCTGGCAGCAAATATGTCATTACGTGCCCCCCGGGTATAGCCGTTGAGATTGACTAGGATGTGGATGCCATCTCGGACAATTTGCTCGATCAGTCTCTCCGGCGGCCAGGCGCTTACATCCCGAAATACTGGTGCCTCTCTTTCAATTTGCTGTCTGTGAATGGAGTTGTCGCTTGGGGTCGTCGCGTAGCAAAAAGCTCTCGCGCGAGTTGGATTATGAAAACCGAAAACGGATTGCATCCTGAGGACATGCCATGTTAGTTAAAAGATCCGCCGTCTCGGCCAAACCCAAGCCTCTCAATCCAGCACGAACAAGTGGAGAAGGCGGTTGGAGTGCACAGCGGGACTTCTTACAAGTGAGCTAATGGATGATTGTTGAAATCCGATGAGATGTATCCGATATTGAGGTGGGGATCTGGTGGAGGTGGCGGCGGGTAGACGGTGTACGGAAGCCACGGTGCCCGCAAAGTAGAACAGGATATGCGCATGGCATTCCGTTGGGAAATTGCCCGAATGTCGCCAGCAGTCAAGGGGCATGTAAATGTGTGGAAAGGGAGTACGGTCGGGGCCGAGGGGACCGTGAGACTCGGGGGAAGACGCGGCCGAGAATACGATGACCTGACCTCTCGTTTGGCCACGTAACGATCCAGATACCACTCGCGAAGTATCACCCGCGTGGACCGCTCAACGAGTCGCAGGACGCGGGATCCTTCCCAGGGTTGGCCTGCCCACGAGTTCAGAGCCTCTCGCAGCTTGAATGAAGGATCGCTGCAGTGACGCTGAAGCTCGGCTGCCAAAGCAGAGGGGGCAGAGCCCTGGAGGGTGTGCCTGCCCCAGCACGCCGAGTCCCTGAGTTGTTGCTTTACGATATCAACGACTCGTTTCGTTAAGCCAAACCCTCGACCGCTTGCGTTCGAATCAAGGAGTTTTCCATCATCATCGACGTGCCAACGGTCATACTTTCCGCCATCCAAGATGACGCCGCCGCGACCGCGCCAGTTGCACACAGAGTTCAAGGCTGTCAAGAGGCCACAGACTGCCTCTGCAAAATTTGGGTTTGAAGCCACGGCCCTTCTGTAATAAGAAATGGCGTCATTGATGCGACCCTTATCCTTGACAGCATTTGCGAGGTTTGTCAAGGCAATATCGAAAGTCCCGTCGCAAGAAACAGCGCGCTCGTACATCTGTATGGCGAGATCCAACTGACCAATGTCCTTCAATAAGCTTCCGAGGTTGGTATGCAGATGGACGTGCTTTGGATCCAAACGGAGCCCGTAATTGTAGTATGCGAGGGCAAGGGCCATGCCACTTCCTGGACTGATCCCCGGCACCCCTGGAGTGGAGGGATCTCTGCTCGCTGCCCTTGAAAAAGGTGCTGCGACTTGCTGGACACCCGCAAGCAGAATCCCGACATTGTTGGCTGTCGAAGGGCTCTCCTGTAGGGAGAGTGAAAGGTAATAGAGGGCCAAGATATCACCAACACTGGATGACCTTCGAAGAATGCCAGGAGAGGCGCTACCACTTGACATGGCGTCCTGGAATATCTTAGCGAGGGAGAGCAGCGAGTTGCTTGTCGTCTGCACCGCAGCCCGTCGGGCAGGTCCATTTCGCATGGACGTCAGGCCGGGTAACTCGCCACCCCCAGAAAACACGAGCTGCGCCGTGCGCCGGGCCCTTTCCGGCGGCAGCATTAATGGACGGAGTGATTGGTCGACCTGTTTTGCAGTAGCAGAATCGCCCGAATCCGGCGATAGAGAGGACTGAATTTTTCGTATCAGATCCTGGATTCCAGTTAGGTTCCTACCCGCGCTGATCAACACGGCTTCCTCGAATGCTTCGGCGGCCTTTTCGGTGTTTTTGAGACTGTAGAGCATAGTGCCCTTGGCATGGACCAAGGCAAGAATGCGTCCATTCTCAGCACCCGGTAACGCATACCCGCTAGATCCATAACCCTGGCCCCATGAGCTGGTCTCGTCGCCAACCGAGGGCGGAACCAGTTTCAGGGCGCGCTGTACGTGAGTTATGATGTCCACAGCCTCCTCGCTGCGTTTCTTATACAGAAGACCAACTAGATGCTCTGTGGCTTCCAAGTAACTGGGGCGCAACTCCACCGCTTTGAGCCAATGCCTCTCTGCCTCGTCTTGCCTGTTGAGGCAGTACAGCGTGGCGGCCGTATTTGTAATGGCTTCAACGTGGCTGCGAGAAACGGAAGTTAGATATAAAAACGACTCCGCATCAGCCTAGCTTAGACGCACCTCGGGTTTGTAGCAATAATTCGCGAGAACCACGTCAGCGCTTCCTCATATCGCTCCAAGCCATAGTGCAGGCAACCGCCGAGTAGCATACCATCCACCCATTTCCACCCACTCTGCTCACACAAGCTCTCAAGAATCTCGGCTGACGCTCTGGCATTGTCAGCTGGTGATGCGCCGGCGAAAGAAGAATAATAGGACGCTGGGGCCTGCTGCCCAGGGGAGAATAATTGCGCTCCGCCAGAGAGATCGAGACTAGGGGAGGGTACGACGTGTCCGCCCGGTGGACTTGACCCGGCACAGTTTTCTAGTGTTGGCATAGGGTGGTCTCCAGGCCGGCTGCTACCTATGATACCATCCGAGGTAGGGAAACCACGGAAATCTGTGGTGGTGCCGCCGCTTAGCCGATGATCCCAGGACGAGCGGATAACCGGTTTCCTGGGTCTTGGATACACAGAGAGCCTGTGTGGTGCACCGTGGCCTGATGTCGTCTTCAAAGGATTGGCTCGTCCACTCGCTTGCAGAAATGCCAACAGATCTACATAGCTCTGGTGGGCGTGCGAGAGCGCCTTTTCTTTAAAGCCAGGGGCATTACTCGGAGCTGTACTGAGCGGTGTTCGCGCCAAAAACGGTGCCTGGTTGACGTTCCAAGTACTGGTGTCGTAGACGATGGGCTCAGACCCGCGGTGAGGATTGCTGGGACCGGCCCAACAGCCTGGGGCTGAATGACCTGTCAAGTCGTAGAGGACGGGACGTCCATCAGAGACAATTTTTGGTGGCCCATGGTTAAGTGTCATGGCCGGAGACTGGTCGAAGCCCCGGTAAGCCCAAGGCGATGATCCAGGTTGCCATGCAATGTGGCCAAAAGGAAATGATCCATTTATAGGAAATGGCGGAGGGCAAATGGCCCGGACATTGTATTCATTCGCTCGTAAAACAGGCTGTTGTACTTCCATGCGGAATGGCGCTGGATTGTGATTGAGACTGAGCTGCGTCGGCCGGTGATCTATGCCCTGAGCATGAGAGAATGCGAATTGCGCTTGTGGGATGTGCATGGCCCACGGAGGAACAGCCGGATCATGTTCATGACCACGCGGCACATGCCCCGCAGTCCAAGACGGCCGGGAGGGATATTGTCCGGCATGGGCCGGGGCTCGTTGTCGTGTAGTTCCGGTGACGGGTAATATCATTTGCTTGAATGGAGGTGGTCCCGGCACGGGCTGCACCGGAGAGCCATCATACGCCGCGTCGACGGTGCCGCTCGGTGTCTTCCTGCGAAGCTTGTACTCTGGAAGCTCCAAGACCGGGGGGGGCTTCGCGCTCTGATGATCGTGCGGGTAGGGGTGTAAATGCGTCTGCGTTATTCGAATGGGAAAAGAGCGTCGGTGTGATGCCGCAATGCCCTCGAGGGGACGAAGATCGTGTTCTTGGGCATCGTAATCAATCGTCCCGGAGAAGGTATCGAAGGCGGGCGGTGGCGGCTCTGGACGAGTATGCATCTGAAGCGCAGCAGGCAACATGTCTAAAGCCAATAGATACAGAGCGAGTCTGGCGGGCAACGGTAGGCGAGGATGGATAGACAACGAAGACAGCTGAGAGGTCAGCAACCACTCTTGGCCTACCGCTCAACGCATGGCCATGGATGGTGAGGATGGGACAGGCATTTGGAGCCGGAGGGCTGCGCCGGTATTGGTGTGAGGTGCTTGCTGAAGCCGATATTCAGCCTTCACTGCCTGTGACACCTAGTGATGGATCGGGGCGGCCTATCTGCGGTGGCGCGGAGCACGACTCCGTGCAGAAGCTGAGGTCGCAGCGACACCAAGTCCTCTTTCGACCCTGAAACTTGTACCCGGCATACAGCCTCACCGTCTCTTGCTGTTGAGTTCGGCAAGGCCTGTTTCTCGTTGGCAGAAGTTCCCCCAAAGCTCGATGGCACTGATAGCGTGGAACTGGGTGGTGATGACGACAGCGGGGGTATCGTTCGGCGATACGGCGAGATTGAGATGGCCGACGGCCAAGGAAGCACGAAGCTGTTCCGATGGACCGAAGCTGACGAGGGCAGTATTCGAGTTGTCGGAGTTCCGATGATGAGTGTGAGAAGCTGGTTGTTGTCAACGAGGCACACGTTGTATGTTGGCTGTTGGAGGAGGACGAGCGAGCTTCATTCAGGTGGATGACACTTCAGCTAAACGGTCCACACGCGTCTTGGCGGCGCTGCAGCGGGTGCTCCACATGTACCTACTGGTAACTTGAGGGGCGGTCTGATTTGGTGCTGAATAGGCGTAACACAGTAGTTCTATTTTAGTACTAGTCAAGTAGCCATATACGGGGCCATTGAGCCTGGCAGAGAGAGCTCTTTCGTGCCAATCTGTACTTCGTACGATGGGGTCACGGCGGGCAATGGTAGTACGGATATTTGATTTTCACCTCTCAGCAACGATTTAGACGTTATGGCGCTGGTACAGGCTTCTGATGCGACAAGCTCGTGTCCCGTCATGGTAGCCATAGAGTAGGCCGCCAATGGTGGTTCTCGAGCGACCGCACGTACCATGGTCACCAGCCATCCTTCTGCGCAACTTGCCTCTGCGATACCAGGGTGTTTGGACACACGGTATCTTTATACGACTCAAAAACATTTACAAATCAAAGACACTTCGGCTTCGCGCTAGTAGGCACGCAAGCACCGGCCAGTCTTTCGTCGTCACTGCCTATGCAATGATCCACTGAGCCTCTATCGTGGCATTGCCGTGAGAGTAAGAAGATCGCGAGTAACGCAGTAGGGGAGACAAGAGATCGCATGTAGGCCAAATTAATGGACCCCTACACCCACAGGCAAAATCGCCAGAGTGTTGGGGTGAGTATAGAGCCATCAAGTAAAGTCATTCTTCCTTGGACAAAAATTGAAATATACCATTGCGAGTAGGTATATTTCAGAGTGTAGCCAAGGGCATTTGAAGCTACTCACAAGGCGTGAGCATCATACCGCCAAAATTGCCTGAATGGATGCCTGTTTGCGGCGTACTCAAGCAGTCACGGTTCGCGAGTAGTTGAGCAGGTACGCAAGCAGGAGAACGTTGAATTGTGGTTCCTCAAAGAAGGAATCTACCCAGTTTATGTTCGAAGCTGCTACCTTTTATTATGGTGTGGACAATGAAGGCAGCTTTTACGCTGGCCTATTCCTCCGGGACTGCAATCATAGGTTAGCTGAGCCACAAGTAACAGAGTGAGTCCACTCTGGGACACGTTTGTTCTTACTGTCGATGTCTCCACTGTCGATGCCCTCGAGGATTACCTTGGGGGCCTTGCCGTCGACCTGGCATCCAACGCTGTAGGCGGTGCCGAGGATTTCCTTGACAGTGCCCTTCAGTTCCTTGGAGAAGGATTTGTAGCGCATGGTACGGGCAATCTCGATGATCTCATCGAGACTGACGGACTTGTTGTGCTTGATGTTCTTCTCCTTCTTTCGGTCGCGAGGAGGCTCCTTCAGCGCCTTGATGATAAGGGAAGAAGCAGTCGGGACAACAGATACGGCAGCTTGGCGGTTCTGAATGGTAAGCTTGACGGTCACGCGCAAGCCTTTCTGTGTCCTATCGTTAGAGGAAGCCTCGGATAAAGTTCTTCATGTGCGTATGCTTACCCAGTCGCCAGTAGCCTTCGCGATGTCCTCACCGACCTTCTTGGGCGACAAACCCAGAGGGCCGATCTTGGGAGCGAGAGCCGAAGAAGCACCCACCTCGCCGCCAGTGGCACGGAGGTGGCTAAATACCCTTTGTGAGCCGAGTATAACGGAGGTCAAATTGCTGCGGGAGGACGAACATGATCTTGATCTCGTTGGGGTCGAATTTAGGAGCTGAAGGAGGGGTCAGTTACGGTCTGAAGAACACATAATACACAAGCTGTCTTACGCATTTTTCTGTACTGGGTTGGCAGAGGCTCGTGGTTTGCTTGCCAAAGAAGATGCTCGGAGGGGTACAGAAGTCGAAATCTTAGCAGGAATTCGGCAAGTGCAAGTTGACCACTGCAGAAATTCTTGTGTGCGCCCCAGTTCACTGCCCTAACAAGTTATGAAGCGGGCCTACTGGAAAGCGGCCAATCGATTTGCCGTCGCGTTCCGGTAGCCCCACCACCGGAACAAAGTCACGTGAAGATAACATGTGTGCCCGACTCGTTCGGCTTAGCCTGGCAAAGTATAAGTATGAAAGGAAGGTATGGCCAAGCACCATTGGTTCAACTTCACCGAAGCCTATTTCATCGATTTCCTCGCCGCTCAGCAATGCAAACAGGACTAATAATGTGCCGCGCCTCAAAACCAGTGATTTCCAGCCACGAAAGTACGTAGCTCAACAGTACGTGGCTCAACAGCAATCACAACCATCACATTTTGCTACCTACGACAGAATGCTTTGCGCGCCAGAGAATCTCGAGGCCTGAGAAGCTGTGATTTTCACACATTTTAAACCAATCCGCGGAGAGCTAAGCATATAACACTACTCCCGCAGAGCTCGCAGCTCAGGGTGGGCGCCAAACAGCAGACGTAGATTCGAAGTCTTGCTCGTGCCCATCCGGAAACTCACTCACCCGACCTGAATGCAAGGCAGGGTTGACTTGCTACGTAATCAGTTGGTGCCACTCACGGCAAGCCTACAAGTGCATTTCGAGTCAGCGGGATAAAAAGACAGGTGTCAGTGGGACTGCATACTTCATCAAATGGTCCATGAAAGTCTGTAGCGAAACATCGTCGGTGAAGATGGTTTGGGCGGACGTAGCTCCGGTACCGCCGTACGGACCTGTCGTGTGAGTCGTAGACGGATTCAGCTTGGAAAGCAGGAACCGGGCTTGGGAGCCGCCAGCATCGCATACAACAAAGCGAGGGAGCGGAAAGCGATCCGTGATAAGATCCTGCATCTCGTCAGTGATGTTCAAGTTAAGAGGTGTGACCAAAACAAACCCTGGCATCCTCCTTGGGCTGCTCCAATAACGCCGCGAAGTTCTCGTAGCCCTCCTGATCTTGATATCCAGCCTTGCGCCACTCAGCAATCGTCTCGCCGTGGAAGATCAAGATATGGAAGAACGTGTCTAGTAATAGAATATGAGTTGGCTGTATGGAAGCGGAATCCAACAAAACAGGAACGCCTCCGTCTTGGTCGAACGTGTACGAGTCGAGTGTGGGTTGAATCATGACGAGCGAGTTGCTAACGTCTTCGTGATTCAGCACGTGCCGATCGAAAGCCGTTTCGTCAGGAGAGTTATTGAAAACCTGCAAAAATTGACTGCGGCGCAAATGGAACATGAATTGAGGGTAGAGCGTGAAGTTCTTTTCCAGCCGGAAAGACGAAGGGTCATCCTTCCGATAGTCGGCAAATCGCGAGCAGAGGCGAATAAGCATCCTGTCCACCCACCGCAGCACGTCCGGGCCGTCATCAACTTCGGATTTGAATACAGCTATTCGGGACATGAGCACCGCAGCCGCTTCTTGGTCGAATGACTGAGCAATCGCCGGGTCACCGGCTGGACCGCTCAGGTTTCGGGCCACAGTCGTCACACGCAGGTGGAACTGGCCCGAAGAGTGTTGGTAATAAGTCAGGAATTGCATCATTCCTTTCTGAGGTGCTTGCTGGTGGGACACGGGACCTTGACTGGCGACCTCGAAATAAATGCCGTAGCTGGCTTTGGGGTCAATGCCGCACATCTTCCAGGAACACGTATTGCCGATGCCGCATTCCGTTTCACCAACGGAGACGGATTTCTTGTTGAGAGACACAGCGTGCCCAATAAGTCCAGTGACCTTTAGCTCCTTGGTAGTGAGTACCTCGAGTACAGCGTTGAAGCCCATGAGAAGATTGTCGTCCCCATCCTTCTCAAATACCCGGATGAAGGATTGTCTGAACATAGAAGCTGTGAAGCTATCGGTCAGGATCATGTGCCCGCCTGTCGAGTTACAGAGGCCCTTCATCTCCAAAAGGCCGACCTGATCCAGACAACCAGCGAATATGTCTATGACATGCCCATTGTGAGCTGTACGTTTCGCCAGGTTGTCATAAAACTACAACAAGGATCCGTCAGTCTCGGGCGGAGGTCAATGGCCGGAGATGTCTAAAGCTTACCTTCAATGCCTTCTTGTAGTACTTCACGTTGTCTCGGTCGATGTCGTGATGCGAACGGATTGGCTCTCTGAGCTCGGGTCCTACAACCATGCCTGGACCCTCGGTAGCGGGGCCACCGGCAAACAGCATGATGCGGCCTCCAGCATTCTGAAAGGATGATTCCATTAAGCCCACCGCCACACCCAGGGCCACGCCCGTGCAACGTAGGCTGCGTCGGTCGTTGGCCGTGGGCCAGGGGTCCTTCTGCAGAGTCTCCAGTGCCTTCGTGAGCTGAAACTCCGCCTGCTGTACAGGCAGGAGAAATCGCGCTGCCGGACCCATGGGAATTTGGCGTCCCGGTTGGGGTTGCATTGCTGGGCGCATGCCTGAGGATGTGAGACCGAGCATCTCCTGAACCTGCTTGGCTGAGTAGTCCTTGCTTCCGCGGAAAACGTAGGACTTAGCACAGCCCTCGTAACCAATCTCATGTACTTGCGCCTTCCCTTGCCGCATTAGCCACATGTATGCCCTCGCAAGGCGTCTCAGGAGACGCGACTCACCATCGTTCCAAAGGTAATGAGGCCAACGAGGGCGTTCTCCGGAAGCAAGCTCAGGCTCATAACAAGCGACTCTTTCAGGGACGCGAGAGCATCGTCTTCCTGGCAAAGATCGACGACATAGAGAAAAATCGGCGGCGCGGGAGCGGGTCGAGACAGTCGATACTCAATCGTGGTATTGGCTGGATGAAGCTCGGGAGGAATGGCATTGGCCGTAATGTCTTTATAATGCGGAGGAAGTTGGTTTCTTGATAGGCAGAACGGACAAATCCAGACCCTGGCGCGGACGTCGACTTGGCTGATGGCCCGGTCAGCACGGTCCCTAACCCATTTGACAATCATTCCATGGATTGCTCACCAGAAGGGATTTAGTACAGCTCGGCAAGGCTGCTTGCACGTCACAGGCTCGAACTGCAACAGCGGCGTATCCAGTTTCTCCTTCAAAGGGGTGTACAAAGCGCCAATGGGTACGACAAGTCTCGAGGCTTCCTACATGGGGTGGTAAGCCATCAACGTGTGGTCCGGGATTGGCGATGGAGATCTTGAGGACTCACCATGCGTGAGCTGGGAAATACGTTCCAGCTGAGCCGCACGCCGTCGCGATCCTCCACTTCGCTCCACTGCTCCTTGAGTGCTTCGTAGTCCATTGTGCGACGTGTCGGAGGTGACGAGGTGGACACAAAATCTGAGGACCTCGTAGGGCGAGCTGTGTTGGGTGGTGGTTGGCCAGCAACACTCGAGTCGTTGAGCTACGGCGCGGCAGATGCGGACGACCGAGGGGCCAGATGTGTCACGTCCCGGGAAGACCGAAAACCGCGATAGATGAATGAACCGTGCAAGAGACGTACGTGATTGTAAATGCTGAGTCAAGTGGCAAGGCGGCCAAGGCCAGACAGACAAGTTTGGGATGGTGTGCAGAGTGGTGGCAGAGGTGCCTTTATCAAGGGGCCAGCAAAGGACACTTTCCAGCTTGGTCAGGAACGACTGTAGGTAAGGAAGGTGCCTGGGTACTACTACCTTAAGTACTGGGGTAGTACCTAGTAGTTCCAGGTACCACTAGGCAGGCACTAAGGTACCTGGGCCAAAATTGCTAGGGCCAGATAGAAGATACTCTCTGATTGCACATACTTAGCGCGGAACAAAAGGTACCGGTGATCACTGCTCTGAAAGCAAGTGTAAGGTACTCATTGTAGTACTACAGTCTTAGGCGAATTTATGGCGCTGGGCAGCACTTCCCCAAGTACCTACATGGAGCCTACGCAGTATCTTATACTTGGCAATAGGCACCCTGCAACGCACAGCGTTACTCAGTCATTACCTAAGGTATACCCACCTAGTACTGACGTTACGTGCTACTACCGTTAACTACTATACTTCGTACCTACCTAGTCGGTTGATGCACATCAGCCGCTGCTGCAACATATTGTGCCAGTTACCTGTCAGCAGAAGCTTCGTCATTGACAATCAACGCCTCCATTTGAAGAGCAAAATACAAGATAGCTAAGTGCCTGGGGCTTGACATACCTTCTCGATGATAGCTTTCTGCGCAGTACGGCGGCGCACGCGTTGGCTCAGCGTCGTGGTGCCTACTCGGCAGATTCGAGCGGCGTCGCAGGATTCAATCGCTGAGACAGTACGTCCACTGGTTTACGACTTGCACGAACCATCCCGACCAAAAACAGACAAGCACCGACACCCTATAATCTTTCTGCATGGCCTATTCGGTTCTAAGAAGAACAACAGGGGGATCAGCAAGTACGCTCCTACCCTCGCCATCTGGGCTGAGACAGTCTATCATGGGTTGCCCGTTCATCTGACGATGATATCAGGGCTCTCGCTCGCGATCTCGGCCGATATGTGTACGCCCTGGTAAGTGTGGTTCCTTACTTGGATCTTTAGCTGACAGATTGTACTGACGGCACGCAGGATCTCAGGAATCACGGTGAATCACCTCAGAGCTCCCGGCACGACTATCTGGCCATGGCCGATGACGTCTCAGCTTTCATTGAAGATCATGGCCTCACCGACACGACAATCATTGGTCACTCCATGTACGTCGCGCCAGTACCCTTCTTTGCCTACCTTGCTTTCGTTCTCTGCCACGTTCAATTTACGAACTGCCAGCCTCTTAGGGGAGCTAAAACCGCCATGACGCTCGCCCTGCGCTCGCCTAATGCTGTTGCCAACATAGTTGCTGTCGACAATGCCCCTGTCGATGCTGCTCTTAGGAATGATTTTTCGCATTACATTCGAGGCATGGAAAAGATTCAGACGGCCGGTGTCACACGACAGGCCCAGGCGGACCAGATACTGCAAAAATACGAGGAGGTGCGCTCACCAACCGCGCCGAGAATACCTCTCCAATCCAATGACAACATATAAACCCTAACCAACGTATGCTACAGTCACTACCGATCCGTCAATTCTTGCTCGGGAACCTTTATCGCCCACCTGGAGAACAAGCTCAGCAGTTCCGTATCCCGCTCAGCATCCTTGCACGGTCTCTGGGTCACCTGGGCGACTTCCCCTTCAAGGATCCGCGCGAGCGTCGATTTGAGAAGCCCGCCTTGTTCATTCGCGGGACGAAGAGCACATATGTGCCAGACGATGTGCTACCTGTTACTGGGCAATTCTTCCCTCTGTTTCGGGTTGCTGATATCGATGCTGGCCATTGGCTGATTTCGGAGCAACCGGAGGCCTTTCGACAGGGTATTCAATAACTCATGACCACCAGATTCCCGTGTACTTGGAGTGCTGACTGTTAACAAATTAGTCGTGGTTGACTTTTTGCGCGACACCGAATAGCTCTCGACCGGCCATGCCCAATTAAATAGCAAAGCCCAAAGCATGCACCGGCGTAGCGTCATATAAATCCCACAAGCACTGGCGGTAATTTTCGAGCCTGTGTCGAGATAGCTTTGATTGCTAAACATGAGATTTACTGCATGTGAGGTATTCCATGCCGAGGTGGAGCAGAAGCACCGGCTCTGCTGCTGGCGTGCTGTGGCTGAGAATTGGCCGCCAACAGTGTCCAAAAGCGCGTACTTGACTCGTGGGCTCCTTCCGAGACGGCTGGTCATTCTGGGTCACCGGAGCAAAGCTCGACCCGATGGGCGTCGATTCTCGAATATGCACTCAAGGGGCTGTGGATCATCTCGGGGATGCCAGCAGCACCTCGTGCCGATTGCGCATTGCGTCACGAGCATAGATATGCATAGGACAATGTAGAACCCTTTTACCATTTCATGGGGACATTACCGTAGCCCCCAACCGCCTTAGATGCTACGCCATTTGCGATGACCGAAACAATGGGGTGAGTGAATCACCCGCGAGGGTCCCTGTTCCCCCACGCCTGTTCACAGAAAGCGCCCTTCAAACCTGTTCCAAGACTCGCTCCTTGAACTCTCGCTCAACCTTCTGGCCTTGATCATCCGTTCCCGACTCTCCATGAAGCGCCATCAAGGCACCCAGATCGAACTTAGGCGCCTTCAGTAGCTTAACCTTCCGGATGTGCACCTGTCAAAAGAAATGCGTCAGCGTCTTAGTCTCCAGAAAACGGCCCAAATCGTATGTCTCAGGACGTCAAGTGCCGGCTTACATTCTGCAGAGGGTAGATGCCCTGAGTCGACTTCTCAATCTCGCGGCCGATGACCTCAGGGATCAACTTGGAGGTGAGCTGGGTAAGAGTGCAGCTGGAAGCCTCGCGCTGGATGATGTCCGTCATCTTGCGCCGAATGGCGCGGATCTGCGACGATGCAGCGTAGGTGGTCTTCTTGATCTGGTTGGGTCGTCGCTTGGTGAAGGCAATGGCGAAGAGACGAATAAGGTAGTCATCGGTGGTCTTGACCGTGACATTGGCCTCGATCAGGGTCTGCCACTTGCGAACGAGAGATCGCAGCTTGTCCGAAGTGAAATCGAGGCCATGGAAGTTGGTGAGGCAGTTCTTGCCCTGAACCTCATCCACACGAAGACGGACCTTGCGGAACGCGTGGTCCTCGTCCTTCTGCAAATCGGCCAGCGAAACTTCGACGATGCGGCCCTTGAGGGCGTCGTTCGCGTTCTTCAAACCGGTGGTGCGGTTGACGAGAGTCTTGCCGACACTGAGTGGTAAGTGTTAGCGGCCGTCCGATCATCCCGGGTATAAGGAAATTGTTGATAATGCTGCAATTGCTCGCTCGGCTGCACTCACTCTCGCACGTTGAAGGGGCTGGGAGCCTGAAGAAAGCATATCTGTCAGCACATGCTGGGAGATGCGAGCAAGACAGCATCGAAATCTGTCTCGAGCGGCGTACCTTGATCGAGTACCAGTCCTTGCGGGAGAAGGGGTCGACGGTCTTCTTCTTGAGACCCTTCTTGCCCTTGGAGAGCCTCTTGTTCCTACACGCAGTTAGTCTCCAAAATGTGATGCGTCCATTGCTACCAGCACTCACTTTCCAACAGCCATGATTGCTGGCCAACTTGATGATCAGTTGGAGAATCAAAGGTGCTAGATGGGTGGGTGGTGGAGGGGCGAGAATAATTTCAATTCTTGTGTGCAGCGACTAGGTCTAAGCGAGCCCAGTCCAAAAAAAAACCACGGGCCATCTATTTTCCCGGACCCCAGTCACGCGCGTACGTCATCACGTGATATGTCACGATCTCAGCTTCATGCATGGGACAAAAAATCTTGGCGCCACTTTCGTGGGAAACATACCCATTCCGCCGAGTTATCCCTTGCTGTCCATGTGGACGGTCTGCACCATTGCACTCTCGCCACGAAACGCACATCAAATTTTTCCAGTTCTCCAGATCATTCACTGTGGAAACCATACGTCTCTCAGTGAACGTTGGCCTTCACTAGGATGCAAGCCTAGTCGTGGTGAGTCATTGATGGCTGCTATCGATTACCGGCTCGAGTGACTGCACACACGATACGAAGTGCACGCATCGAAACTGATCGTCGACATGAAACTGCTCGCTTCAATCTTGAATTGCGCTTTGTCTTGACTGGGTAATTACTTTGTGTTAGTACCTATGAAAGGTAGGTAAGGTAGGCAGTGAATAGGTACACAGTAGGTGGTCTGGCATTCGTGCAAAGTACCAAGAAGGTGGAAGAAAGGTACACTCAAAGAGCTCCCAACACCCCTTTCTCTGTACCTTGGGTGCTAAGTGGCCCCTCTTCCCTTTCCTTCTGGTAGTAGCAGTGTTTTACCCACTGAATCAAGAGAGGTTCTTTTCCCTTGGACAATGCCTCTGAGCTTTTACTATCGCCCTCGCGCGGTGCAATTTGACACAAAACATCTCTCCAGGAAGCGACTGCGGCGGCAGGTGCATTGATCCCGCTGGTCCTTATAACGGCGTCCTACTAGAAACGTGGAAGCAACCTTGCCTTGTTGTTGCGCTGGTGCTCAACCCCTGTTTCGGTCCTACCGTGGCATATCGTTTTGTGCCGCAAAATAGTTGAGGTCTCGAGTAAGAAGCGTTCAATGAGATGGTCTAGATTCTTCGGACCGATGGTTTCAACCCGGGCAGTCATGGACGAGACCGACGATGTGCACCTGCAAGTCCATCCCGGCACACCTAGCTCAGTTAGGCTCTTTGGTGCCGCATGGCTCCGATATACTCCATTTGTCGAAATTGGGGAAACTGAAGTAACAATCTGGCAGCCCAGTTTGGAGGTTAGTGCTCTGGTCGTCCCCCGGAGCCCGAGGTGCCATCACGACACGTGCCTGATTGAGACTCCTGTGGCAGGTCATCGCCACCATATTTGTCGGCGTGCGCGACAGTGTGTTGCTGCTCCCCGCGAGCATCCATGACCGTGGTCGACTGTTGTAATCGCTCCGACGAACAGTTTGAGGTGATGATCTGCCTCGTAACAGGGTAGATCCAGGCTTTGCTAAGCAATTCAGTTGCCTTCTTTGGACAGGCTGGGTTGACAAGAGAGCCCCGGAGGGCATTGTGTGTTGTGATTGATGGTTCGGTGACGCTCGACCGTAGGAGGCTCGGTCGTTTCGGTCTTGTCCCCATAATGCAGCTCCCTTGTTCAAGGGTTAGCTGGGTGATGGTTGAAAATTCTCAGAAGCAAAGACGCCATCATACCATTAGGTAAATTCATGGTCCTCTGCTACATGCGTCGCTTCTACCTTTTTCAGCCAGTGAGGGCAGCATCCGCGACCCACGATTGTTTGCAAGTCAGGGAACGGGGTCGCTCGTGGCATTATAAGGTTGTCCGTTGGGGTAGACTCTAGGCTTGAGGTGCTTGGGATCAGTCGACCTGTGCATGATGTACGCTCGGGGTCGGGTATCGAGGGGCGTGCCCCTGTGTCGTGCGATTGCCAAGTTGGGTGCCAATAACCGCTTGCAACCAATTGAAGCGTCTGGGGCCTTCGAGTTTGAGCCACTGACATTGCCAGCCGGGCCCTACCGACTCGAAAAGGACGGTCGGTGCTGCCCAACTGCCAGGAAGCAAGCACCAACGTGGATTCGGCCTGCAGGCTTACCGACACGTGGCTACCGTGTCACTGCCCTAGGCTGCATCACTTTGACACACGAATTCGGATATCGATGCACCTCCGACATGGCCCGTGATCAGTACTCTTATAAATTTGGAGATTTCTTTTCTCTGTTTGTGATCTTCGGGCACTGATTCTCAGCTGCGGCATCGTGGTGCCTTTGGCAGGGGCGGCGAAAGGGCTATCTTCTGGCACCAGCCAACAGCAGACAGATATAGGTCCTGGGGAGGTTTACGTAGACCTCTATAACATGTGCCGGAAGCCCTGCCCCGCCTTGCTCCCGATACTATGTGTAAAACGTCGCCCACGCCCAGCTGCACGTGTCCACCAGGAGAACTCTCATCCCATCTAGACCACTGCCCGGGTCGCACCTTAGTGATCAATGCTTCGGAGGCGTTAGTAACGAACAAACGCGCTGGTCATGAGTTCCAGTCCTTGAATAGGGTAACCTACTCCTCCCACATTCGTCCCTGCACAGATTGCAGCTCTTCCGTCGTAAGCCGCTTCCCAGCAGTGAAGTAGCCTCGCACTATTCAGCATTACAGTTGTGAGCAGTCATAGCCTGTCAAACTTACCCGCTGTGATTTTCGCGTCGATTTCAACTCTCGAGTCCGCTGGGATAAGCTCATCCGGCAACTCGACCCTCTCGTGAATTGGAATGCTGCGATAGACAGGTAGGTAAGTTGACGCCGAGGACAATAACGGCTGCCACTCACCCTTGTCCAACAATGGCGTCGTGCTTCATACTATTGCACAATTAGTGTCTGACGCAAGACTCCATAGAGATACCGGGGTACCAACTTGCTCATGCTCAGCATCCTGTCAATCTTTTGAATACCAAGCCAGTGAAGAATGTCTGGCATTAAAGCTTGAAAGCGCATGTCCTTGACGCCAGCAATATTTTCCGTTCTTGTGAAATAGTCTGACGCGCGATCTGCGCCTCGCTTTCGCGCGTTGTAGACGACTGCCACGAGTTAGTCTGCTGTGCCTTTCATTTGCGGTCGAGGTCACTCTGTGGACAATCGTACGATACTGTTGGCTAGTTTAGCACGCCGGCATTTATACAAGGCGCAAGTGTTGAGCTTGAAGAAGCAGGGGCTTACCCCATCAATGCTTATTGACGTACCTTTGTGACTTCACCCAGTGCTCTGCCCTCCTTCCTGAAGTAGATAACGACGCCGCTGCCGCCGTTCTGGGCTTCTTTGACCGCCTCCTCGATGCCAAATATTAGGTAAGGCCTGCATGTGCAAATGTCGGAACCAAATACGTCACTGCCGTTGCACTGTGGTTGATCATCAGTAACATGTTGGGGCCCCAAAAATACAGAAGCAGCCAAACCGACCTCGTCATGAATGCGAAGAGACAGCCGGGCGGACGGGTCAGACATCCTGGCGGGATCCCCAAAGCAGTATACTGTCAAGCCTCCTACATTCTGTCAGTTGCTGCTCCATCCGCCTACTCCTTCGTCACGGTAAAAAGTAAAGTACCAATTGGGGGCAGAAAGATCTTGATGTCACCACGGGTAATCAGCTATCCCTCTCGTCAGCGTGGCGCAGCCGAGGTGTAGTCTGAGCAGTATCAACTACCTCGGGATAACTTCCACCAGTATGTTCGAAGAGCGAGCGTCGCAGGGTGGCCTCATCTACAGTCATGTCAGAAGTAGCTAGAGTTACGGGTGTTACAAGGAAGCCCACCGATTCCGAATCTTTCCGCAACTCCAGGAAGGTACCAGACCTGAGAAATTGTTAGTACATGCAACCAGCGAAACGCGCCCCCCCCCCGGGGTGGCCAGAGACTGACCGGTTCGACGGCGAACTTTGTCACTGCAAGTTCACCAAGTTCGTTCAGACAGACTTTACCATCCGGTACCCTGCCAAGTCTTAGCCCTAGAGATTCAGATTTCAGTGTGTCGCAGGGTGGGTTGCAGACAGTCTTCCACGCTTCACACTCTCTTGCAACTCAGGCAGCTGACATGTCTGTCAGCATATCCAGAACTTTACCAAGTATTTTCCGGGCAAAGAAATCTCGACCTTCATATGAGCCTTGGTGATAGCAATCGTTGGCCGCAAGTCCACTAAAGTTTCTATTAGTCACAACGAAGGTTACTCTAGTCCATGGTTCGGGATGGCTACCGTTTTCTTGCTCCATGATGCCAGCGAAGGTCCAAGGGGCTAGATGACCCCAGGGATCCATGGCGACGATCTTGTGTCGGTCGCCCCACTGTGGGAATGGTCCAATTCGAGCAGCCGGCTCAGTGTTCGTGAAGTCAGGCCTGTACGCACGCCGCCTAAGCTATCAAGCACCCAAGGGTTAGAGGCTGGACTAACCTGTGGTCTACATCTAACTCTTTACTCGCTACTGCAAGCGCATAGTATATGGAATACGAGCCGCCGCTTAGGACAAGCAGCAAGTCAGCTCATGATACGCATTGCCCCGTGGATCAAAGTTCTTACTGGGCTTTGCGAGAAAACATGGTCAGCATTTGGCAGTATTGACAGGGAAGAGATGCTTGGGTAAGGTGCTCACCTCCAATGGCTGGTGACAAATGGGTGACTAGGTCAGCCCATCTGAGCTCATACGCCTTGACAAAGTATCTTCCTGAACCAACCGTTTCGGCGTCCTATGGTAGAAGGTGATCTAGCCACCACAACCGGGCCACGCTTTGTAGGGTCAGGGTTGCCCCAGTCCATCGGGAGCGGATCAATGCCAATCTGCTTGGGATAAGTGCTGTAGAGCCTGTCAGTCGCGCTGCACCTAGTTTCACGACTCGGGTGGAACACACGTGAGAATGATGCGAGATGTAAAGCCCGACCGCGGAGGAGCTGCCCTGGGGACCTGTAAGTCTTCAGTGGCAGTATTCGGAGAGGTGTCAGTCAAATTCGACTGTCGTTCGACATTCACGACATCCGGTTGTTGGGCGGGGGAAGCAGAGCCCTGGAGCTTGGCATCTGGAACAACTTGCCCAGTACGAGCGGTGGTGGCAAAATTGCTGGACTCGAGTCTGTCGGAGAGAGATTCGATGGCGGCAGTCAATTGCGACTGCCCTCGGCGGATGTCGCGCAGGGCGCTGGTGATAGTAGAGCTCGAAGCGGTGTCTTCCATGGTGGGCAATTAACCGCAATTGCTGTAGGCGATGGGCGTTGTTTGTTCAGAATCAGGGCCAAGTTGGGGCTGGAACCTGAATTGTGGCATTAGTAGAAAAGATGCATTACTTGATTGGTAGGGTGATGACTTGGCAGTTCGGGTGCGAACTTGGGCACTTATAAGTGGCAGGGCGATCAGGCACTGATGATGGGTGACGAGGAGTAAAGTGAAGGCAGATGGAACGATAGAAGTGAAGGTGGACAAGGAAACAGCGGAGCCCGGCAGGTTAGTGGCAGGTACCCAAGTACTATGTACTACCTAGAGAGCTGAGAGGGGTGCTGGCACTCCCAGAGGGCAGGTTGGGTGGATGGAAGTTACTAAGTACCTAATAGGTACTATCTGTAACGTTGAGAGGAAGGCCGGTCCTAAAGTGGCCCCAAGGGCTGAATTCGGCGAGTGTAGAGTACCTACCTATCTAGTACCTAGCAAGTATCTCTTCACGTACACGGTCTAAGCGTCTACGTACCTTACCTATCGATAGAGGTACCTACCTGTCCTTTAAGGTAAGTTTTCAGTATAGTACTTATAGTACCTAAGTACCTGGGCACTAAGGTAGGTCTGGTGCCTGAATACCGCCGTAGGTACCGCTCAGATAGCCAGCACTCACCTCTCTACCTCAGCACTTTCGAGGAGGCGTACGTCGTGGGTTTTTGAGAAAGCATTTGCCCAGGCGTGGCATGGCCGTGGTGTGGAGTGGCACACAAAGGACCCAGGGAGGAAAGGCCAGGGTTCCACATCTATGGCAAGTCCAGTAACATTTGGGCGGCTCGCTAAAAGATTTGTACGGGTTGTGCTCATCATGTTCCTGTCCGAGTGCCTTCACTCGCGGGGCGGTGTATACGGAGTATTTCACTTCAAGGGCGTTCCAGCAGGTCTCATGCTTCAGGAATTGCTGCTCCGTTGCCTCCTGGCAATGCCGGATGGATCTTCGTAGCGTGCGGGGAATCAAGCCTGCCCCATCCCGCGCGGGACGTGTGGGGTCACGGCTGGCTCCCTGACATCCTGGTCCTTCACCTTAGTAGCTGGTACGTATACTGTACAGCACTTGGACCTTGTCAGAGTGGGGCCTCGATATCTAATCGATAAGCCCCCCTGCTGACTGGATAGGAACACCCCAGTCTCTCGCAGAATTCTGACGTCTGCTTCCATGAGGCTACGCGAATGCTCCGTGGCGTTCACGGCTGCAGCACGAACTTTCCTCCCTGACCCCGGTGCGTTCGTCAAGCAGCATGGGGAAGCGCAAGAAGTCGTCAAGGAAGCCCATGGGGCCCAAAAAGGCATGTCACTTGTCGTGACTGTACCGTGTGCATGCGGCACGAGGCTAATGCATTCATCGGCAGTCCGATCCTTTGCCAACTACTTTCACATGCCTGTTCTGCAATCACGAGAAGTCGGTTACCGTCAAGCTCGATAGGAAGGCCGGTATTGGGCAGCTTGATTGCCGTGTTTGTGGACAAACGTTTCAATGTGCCGTCAATTGTATGCCCCGACTTCAGATACCGACCTGGTCTACGAACAGCGCGCCGTGCCCTCTCAACACTGCATCTTCGCTCCGTTTGCGAGTTCGGTACTTTCCCAACATCGCCCATCCACTGACAGCCTGAAACAGACTTATCGGCCGCTGTTGACGTTTATGGGGAGTGGGTTGATGCTGCAGGTGAGTCCGCCTCGCATTCCCTGTGTCTTTTCGGCGGCCCCCTCTCAAAGAGAAATGATGGACTGATCATCGTGTTGTATCAGATGCCGTCGCCAAGGAAAATACGGTGGGATCAGGCTATGGAGGGACGGCCAGACCATCAGCAAAAGACAGCCGAGTAGCAGCACCCCCCACGGCTCACGACGAGGACGAGGACGACCAAAGGCGCTACGGAGGTGATGGCATAGTGGCGGATGACGAGTATTAAGGAACGTGTGCTTCGTAACAGTTCCCTGTACGTGCCAGACCGGTAATTGCAGGAAAACTGCGCACGGTCTTGCTACACCATGCGAGCGACAAAGTCAGGTTCTAGGCAATCATTAGATGGTGTAGAACCTGTCGCCAAAGTCGCCCAGGCCGGGAACGATGTAGCTGGTACGACGTTAGCCTCGGATAGTCCATATTAGATAGTCTGTCTCACTTCTTTTCATCAAGCCCCTATCAGCCGGTCAGTAATACAGTAGCAACAAACAGTGCAATTTGAGGCTGGTACAAACCTCGTCGATAAAGGCAGTGACAACTTTCAAACGGGGGAATCGCGTGGCGAAATTGCCTACACCTTCCGGGCTGGCGATCAGGTTAAGAAACAGAATACGGTCCTCTGGCACACCTCGTGCCTTTAACACCTCCACAGCCATGATGGCCGAGCCGCCTAGGCGTGTAGGATTGTTAGCTGGGCAGTGCTCATCCTTGGAAACGCCCCGACCATCCGGTCCTCCGCCCGACGCCTAGTAGGCACGATCAGGACAATCTGGCGCGCCCAATAGACTCACCTGTCGCAAACATCGGGTCAAGTAGGAGGACCCAGCGTTCCGCGATATCTTCGGGAAGTTTATCGTAAAAGAGTTTGGGCTGCGCAGTGTCCTCATCCCTTTGAATGAGAATCTTGCCGATGCGGACGGACCGACAGCAATCTCGAAGGCCTTGCTCCATAGCCTCACCAGCTCTCATGATAGACACGCCGCAAATTTTTCCTTGAAACATCAGGCCATTGTATGTACGCCCAACTGGAGTGGTGATGTCATGCTCGATGACAGGAAGATGATTCAAGCCTTCCTCCACGAGGAGCCGGATAATGCGATTCGAGTAAAAGATGAAGTCTGCGCGTTCTGTATCCTTGTTCCGAATCATCCTGCGAGGGGTAGGATAGGCTTAGCACATGATTTCTTGGCGTACATTTTAGGGTAAAATGACTGAGAACACGCCGCTGCTATGTCTGACGGGTACAAGGGAAAGGGCCACGACAGCATCTGGTCCCCCGAAAAAGGTCGACTTACGAGAGAAGGGCGATGAGCTGCGGTGTCTGGGACAGGACGTGAACATTGTCAAAAGCAACCTCTGCAGACACGGTAGCACTTGGCTTCTGCTCTTGCGACAGGTGGCCAGGGCCGACATATTGTTTCGAGGCGGTCGCCATTTCGAGTTGAGTAAGAGTGATGCAAGTAGTAGCGAATGGTTCGACAGGGTGGACTTCTACCCGTTAGTAGGTCCTATAGAGACTAGCTAAGAAGCAAGACCCCTTTATTAGCTATAAAATAACGTAAAACCCCGATATATAGACCGTTTAGTATATAGGCTAAAGGTCCCTTTTTATTATATATAAAATATAGCTATTAGGTTTTATAATTCATCTATATTAATAATTTTAATATTAATAATAAGTCCTCTTATTTATAAAGGTATAAATAGTTAGTTATATAGGTCGCCTATATTTTAGACTTATTACCCCGCCCTTATCCCGCGCTAGCTATTTTTAGTATATAGGTATAGGACGAAACCGGCGTACTATAATATATACCGATATCTTAATTAAACTTTAATTAAACTATATTATTATAATATAGCGCTAGCGCGTTAGCGCTAGCTAGGCTTAATTTACTTAAAAATATATTTCTATAGTTTCTATATAATATTATTATATTTAAATAAACGTTCTTTCGCTTTAGATCTCTCCGCTAAGCTTAGTTAAGCGCTATTAGTGCTATACTTATGCCTATTATTATTACTACCTATTAATTACGCCCGCGCCTATAACCTTATTTATCCCTTCCTTAATATACCTTAATTTACTTAAAAATAGCATTTCTACTATTTTCCCTTAATATTATAATATCGGTATTAGTCTATATATATAATATACCAATTATTAGTTTATATAATATAACTATATAATATAATAATATAATATAACTATACTATATAACTATAATTAGCTTTTATATAATATAAGAATATATATTTCCGTATAAAATATTAAATAGCTATATAAGGCTAATATATATAAAATATAGAAATATATATTCCCGACGGAAATATATATTTCCGTATATAGCGGATAGTTTATTATGCCGACGGCTAGTCTATTATGCCGACTAAAAGTCTATTAGACTACTATAGGTCTTTAGTCTAATCTAAAGTCAGTTAGTCTATAGCTACGCTAAATTCAGCTATAGCCACGCTGAATTTAGCTATATTTAGCTATAACGCTAAGCTAAAAAATAGTATTAGACTAACGGATAGATAATTAGACCGAAGGCCGAGTCTATTTTATTATATATAGGACCGTTGCCTCCTAGTCTAGACGAGATAGAAGATTAAGGAATTTAATTACTTTACTATCTTAACTACCTATTTTATCTCTCTATTACTATTACCCCTTTTGTCTTTATATATCCCTATTTCCCTTTTATCTTTATCTTCCTCTACCTTTATCCCTCTTTCTTATAATCGGGGACTTATTTTTCCGGGCCGGGCTAAGCGCGCCTATATAAGCTAGGTACTAAGAGCTTAAATAATAGCGCCGTAATAGTAGCTACTTTATAATGCCCTTTTTATTTATAGCTAATAGCAAGACTATTATAATAGCTATAAGAGCTTATAACTAAGATATTCGAGCTTAAACTATAACTAGTTATAATAAATACTTAAGTTTAATAGTTATATACCTTAGCTAATAGTCCGATTAAGTTATTAGCTATAAGGCCTATTATAAAACTAGCTATAAGACTAATTATAAGGCTTACTATAAGACTAGCTATAAGACTAACTATAAAGCTAGCTATAAAATTAACTATAAGGCTAGCTATAAGACTAGTTTAAGCCTTAAGTCTATTATATTATATTAGCCTTTGCGTTATTATTATTATTAGTATTATTAATAATATTATTTTTAAGGTTATTAAAGATTTAAAGTACCTTAAGCTTTTTACCTTATATCTTTAAGCTTACTTATTAACTATTATTAAACCCTTTAAAATAGTTATCTTAATATTTATAACTTAACTATTATTAAAAATACTTATAGCTAACCGCGCTTAAATATTATTAATAAAGAATATAATAATATAAGTAATATCATAACGGGGCCGGCGCTATATAATAAGAGCTAGTCGGTTTATTAATATTTAATATACTATAAAGGAAGGAAATTAAGGTTATATATTAAGTAGCCCCTATATATACAGCGCTTATTATATATAGCCTTACGTAACTAGCTATAGGCCTAGGTTAATATAAGGTCTTAGCTATATATAGTATTACTATACTTAAGGCCGCGCCTTAGGCTCTTATTAAGCTAAGCCCCTTATATTACCCCCCCGCTCCCTTTCCCCCCCTTTATAGGTAACGCTAAGCTAGCTATTAGTCTATATAACTATATAATATAACTATATAATATAACTATATATACTATAACTATATACTATAACTATATATTATATAACTATATACTATAGATAAAATATCCCGACGGGTATTTAATAAATATCCGACGGATATTTATATAAGAGACTAGGCGATAATAGGTATAGTCCTAATTACTATATAGAGACTAGACCCGACTAGCCTTATTAAGGTTCTAGCTATAACGCCACGCTGAATTCAGCTATAGGTCTAAACTTAAGACTAAAGCCACGCTAAATTCAGCTATATTCAGCTATATTCAGCTATAACGCCAAGCTGAAAAATAGTATTAGACCGACGGATAGATAATCAGACCGAAGGCCGAGTCTATTTTATTATATATAGGGCTATTGCCTCCCAGTCTAGATGAGATAGAAGAAAAAGAAATTCAATACCTTTACTATCTCTATTACCTATTTTATCTCTCTATTATTATTACCCCTTTTATCTCTATATATCCCTATTTCCTTATTATCTTTACCTTCCTCTACCTTTATCCCTCTTTCTTATAGGTTATGAGCCCGGGTTGGCTATAGCCATAGGAAATAAGTCTCTTTAATTGCTTCTATCCTATATAATATATACCATTCTATACCTATACCTTCCTATTACGGCAATTACCTTCCTATTTAGGAAAGATATCTTCTATCTCAACTAAAAAAATAACCTTTCCTAAGCTTAAAGGGTCTACTAATTATACCCTTTAGGCTCTTCGAGCCGAAGCTATACTTATAAGGGAAGGTCTTTAGACTACGATTTCCCCTTCTAATAGCGCTAGCCCGATTGAGCTAGACGAATTGGAAGATAAGGCATTAGCTACTATAAAGCTAATGCTCGAAGACGGACCACTAGTCCAAATTCAGCATAAAAAGACTACTAATGCGGCCTAGTTAGCCTTAAAAGAGCTATATAGCCCTAAAGGCTTTACTAGCGAATTCCTTACTATAAAGGACTTCTTCGATCTAACCTTAATAAAATATAACTCTATAGAAGAATTTTTAAATAAGGTTAAAGAGCTAACCGACCAATTAGAGGCTAAAAAGCTAGAATTGCCTAAAACGGTAATAATAGCTTAGGTTTTAAATAATCTAACGGAAGACTACGAAGGGATTATATCGAATATTACCCAAAGTCTCCGCAATAACCCACAGGCCTATACGCTCGAGACCTTATTCGCTAGCCTTCTCGACGAATCAAAAAGGCTATATACGAAAGAAAATAGCTATACTAATAGCTATACCTTCCTAACTAGGAAGGGGCCTTCCTATAAGGGCCGGGCTAAGGCTAAAAATAGCTTTAAAGCCCAAAAAGGGAAATATTGCACCTATTACAAGCTATCTAGCCATAAAGCTAGGGACTGCTTTTTCCTATTCCCTGAAAAGGCTCCTAAGAGCTGGCAAACGAAAGAAAATTTAAATATAAAACAACAAAAAGAACAGCAAGACAAAGATACGGCTATTTTACTAGCAGAATCGTCCTCGCAACCTTCTTTAGATTCTAATATGGAATTGGACCTCGATATTAGCTGCGAAAATGACTTTAAAACACTCGATATATCTACGCCGGTATTTATAACCCTTAATAACTATAAAAACAACTATAATAATAAGCCTAATATAGCTAATAATAGCCCTATAGGGAATGCTATAAGAGTTATCCTTAATACGGGGGCTAGTAAGCATATTATATGTAATAAAAGCTATCTATATAATTTTAAACCCTGCAATAAGACTATATCTTAGGGTAAAGCAAAGACTATACCTATAAAAGGGACCGGTTCTATACAAATCCAATTTAAAGACTCTAAAATTAACTATATATTAAATAGCTACTTATATATGCCTCAATTAGGCTATAATCTAATAAGTCAAGCTCAATTAGCTAAAGATACCTATTCTATATACTATAAGAATAAGGTTATTATACGCAATAGTAATAACCGTAGCCTATTAACTATAGGATACCTATATAATAACCTATATTATATAAATATATATATTATACCTAATAATAATACCATACCTAATAATAATACTATACCTAATAATAATACCATACCTAATAATAATACTATACCTAATAATAATACTATACCTAATAATAATACCATACCTAATAATAATACTATACCTAATAATAATACTATACCTAATAGTATATATAGCTATAATATGCTATAGCACTATAGGCTAGGGCATATAGCTAATTTAAATAAACTAGCCTCTTTAGGCTTAAATAATATAACTAACTTAGATAAACCATGCGAAATATGCCTAGAAGGTAAATTTACTAATAAAATAAATAAAATATCTAATAGCAATAGTTATATAATAGGCTATTTAGATAAAATAACTAGCGATATATGCGGACCTATTACTCCTATAGGCTATAATAATAACCGATATTATATAACCTTCCTAGATAAGGCAACTAGATATCTATATATAAAGCTATTAAAAGCTAAAAGCGAAGCCTTTACTGCTTTCTATGAATATAAGCAGCTAGTTGAAAATAATAGCTATAATAGAAAAATAAAGCTATTAGCTACTAATAACGGTACCGAATATATAAATACTAAATTTAGTAACTATCTAACTAATAACGGTATTATACATCAAAAATCAGCCCCTTATAGCCCTGAGCAAAATGGGCTAGCCGAACGGATAAATAGAACTATATAGAATAAGGCTAGATGCCTGCTAAAAGCGGCTAGCCTAGATAATAGGCTATGGGAAGAGGCTATATTAACTGCCATATTCCTATATAATAGAAGCCCTCATAGCTCTATAAATAATAAAACCCCCTATGAGGCCCTATATAATAAAAAACCTAATATAGGGCATATACGTATATTCGGCTCTATAGCCTACTATAAAAATAAGAACCCTATAAATAAATTAGATACTAGAGCATATAAAGGTATATTAGTTAGCTATAGCAATACTAATAGCCTATATAAGGTATATGACCCTATAAAACAAAAAAGCCTATATACTAGAGATATAAGAATCCTAGAAGGGCAATATTATAATAATAAACCTATAATTAATACTAATAATAGCCTATTAGAGGTTAACCTTTTAAATAAAATACCTAATAATATAAATAATAATATAAATAATAATATAAACAATAATATAGATAATAATATAGATAATAATATAAATAATAATATAGATAATAATATAAATAATAATATAGATAATAATATAAATAATAGTCAATTATCTAAAACCCTAGACGAAAATAGCTCTATAGACGAGCTAGCCCTTATAGTTAATATAAATAACGAACCTAATACCTATAAGCAGGCTATAACTAGCCCTAATGCAAATAATTGGCATATAGCTATGCAAAGAGAAATAGACGAATTAGAGGCCCAGCAGACTTAGGACCTTATAGATCCTATACTAAATAGGGTGCCTTTAAAAGGCCGCTAGGTCTATAAAATAAAGCATAATAACGCTAATAACCCTATATATAAGGCCCGCTAGGTTATAAAAGGCTTTAACCAAATTATAGGCCTAGACTATTTAGAGACCTTCTCTAGTACTTGCAGGCCTGAAAACTATAGACTTATATTTATACTAGCCCTATATTATAGCTAGCCGCTATTACAATATAATATTAAAAATGCCTTTATACACGCCAATATAGATAAAACTATATATATAGAACAGCCTATAGGCTTTATAAGGGCCCCTAATAAGGTCTACAAGCTAAATAAGGCCCTATACGGCCTTAAGCAGTCACCTAGGCTATAGTATCAATATTTACTATCTATATTAAAAGAGGAAGGTTTTTCTATCCTTCCACAAGACGAAGCTATATTTATAAATCATAGCCTATATATAATAATAATATGTCATATTAATGATTTAATTATAACCGGACCAAATACTAATAATATAACTATAATAACTAATAAACTTAAAAATAAGCTTAAACTTAAAGAGCTAGGACCTATTAAGGAATTCCTAGGGATAGAAATAGACTATAATATCAAAAAAGGCTATATAGCTATAAATCAAAATAAATACCTAGAAACTATAAAAAACCGGTATAATAAAAATAATCTAAACCCCGTTTCTAGCCCTATAGAGCTAGGGGTTAAATTAGAACCCTCTCAAGACCAGGCTACAATAGAAGAAATAACCCTATATCAACAACAAATAGGTAGCCTATTATATCTAGCATTAAAAACTAGGCCCGATATATCCTTTACTATAAATAGATACTCTAGATACGCTAGTAATCCTAATACTAGCCACTATAGGGCCCTAGACCGGATTTGGAAGTACCTAAATTACTATGCTATATTAGGTATATACTATACTAATAACTATACTAATAACTATACTAATAACCCTATATATAAATATATAACCTATAATAGCTATAGTCTTATAGGCTATTCCGACGCCGACTGGGGCGGCGATACTATAAATAGAAAATCAACCTCTGGCTATATAACTACATTAGGAAATAATATAATTAGCTAGAATAGTATGCAGCAGAAATCCGTCTCTCTATCTAGTTGTGAGTCGGAATATATAGCTATAAGCGAAGCAACTAAGGAACTTATATACCTAAATAACGTATATAACTATATAAATAAGGCTTTACAATTAAATATAACTATAAATATACCCCCTTTACTTACTGATAGCCAAGGGGCTAAAAAACTAGCCGAAAACCCAGAATTCCATAAAAGAACTAAGCATATAGATACAAAATATCACTATATAAGAGAGGAAATAGCCAATCAGAAGCTTCAGCTTGCATATATAAGCACTAACGACCAATTAGCTGACGGCTTTACTAAGGGTCTCGATATAACTAAACATAAAGCCTTTATATATAAACTAGGCCTTAAATAGACCTATTTGCTAATAAATAGCATAAGCTACCTATATACCTATAGCTACCTTACGGGGGGCTATTAGTCTATATAACTATATAATATAACTATATAATATAACTATATATACTATAACTATATACTATAACTATATATTATATAACTATATACTATAGATAAAATATCCCGACGGGTATTTAATAAATATCCGACGGATATTTATATAAGAGACTAGGCGATAATAGGTATAGTCCTAATTACTATATAGAGACTAGACCCGACTAGCCTTATTAAGGTTCTAGCTATAACGCCACGCTGAATTCAGCTATAGGTCTAAACTTAAGACTAAAGCCACGCTGAATTCAGCTATATTCAGCTATATTCAGCTATAACGCCAAGCTGAAAAATAGTATTAGACCGACGGATAGATAATCAGACCGAAGGCCGAGTCTATTTTATTATATATAGGGCTATTGCCTCCCAGTCTAGATGAGATAGAAGAAAAAGAAATTCAATACCTTTACTATCTCTATTACCTATTTTATCTCTCTATTATTATTACCCCTTTTGTCTCTATATATCCCTATTTCCTTATTATCTTTACCTTCCTCTGCCTTTATCCCTCTTTCTTATACTAGCCCTAGCTACTATAAAGGGGCTCGTAATAACCCCTTACTTAAGCCTAAGGGCTTCTTTTCTTTTATACCTAGCGGCCTGTAAATAAGTATATATAGCTAGCCTTTATTATTGCCCGCTATATAATAGGTAAGTCTATTTATAAAGGCCTTACTTCCTTTAATTAAGTATCTTTACCCCCCTTAATATAGGCCTTACTTACTAGCTTATATATATTTTTAGCTAGCTAGGTTAATAACTTTATAATAGCTATTTACCTTAAGTTACCTTTTAAGCCTTATATAATTATTAATATAATATAATTATAAAAAGACCTCTTTCCTTTAAGCTTAATAGGCTTTTTTCTTTCTTTTTATAACTTTATTATTATTACCGCTATTATATTATCGCTATTATAATAATAATAATAATAATAATAATAATAATAATAATAATAATAATAATAATAATAATAATAATAATAATAATAATAATAATAATAATAATAATAATAATAATAATAATAATAATAATAATAATAATAATAATAATAATAATAATAATAATAATAATAATAATAATAATAATAATAATAATAATAATAATAATAATAATAATAATAATAATAATAATAATAATAATAATAATAATAATAATAATAATAATAATAATAATAATAATAATAATAATAATAATAATAATAATAATAATAATAATAATAATAATAATAATATAAATAATAATAATAATAATAATAATAATAATAATAATAATAATAATAATAATAATAATAATAATAATAATAATAATAATAATAATAATAATAATAATAATAATAATAATAATAATAATAATAATAATAATAATAATAATAATAATAATAATAATAATAATAATAATAATAATAATAATAATAATAATAATAATAATAATAATAATAATAATAATAATAATAATAATAATAATAGTAATAATAATAATAGCGATAATAATAATAATAAGTCCTTTACCCCCTCTTCCTTTATTATTATAAGTTTTATTATTAGTAAAGGAAGAAAAGTCTAGGGGTAAAGGTATTTATTAGTCTATATATATAATATAACTATATATATAACTATATATATAATATAATATATATAGTTCTATATTATCTAGATAAATATTTATCTATTTTAAATACCTAGATAAATATTTATCTAACTAATACTTATATTTTATACTTAGGTAAATATTTATCTAATATATATATTATAGCCGGATAAATATTTATCTAGAATTTTATAATAGCGGATAGTCTATTATACCGATAGCTAGTCTATTATACCGACTAAAAGTCTATTAGACTACTATAAGCTATAAAGTAGGTCTTTAGTCTAATCTAAAGTCTATTAGTCCTAGCTACGCTAAATTTAGCTATAGCTACGTTAAATTTAGCTATATTTAGCTATAACGCTAAGCTAAAAAATAATATTAGACTAATAGATAGATAATTAGACCGAAGGCCGAGTCTATTTTATTATATATAGGACCGTTACCTCCTACTCTAGATAAGATAGAAGATTAAGTAATTTAATACCTTTATTATCTCTTTTACCTATTTTATCTCTTTATTACTATTACCCCTTTTATCTCTATATATCCCTATTTCCTTTTTATCTTTATCTTCTTTTACCTTTATCCCTCTTTCTTATAGGTTATAAGCCTAGGTTAGCTATAGCTATAAGAAATAGGTCTCTTTAATCCCTTTTATCCTATATAATATATATCCTTCTATACTTAGACCTTCTTATTATAGTAATTACCTTCTTATATAAGAAAGATATCTTCTATCTTAATTAAAAAGATAA